>NW_006790230.1:139231-143738 GCF_000442215.2 Lipotes vexillifer | reverse complement strand
TATTTTTTTTTTTTTTTTTTTTTTTTTTTTTTGGCATTGTTAGGGCCTGTGTAGGTATGGCCATGGCCTGCCACTTAAATCTGCTCTTTTCAATCTACACTCTCTCTTTAATAGATCTAATTCATTACTATGGCTTTAATGCCATCTATATCCTGACAACCATGATCTATTTAACAACTAATTTTGGACTCCAGACCTTTGGATTCAATTGCCAATGTCATAATGCTAGTTGACATTTATTCACAGGCTCCCTAAATGTAAACGTTCATACTCAGCTCTTTATTCCTTCTATTAAAATCCTCTTTTCTTGAATCTTCCCCATCTCAGTAAATGGCATTTCCATCCATCCATAGTTTCAGTTAGAAACTTAGGATTCATCCTCATATTCGTTCGCCTTTAACTCTCTCGTACAATCCATGACCATATCTTCTCTATTCCACTTAATTTCATTTTTAGTATGTCCACTTTTCCCCATCCGTCTCCTCTAAGCTAAAATCATTTCAGACCCAGGACAACTGCTATAGCTTTCTCACTGGGTGATACTTCCTTTCATGTACTGCAGATCCCCTTCACACACAGAAACCAGAGAACTGTTTTGAAATGTAAATTAGAGCTCCTTTGCTTTCTTACACTTGTATTTTTACTATTCACATAGACAACTTTAAATTTTGATGAAGTTTGAAATATTATTCCAGAAAACTTTTGTATGAAGTAACATACAACCAGATAGCAAGAAGAAAAAAGTTTTATTTATCACTGTGTATGATAAATGAAACAATGAGTAAATAAAATTATACTTTTAATATTGACTTACAGTTTCAATTATCTCTGGGTATTTATATTTAATTGTTTTAGACTTCTTAAAATTATTTTCATGAGCTAATGATCCACAGCAGAATTTAAAAATTTACAGTATCCTTCAATTTTGTTTATTTTATTAAAATCCAATCCTTGCTCTAATTGCATTTTTTTCTTCTTTAAAATACAAATAGTGGCACTTAAAATAACACTAACAATTGCAACACATCCAATCACTGATGATGCCAAGGTAGAAATGTTAACTCTGGGATTTGAATGACTTTCACCAGCACTGGGATCTGCTTGAAGAATAAACAAAGCTACTTGTGCAATGTTGGATATTTTTGATGTCAAATTGCTTTTATCCACACTTTGAATAGTAGTGAATACGTGGGTTGCATTTTCTTCTGAGATATTTCCTGGTTTGAATGCAAAGGTTTCCTTGGAGTTGGCCTTGTTTGGTAACAGATCAGTAGTGTTTACCTGCAGAGCATCATCAAAATTATCCCTTAGATCCAGGATGCTTCCACTTATTCTTATGATATACTGTTGAACTAAGGAAAAAAAAGTTACAAATGATGTAGGAACTGGAGCATCCATTTAAAATTCCTTTTTATTAATTCTCCTCAAAAATATTTAGAATGCAAGCTTATACTCATATCCAAAGCCATATTTAGTTTTCCATAAAAGCTGAATTCTGCCAAATGCTACCTTCTCTGCATGAAAAGTGGCGACATGTTAAAATGTGTCACATTTATGATTCAGAACATGAGATTATAAAATTAATACTTTTCTGAGCTATCAGTTAAAAATTATTTTCCTCTTACCCACCCATACACCGTTGCTTTTGCAACGAGTACCTTTCACTTAATACTGTATGAACTTCATCCTTACCTTTTCCAACATCAAAATCATCTCCTGGTGCTGTCCATGTTATTTTGATCTCATTCCCATCAGGTGTGGCTTCAATGTCTGTGATTTGACTTGGTGGGTAGAGGTCAGGTAAGGGAAGTTTTGAAACATTTGAAACCACAAATGCACCTCCAGGTGCTGTTCTGGTGAAACTCTCCAAGTTTGTCTGAGTGTCCTCATCAGTTTCAGGTCTTGGTGTATTCTCTTCAATTTTCCCTGCATTAAAAATTTCTTTGTTTATAATGAGCATAATACTATTAATATTTTCATTTGATCCAACAGCACATTAAAAGGATCATACACCATGATCAAGTGGGGTTTATTCCAGGAATGCAAGGATTCTTCAATATACGCAAATCTATCAATGTGATTAACCATATTAACAAATTGAAGGAGAAAAACCATATGATCATCTCAATAGATGCAGAGAAAGCTTTTGACAAAATTCAACACCCATTTATGATAAAAACCCTGCAGAAAGTAGGTGTAGAGGGAACTTTCCTCAATATAATAAAGGCCGTATATGACAAGCCCACAGCCAACATCATCCTCAATGGCGAAAAACTGAAAGCATTTCCACTAAGGTCAGGAACAAGACAAGGTTGCCCACTCTCACCACTCTTATTCAACATAGTTTTGGAAGTTTTAGCCACAGCAATCAGAGAAGAAAAGGAAATAAAAGGAATCCAAATCGGAAAAGAAGAAGTAAAGCTGTCACTGTTTGCAGATGACATGATACTATACATAGAGAATCCTAAAGATGCTACCAGAAAACTACTAGAGCTAATCAATGAATTTGGTAAAGTAGCAGGATACAAAATTAATGCACAGAAATCTCTGGCATTCCTATACACTAATGATGAAAAATCTGAAAGTGAAATCAAGAAAACACTCCCATTTACCATTGCAACAAAAAGAATAAAATATCTAGGAATAAACCTACCTAAGGAGACAAAAGACCTGTATGCAGAAAATTATAAGACACTGATGAAAGAAATTAAAGATGATACAAACAGATGGAGAGATATACCATGTTCTTGGATTGGAAGAATCAACATTGTGAAAATGACTCTACTACCCAAAGCAATCTATAGATTCAATGCAATCCCTATCAAACTACCACTGGCATTTTTCACAGAACTAGAACAAAAAATTTCACAATTTGTATGGAAACACAAAAGACCCCGAATAGCCAAAGCAATCTTGAGAACAAAAAATGGAGCTGGAGGAATCAGGCTCCCTGACTTCAGACTATACTACAAAGCTACAGTAATCAAGACAGTATGGTACTGGCACAAAAACAGAAAGATAGATCAATGGAACAGGATAGAAAGCCCAGAGATAAACCCACGCACATATGGTCACCTTATCTTTGATAAAGGAGGCAGGAATGTACAGTGGAGAAAGGACAGCCTCTTCAATAAGTGGTGCTGGGAAAACTGGACAGGTACATGTAAAAGTATGAGATTAGATCACTCCCTAACACCATACACAAAAATAAGCTCAAAATGGATTAAAGACCTAAATGTAAGGCCAGAAACTATCAAACCCTTAGAGGAAAACATAGGCAGAGTACTCTATGACATAAATCACAGCAAGATCCTTTTTGACCCACCTCCTAGAGTAATAGAGATCAAAACAAAAATAAACAAATGGGACCTAATGAAACTTCAAAGCTTTTGCACAGCAAAGGAAACCATAAACAAGACCAAAAGACAGCCCTCAGAATGGGAGAAAATATTTGCAAATGAATCAACTGACAAAGGATTAATCTCTAAAATTTACAGGCAGCTCATGCAGCTCAATAACAAAAAAATAAACAACCCAATCCAAAAATGGGCAGAAGACCTAAATAGACATTTCTCCAAAGAAGATATACAGACTGCCAACAAACACATGAAAGAATGCTCAACATCATTAATCATTAGAGAAATGCAAATCAAAACTACAATGAGATATCATCTCACACCAGTCAGAATGGCCATCATCAAAAAATCTAGAAACAATAAATGCTGGAGAGGGTGTGGAGAAAAGGGAACACTCTTGCACTGCTGGTGGGAATGTGAATTGGTTCAGCCACTATGGAGAACAGTATGGAGGTTCCTTAAAAAACTACAAATAGAACTACCATATGACCCAGCAATCCCACTACTAGGTATATACCCTGAGGAAACCAGAATTCAGAAAGAGTCATGTACCAAAATGTTCATTGCAGCTCTATTTACAATAGCCCGGAGATGGAAACAACCTAAGTGCCCGTCGTCGGATGAATGGATAAAGAAGATGTGGCACATATATACAATGGAATATTACTCAGCCATAAAAAGAAACGAAATTGAGCTATTTGTAATGAGGTGGATAGATCTAGAGTCTGTCATACAGAGTGAAGTAAGTCAGAAAGAGAAGGACAAATACCGTATGCTAACACATATATATGGAATTTAAGAAAAAAAAATGTTATGAAGAACCTAGGGGTAAAACAGGAATAAAGACAGAGACCTACTGGAGAACAGACTTGAGGATATGGGGAGGGGGAAGGGTGAGGTGTGTTAGGGCGAGAGAGAGACATGGACATATATATACTAACAAACGTAAGGTAGATAGCCAGTGGGAAGCAGCCGCATGGCACAGGGAAACCGGCTCGGTTCTTTGTGGCTGTCTGGAGGGGTGGGATAGGGAGGGTGGGAGGGAGGGAGACAAAGAGGGAAGAGATATGGGAACATATATATATGTATAACTGACTCACTCTGTTATAAAGCAGAAACTAACACACCATTGTAAAGCAATTATACCCCAA
>NW_006790230.1:92176-138996 GCF_000442215.2 Lipotes vexillifer | reverse complement strand
GTAGGGAAACTATTAACTATATAATATATTATTTGTGGAAAACTGACTCTCCTTATTGTGTAGGACAGAATTTTGGGTGGGCCTTCATGATATCTGTCCCCTATTATTCACTCCCTTATGTAATTCTCTTCCACTTGAGTGTGGGTGGGAATTGTAACTTGCTTCTAACCAAAGAATTTAACAAAGGTGATGGGATGTCATCTCTGTCTTACATAAAACTGTAGCTTCTGTCTTATTAGCAGATCTTCTCCCTTGCTGGCATTGATGAAGCAAGCTTCAGTGATATTCATTGCCATATGTAGAGGCCCATATGTCAAGAAAATGAGGGCAGCCTCTGACTAACAGCCAACAAGGAATCGAGGCCCTCAAAACAACAAGCCACAAGGATATGAATCCTGTTAATAACCATGTGAGTTTGAAAGCAAATCTTTTCCCAGTTGAGCCTTGAGTTGAGACCACAGTCTTGACTGTAGCATTGTGAAGGACCCTGAATCAGAGGAACAAACTAGGCTGTGCCAGTGTCCTGACTCAGAGAAACTGTGAGATAATAAATATGTATTGTTTTAAGTAGTTAAATTTCTGATAATTTGTCAATTAGCAATATATTAGTAATGACTCATACAACTATGACCAAAAAAAAGAAAAAAATGTTTCCTACCTCACAAAATAAGCAGAAATAAATTTCCATACATTTAAAACCCAATCATGAAAAATAAAACAAAAGTTCTTAACCACTAGAATAAAATAGCAAACCTATGACCTCAGGGTAGGAAAAGATTAATTTAAACACAGAAAGCACAACTCATAAAGTGCTGATAAATTTTGAATGGCAAAATGTATCATAAATAAATATGAAGCACAGTGTTGGAGAATATATTTGAAACATATAACAGAACTCCAACATATCAATAAAAAAATCTTCAAACAAGAAAATGACCAAATACATGACCAAGCAATTCATAGAAGAGGAAATCAGAATGACCAAGAAATATAAGAATGTATACTCAAAATCACTAAAAATTAAGTAAATACAAATTAAAACCGAATTATATACTCACACTCATCAGATGGCAGAATAATTAAAAATTAAACAATAGTTAGCACCAATGATAATATAGTGAACTAGGAACTTTCACTCACTTCTTGATGGAAGTGTAATTAACACAATCCTTTTGATATGCAATTGGGAAATATCTAGTGAAATTAAAATTGCATATAATTAACATCTGAGTGTTTTCATTTCTGGTCATATATAGTAGAGAATCTCATACATCCATAAAAGGAGACATATATAAAGATAGCGATTTTACTCTTTTTTCAAAGAATGAAAAAACATACAAACTGCTAGAAACTCAGTTGAACCAGGAAAGAGAGCCTGGTTGTGAGAAGTCAGGAGTAGCCAATTAAAGAAACAAGCCAAAATAAAAGAGTTTAGCCTTTAATCACTTACTGTGATGGTATATAAACCAGAAAAAGTGCTGACTATCTTGTTCCATTTTCTCCCAAGGAACACATGCTCACCCAGGATTAGGTAGATCAGTGGGGTCAGGCAATCTCATTGTTGAGAGAGCCCTGAACAAAAGGCTCCATAAACCCAGTTTCATAAGCCCAGGGCCAGAAGGGAGAAAAAGGGTTAGGGATGGAAAAGTACTAGGCAGTGAGTCAGAGTGGGAAAAAAGTATCTTCCACTTTCTCCCCTCCTTCCCAATAAGGAGTCCTTGGCAGAGGCACCTGAATGCTTCAGGTAAAGAGACCTAGGAATGAAGGCATGAGGCTAGTAGTGCAAACACGTGAAGAGCATGACCAGCCAGAAGAGCCTGAGTCCTAGACTGTAACTCCCCTTGGAGACTGCGATGAACTGGCTGGGCCTCAAGTCTGGTGTGAGGAGGGCAGATTTCCCCCTTGAAGCTTGCCAAGTAAAGCCTTTGCAATAGCCTATACTTGGGCATGAAAAAACAAATCACAGATTGGTTTTTAACCAAAACCTTATCTCCTCAAACACATAAAGCAGTAGGAATATGGGTAACTTAAAAACAAAACAAAAGCTAAACTAATATATTCAATAAAATGAAATTCTCTACAACAATTAAAATTGAACTATAACTGCATGTATAAAAACAGATTTCTAGGACATAATTTTTGAGAGTAAAAACAAATTGTACAAATATGGACAGTATGATGTCATATGTGTAAATTCAAAATTATAAAACACACATATTTAATGAAGGGAGGGAGGGAGACAAAGAGGGAAGAGATATGGGAACATATGTATATGTATAACTGATTCACTCTGTTATAAAGCAGAAACTAACACACCATTGTAAAGCAATTATACCCCAATAAAGATGTTAAAAAAAATTTTTTTTCATTTGAATTCCCCATCCCACTTGTCTTCTTTTTTTTCTTACACTCAGTCACATTTTATCAAGTTTGGTTATAAACTCATAAGTCAAAATAGCAGAGAAAGAAAAATATATGTAAAATATAGTTGTATAAAATAAAAATATAGCCTAGAGTTATTTTTGAAAGGTTATGAAAAATCATTTATTCAGTATTATTTTTGATGACCTTTACTGATATATATATTTGAATATATAAGATCTAATTGAGCAGAACTTTGGTTTTCTTCTAGTTATGTATTACCTATTACTCCTTTTACCATTCTTATGTCACAGAAATTATAAAGGTAGTTTGGTAAATCAGAGGCTCCCTGGGCATGGGTGACACTGTTCTTGGAGAGTCATGAGATTCATTGACTTTGTGCTTTCAAACTCTTTGACAGGAGAATTCTTTCTCTAACATCCTGACCAGGATACTGTAGGATAGAATCAGATAACTAACTGATTTGGAATTAACGGTGCACAGTAAAAAATGATGCACAATGACTATCTTTTTAAAAGGAATTGCTTTACCTCCCAAGTTATTTCCAAGCTGGGAGTAAACCTGGGGAAGTTCTTCCAGTCCCCTTCCAACCAGTTCTCTCCCTCCCTGTTGCAAGTTCTAAGGAACACTACTTCTGATCATATTCCAATTGCCAACTGAACATTCCCAGAAGTCTTAAAGTAAGGGACAAGATGAAGTAAAGCTATCAAAGAGTATATATTTTTCTAACTAATTCTTTCAGAGTTACTTTGTTGATACAGAAGCAGATACAACTATATATTCTTTTTTTATTATCATAAAATAAACATAACATAAAATTTACCATTTTAACCGTTGTTAAGTGTATCGTTCAATGTCATTGTCTTAGCCCATTGGACTGCTTTAACAAAATACCATAAACTGAGTGACTTATAAACACAAAACATTTATGTCTCACAGTTCTGGAGGCTGGGAAGTCTAAGATCAAGGTACTGGCAGATTCAGTGTCTGGTGAGAGCCCGCTTCTTTCTTCATAGTTAGCCATCTTCTCTCTGTGTCCTCACATGGTAGAAGGATGAGGGAGTTTTCTAGGGTCTCTTTTATAAAGCACTAATCCCATTCATCAGTACTCTACCGTCTTGGCCTAAACACCTCCCAGAGGCCTTACCTCTAAATACCATCATATTTAGGCATTAGGTTTCAGCATATGAATTTTAGGGGCACACAAACATTCAGTCTATAGCAAGCATTAAGTAAGTACACTCACACTGTGCAACCATCACCACTATCCATCTCTAGAATTTTCAGCATCCCAAATGTTGAAATTCTGGACCGGACAAACAATAGCTTCCCTTTCCTATCTCTTCTCAGCCCCTGGTAACAACTTTATGTTCTACGTTATGTCTCAATGTATTTGACTATGGTAGGTACCTCATAGAAGTGGAATCATAATATATTTGTCCTTTGCGTCTGGCTTATTTCACTTAGCATAATGTCTTCAAGTTACATCCATGTTTTAGCATATGTCAGAATTTCATTCCTTTTTAAGGCTGAATACTATTGCATTGTAAGTATATACCATATTTTGTTTATCCATTTATCTGTCAAAGAATTTTGGATTGTTTCCACCTTTTTCCTACTGTTAATAATACTACTATGGACACAGGTGTACAAATATCTCATTGAGACTCTTCTTTCAGTTCTTTTGAGTATGTACCCAGAAGTGGAATTGCTGGATCAAATTGTAATTCTGTGTTGAATTTTTAAAAGAATAGCCATACTGTTTTCCATAGCAGCTGCACCATTTTATGTTCCTACCAGCTGTGCACAAATGTTGCTGTTACTCCATTACCTCACTAACACTTGTTATTTTCTGTTGTCATCCCAATGGATGTGAAGTGGTATCTCATTGTTGTTTTGATTTGCATTTCTCTAATGAATAGGGATGCTGAGCATCTTTGCATGTACTTATGGCCATTTGTATGTATCCTTTGGAGAAACGTCGATTCAAGTCCTTTGCCTGTTTTTGAATCAGGTTGTTTTTTTGTTGTTGAGCTTTAGGAGTTCTGTATACTCTGGATATTAACCCCTTATTAGGTATATGTTATGCAAACATTTCTTCCTATTTCATAGTTTGCCTTTCACTCCATTAATAATAGTCTTCTTTGGTGCACAGTTTTTAATTTAATCTATTTTAACTTCTGTTGCCTGTGTTTTTGGTGTCATCCAAGAAATCAAATCTAATGACATAAAGATTTTCTCCTGTGTTCTTTTCTAAGAGTTTTATAGTTTTAGTGCTAACACTTAGGTCTTTGATTCGTTTTGAGTTAATTTTTGCATATGGGATAAGGAAACAGTCCAACTTCTTTTTTTTTTTGCATGTAGATATTCAATTTGCCTAACACCATTTGTTGAAAAGATGGTTCTTTCCCAATTGAATAGTATTGGCATCCTCATCCAGGATCATTTGATCACGTATACAAGGGTTTATTTCTGGGTTCTCTATTGTATTCCATTGGTCTATATGTCTTTATGCCAGTACCACACTGTTTTGATTAGTGTAGCTTTGTAGATAATTTAGAAGCCAGGAATTATGACCCCTGTGATTTTGTTTTTCAAGATGGCTATTCGGGGGTTCCCTGAGATTCCATGTAAATTTTACAATGGGTTGGGGGAGGAACCAAGATGGCGGAGTAGAAGGACGTGCTCTCACTCCCTCTTGTGAAAACATCAGAATCACAACTAGCTGCTGGACAATCATCGACAGGAAGACACTGAAACTCACTGAAAAAGATACCCCACATCCGAAGATAAAGGAGAAGCCACAATGAGACAGTAGGAGGGGTGCAATCACAGTAAAATCAAATCCCATAACTGCTGGGTGGGTGACTCACAGACTGGAGAACACTTATACCACAGAAATCCACCCACTGGAGTGAAGGGTCTGAGCCCCACATCAGGCTTCCGAACCTGGTGATCTGGCAAAGGGAGGAGGAATTCCTAGACAATCAGACTTTTAATCCTAGTGGTAATTGATTGCAGGACTTCGACAGGACTGGGGGAGACAGAGAGTCCACTCTTGGAGGGCACACACAAAGTAGCGTGCGCATCGGGACCCAGGGGAAGGAGCAGTGACCCTAGGGGAGACTGAACCAGACCTACCTGCTAGTGCTGCAGGGTCTCCTGCAGAGGCGGGGGTGGCTGTGGCTTACCATGGGGACAAGGACACTGGTAGCAGAAGTTCTGGGAAGTACTCCTTGGCATGAACCCTCCCAGAGTCTGTCATTAGCCTCACCAAAGAGCCCAGGTGGGCTCCAGTGTTGGGTTGCCTCAGGCCAAACAACCAACAGGGAGGGAACCCAGCCCTACCCATCAACAGTCAAGCTGGTTAAAGTTTTACTGCGCTCTGCCCAACAGAGCAACAGTCAGCTCTACCTAGCACCAGTCCCTCCCATCAGGAAACTCACACAAGCCTCTTAGATAGCCTCATCGACCAGAGGGCAGACAGCAGAAGAAAGAAGAACTACAATTCTGCAGGCTGTGGAACAAAAACCACATTCATAGAAAGATAGACAAGATGAAAAGGCAGAGGGCTATGTACCAGATGAAGGAACAAGATAAAACCCCAGAAAAACAACTAAATGAAGTGGAGATAGGCAACTTTCCAGAAAAAGAATTCAGAATAATGATAGTGAAGATGATCCAGGACCTCGGAAAAAGAATGGAGGCAAAGATCGAGAAGATGCAAGAAATGTTTAACAAAGACCTAGAAGAATTAAAGAACAAACAAACGGAGATGAAAAATACAATAACTGAAATGAAACAATAGCAGAATAACTGAGGCAGAAGAACAGATAAGTGACCTGGAAGACAGAATGGTGGAATTCACTGCTGCAGAATAGAATAAAGAAAAAAGGATGAAAAGAAATGAAGACAGCCTAAGAGACATCTGGGACAACAAGAAACACAGCAACATTCACGTAATAGGGGTCCCAGAAGGAGAAGAGAGAGAGAAAGGACCCGAGAAAATATTTGAAGAGATTATAGTCGAAAACGTCCCTAACACGGGAAAGGAAATAGCTACCCAAGTACAGGAAGTGCAGAGAGTCCCAGGCAGGATAATCCCAAGGAGAAACACACCGAGACACATAGTAATCAAATGGGCAAAACTTAAAGACAAAGAAAAATTATTGAAAGCACCAAGGGAAAAATGACAAATAACATACAAGGGAACTCCCATAAGGTTAACAGCTGATTTCTCAGCAGAAACTCTACAAGCCAGAGGGGAGTGGTATGATATACTTAAAGTGATGAAAGGGAAGAACCTACAACCAAGATTACTCTACCTGGCAAGGATCTCATTCAGATTCGATGGAGAAATAAAAAGCTTTACGGAAAAGCAAAAGCTAAGAGAATTCAGCACCACCAAACCAGCTCTACAGAAAATGCTAAAGTAACTTCTCTAAGTGGGATACACAAGAGAAGAAAAGGACTTTCAAAAACAAACCCATAACAATTAAGAAAATGTTCATAGGAACATACATATCGATAATTACCTTAAACAGGAATGGATTAAATGCTCCAACCAAAAGACACAGGCTTGCTGAATGGATACAAAAACAAGACCCATATATATGCTGTCTACAAGAGACCCACTTCAGACCTAGGGACACATACAGACTGAAAGTGAAGGGATGGAAAAAGATATTCCATTCAAATGGAAATCAAAAGAAAGTTGGACTAGCAATACTCATATCAGATAAAATAGACTTTAAAATAAAGAATGTTACAAGAGACAAGGAAGAACACTACATAATGATCAAGGGATCAATCCAAGAAGAAGATATAACAATTATAAATATATATGCACCCAACATAGGAGCACCTCAATACATAAGGCAACTGCTAACAGCTCTAAAAGAGGAAATCGACTGTAACACAATAATAGTGGGGAACTTTAACACCTCACTTACACCAATGGACAGATCATCCAAAATGAAAATAAGGAAACAGAAGCTTTAAATGACACAATAGGCCAGATAGATGTATTTGATATTTATAGGACATTCCATCCAAAAACAGCAGATTACTCTTTCTTCTCAAGTGTGCACGGAACATTCTCCAGGATAGATCACATCTTGGGTCACAAATCAAGCTTCAGTAAATTTAAGAAAATTGAAATCATATCAAGCATCTATTCTGACCACAACGCCATGAGATTAGAAATGAATTACAGGGAAAAAAACGTAAAATACACAAACACATAGAGGCTAAACAATACGTTACTAAATAACCAAGAGATCACTGACAATGACAAATGACAAATGACAATGGAAACACAACGATCCAAAACCTATGGGATGCAGCCAAAGCAGTTCTAAGAGGGAAGTATATAGCTATACAAGCCTACCTCAAGAAACAAGAGAAATCTCAAATAAACAAACTAACCGTACACCTAAAGGAACTAGAGAAAGAAGAAGAAACAAAACCCAAAGTTAGCAGAAGGAAAGAAATCATCAAAATCAGAGCAGAAATAAATGAAATAGAAACAAAGAAAAAATAGCAAAGATCAATAAAACTAAAAGCTGCTTCCTTGAGAAGACAAACAAAATTGATAAACCATTAGCCAGACTCATCAAAAAAAAGAGGGAGAGGACTCAAATCAATAAAATTAGAAATGAATAATGAGAAGTTACAACAGACACTGCAGAAATATGAAGCATCTTAAGAGACTACTACAAGCAACTGTATGCCAATAAAATGGACAACCTGGAAGAAATGGACAAATTCTTACAAAGGTATAAACTTCCAAGACTGAAACAGGAAGAAACAGAAAATATGAACAGACAAATCAGAAGTAATGAAATTGAAATGCTGATTAAAAATCTTCCAACAAACAAAAGAGTAGGACCAGATGGCTTCACAGGTGAATTCTTTCAAACATTTAGAGAAGAGCTAACACCCATCCTTCTCAAACTCTTCCCAAAAATTTCAGATGAAGGAACACTCACAAACTCATTCTATGAGGCCACCATCACCCTGATACCAAAACCAGACAAAGATACTACAAAACAAGAAAATTACAGACCAATATCACTGATGAATATAGATGCAAACATCATCAACAAAATACTAGCAAACAGAATCCAACAACACATTAAAAGGATCATGCACCATGATCAAGTGGGATTTATCCCAGGGATGCAAGGTTTCTTTAACATAACACAAATCAATCAATGTGATACACCATATTAACAAATTGAAGATAAAAACCATATGATCATTTCAATAAATGCAGAAAATGCTTTTGACAAAATTCGACACCCATTTATGATAAAAGCTCTCCAGAAAGTGGGCATAGAGGGAACCTACCTCAACATAATAAAGGCCATATATGACAAACCCACAGCCAACATCATTCTGAATGGTGAAACATTGAAAGCATTTCCTCTAAGATCAGGAACAAGACAAGGATGTCCACTCTCACCACTATTATTCAACATAGTTTTGGAAGTCCTAGCCACGGCAATGAGAGAAGAAAAAGAAATAAAAGGAATACAAATTGGAAAAGAAGGAGTAAAACTGTCACAGTTTGCAGATGACAGGATACTATATACAGAGAATCCTTAAAATGCCACCTAGAAAACTACTAAAAAACTACTAGAGCTAATCAATGAATTTGGTAAAGTTGCAGGATACAAAATTAACTCACCAAAATTTCTCGAATTCCTATAAACTAATGATGAAAAATCTGAAAGAGAAATTAAGAAAACACTCCCATTTACCATTGCAACAAAAAGAATAAAATACCTAGGAATAAACCTATCTAGGGAGACAAAAGACCTGAATTCAGAAAACTATAAGACACTGATGAAAGAAATTAAAGATACCAACAGATGGAGAGATATACCATGTTCTTGGATTGGAAGAATCAATATTGTGAAAATGACTATACTACCCAAAGCAATCTACAGATTCAATGCAATCCCTACCAAATTACCAATGGCATTTTTTAGGGGGCTAGAACAGATAATCTTAAAATTTGTATGGAGACAAAAAAGACCCCAAATAGCCAAAGCAGTCTTAAGGGAGAAAAACGGAGCTGGAGGAATCAGACTCCCTGACTTCAGACTATACTACAAAGCTACAGTAATCAAGACAATATGGTACTGGCACAAAAACAGAAACATAGATCAGTGAAACAAGATAGAAAGTCCAGAGATAAACCCACGCGCCTATGGTCTACTAATCTATGAAAAAGGCACAAGGATATACAATGGAGAAAAGACAGTCTCTTCAATAAGTGGTGCTGGGAAAACTGGACAGCTACATGTAAAAGAATGAAATTAGAACACTCCCTAACACCATATCCAAAAATAAACTCAAAATGGATTCGAGACCTAAATATAAGACTGGACAGTATAAAACTCTTAGAGGAAAACATAGGAAGAACACTCTTTGACATAAATCACAGCACGATCTTTTTTGATCCACCTCCTAGAGTAATGGAAATAAAAACAAAAATAAACAAATGGGACCTAATGAAACTTAAAAGCTTTTGCACAGCAAATGAAACTACAGACAAGACAAAAACACAACCCTCAGAATGGGAGGAAATATTTGCAAACGAATCAACGGACAAAGAATTAATCTCCAAAATATATAAACAGCTCATGCAGCTCAATATTAAAGAAACAAACAACCCAATCCTAACATCAGATTGCCCTAACAGAATGTCACAGAAACTAAAATGAGGATTGGCCCAAAATGGAATCATACCATAAACTTGTTTATTGCTCTAAAAATTGGTGACTGTTGCTGCATTAGCATATTCATTTATTTAAGAAACATTTATTGTGCACTGAATTTTTCATGATAACAAGACAAAATCGCAAAAGTGGGACTTTATAGACATGTATTCATCCATCAATTTATTCATATTAACTGATTCATTAAGAAAATTAATTGAGCTTCTTTCTATATGCTTAAGACTGTGCTTCTTAGAATTAATTATGTTATAATTAGGCAGTAATATGTACAGTAGAAATTAACATAGAAATATCCTTAAAAATTAAGAAAGCCAAACTTTTTTGTTGCTGAACAATTGTTTTTGCTGAACAATTTTCACCTGAAATGCAGATTCAATTCCAGAACAGATGTTCCTCCTGAAGCTTCTGTAGGTAAGCTCTCCAAGAGCTTTCTTCTTTCATTGTTGCTTATTATTTGGATTAGCTTACTTTTGATGTGGGAAGTACTATCAAAGTCAACTATCCCCACCCAGGATCCATTTTCAATGGTCTGCTGCTTGATTCATTCGATTTAGGCGATTAGAACCCTGAATAAAAAAGGATAAGAAAAACAACCAAGTGGTTTTTGACTGGCAAATGATAACAGATAACATACAATGTGTGTTCGTAAGAACTTTCGATGAACAGTAATTAGTGTTATTAAATAAAGCAATTATAAATTTGTTGAGTCGTTAAAATGGAAAAATATAGTTATATGTATTATGAGACATATGATAGTATGGAAAAGAGCACACACTTTTAACTAGAGCTGATTTGGGGCTATAAACTGCACAAATAAGAGCTGAAGGGTAAGGTGGGGTTTGGGTTGAAATCAAAACTTAGAGACTGTAATTATTCTTTAAGGTCTCTGTACCAGTTGTCTCAAAATGAAACCACTCCCCAGAGCTGGCAGAATCAATCCAGACTGTAGTGGATGGACTCTGATTAGTGAGTGAAATCTCCCCATCCACTGGGGACTAGAATTCGCAAAGGGTGAAACTTACCAGACGTGCAGCTGAATCTTGGAAGGTCAAATCCCTACTTCTTCCCATTCCTCTTTACCTCTCCCCACCACTTTTCCACTAATGGATTGGTTGGAATTGGCTCTTTGGTAACCCATCAGGGCTCTCATCTCTCTTCATAGGCCATTGAAGCCAGTCCCCTTTACACACTTTTCTTCTAGCCTCATCACCGCTCTGATCTGTGGTATCTCCTCCCAACACTTGCCCAAATTTCCCCATGAAGCTTACCTTCATGTTTTCAGACTTATCAAGAGCTAAGCACACAATTCTTTCACTGATCCTCAGCAATGAGAAGACGGGCGGAGGGGGTGGTGCTACCATAGGCACAGTGTCTTTAAAATCCTCAGAATTGCTGATCATCTCCCAAGTGCTTCTAAAATTGCACATTTTATTTTGTAGGCGTGGAGCTTCTCAGTTATGGTTTTTTTTCATTACAGAATTCAATGATCTAAAAGTTTAATATGATGAAAAAAGTTTTATATACAATGCATTTAAAGATATAAGTACATACCTGACAAAAATTAAGATCTGTTCTGCAAATTTTTTGTATGTTGAATGAAATATGATTCAATGAGGAGTCAATATCATAGCAATGTAGATTTTCAATAATAGTGATAGTAATAATAATAGTAATAATAATAAATAACACTAGTTAAGTGCTTTACTATGTAGCAGCCAATGTTCAAAGAACTCTATACTAATACATCTAGTCCCTCAGGTCACTTGCACAGATATTTTATAAACATGAGGACAGGTCCTTTGATTGTAAATATACAATCTAAAGTAATGATTGGTATACTTATAGAATCAATACCTTGCATAAACATTATGGATGTCTTTTCAGTTTGATATTTATCAGGGAAGAACTGACAATCTTTTTCATACAGTTTTGTCTTAGAATCAATTTTGCATCTATTAGTTACACAGCTGTTTTCTTTACACTTATAAACTCTATTTATACCAGTAATATCTGTAGAACACCTGAAAATAGGACAGTTAGTCTTTGAAGCAACCTAACCATTAACAGTTTTTGAAAATCTTAAGTGCTTCTATCCACAATGATCCTTATATAAAGGTTTTTATTCTGATTTGTGTACTATACACATAATATTCTGACAGCAAAGTTCAGGGGTTTCTACCAGAGCAGTTATCTATTTTTCAAGAAATTTTAAATGGGACCTGCAGATATGTACAATGAGTTTTCTGCTTATATTAAAGCTGCTGCTGTCTTGCGTAGACTCAAATGGCTGGAGGTAGTTCTTTTTCAAACATTTCTCCTGGTGGCTTTGAGACAGTAAATGGACTGTAGTCATCTGGAGGAGAGAACTTGTAAACCCATTTACTCTCAATATCACCTTAGCTTAAAGATAGATGTGTCCTTAGAGAAGTATTCCTCTAGAGAATGGGTGTGTCGCAACCACAAGTGTTGTGACTATTGAGGAATATTGCTATTCAAAAGAATTTGTGGCTGGAAACAAAGAGTGAGGTGTTGCCAAGGTCAGCAGATCATAGAGTAAAAAATGGTGGGAGCATTGTAGACATATGCTTTATTGCATGAAACTGGCCACAGGTGGCAGTGATTACAATACATATTCTGGGATGCAAATATATCCAATTTTTAAAATGTGTTTCCAGTTCAAATTCAGGAAGTGATAACTAGATTTCATTCAATCATTTAGGGGGTTTCCTAAACATGTCTATGTTTCTCTTGCCCCCAAGCTCAGGGAACATATGGTGCTATCTATATTAAGAACCATGATGAATATTCTGTAGCAGAGACTAGGCATTTAGGGGGAAAATGATGTAAACAAAGGTAATCAATGTAATATTCTTTAAAATAGGTGTCCTGAAACTGATGCGATAGGGGCCTTCCTTGAAATCATGTATCTTTCAGCTTGTACATTAGTGCTCAGCCCCAGTAGGGCTTCTAACATTGATGGCACCTAATTTTAAACCAATCCTCAAACTATTCTGCTATCTTCATCTCAGAACCCAGAGGATTGTCTATTAACTGTGATGTTAGATTGGTATTTCAAAGTGAACCTTAAATCCCAAGAAATTCCTGTTTGGTTCTTTGAAACTGGTTGATTTCCTACTCAGCCAGCATTTGCCACTTCTTCTTACCCACTTTCCCCCATCTTTTTGTAATGTAAGTAATTTTGATCTCCTAGCATGTAACACAAACCTTTACACAGAGCACAAACTTCAGTGCAAATGAATTCTGGCAGCTGTGGTAGAGAGGTGAAAAATATGTCAACTTGGCTACCAAATGTCCTTGAAGTTATGTATATTTTACATGGACAACCAGCTACTTTAAGATATATTTTTCTAACAAAACAGAAAAGCACTGTTTTGTGATATAGCATCTGTTACCTGCATTGGCACAAAAGTGAATAAATGGCTTTTGAAAGAAATCAACTAAGGAAAACAAGAAGTTACAGCCTGAAGTAATTTAAGACAATTTAAATAGTCATGCCTTGTTGCTTCAATTTTCTTTGACTTAGTGCTGTAGAAAGGCTCATCATCATTGTACTCATCAAACACTCCCCAGAGGAGATGGGCCCACTCATGGACAAACACTCTTCCTGTGGGAAAATATTTCAAATACATTATCATAATTCAAGTGACCAAATTTATCTCAAATATTTTTAAAGGCCTTTTTTTCCTATTACAATTATTTGGATTTTAAATGACTGATATTGTTTAAAATTTCTTTATATTACATGGCATTACAGTATACTATAAAGTGTATTTTTTAGTCCACAGCATGTTAAATCAACAAAACATTTCTAGAGCATTTTCTATGGCCCAAATACCCTGGGCTTTGGGTATCTGTAGCTATATAGTAGGGGAGACTGACATAAACAACATAATTAGACTGCGAACCTCCTTCAGTTCAGGAAATGTAATATTTTTCTTTGTATCATTTGTCCTTCCATACATCCACCCAATTTTTCAATTATTATCTTATTCATTCAACATTTATTGCCTCTTCTTAGCTGTGTATCCTTGGACAAGTTTCTTAACCTCTCTATGCCTCAATTTCATATCTGTAAAATGCATTCTCATTGAGGATGAAATTGTCTCCAAAGTGGCAAAAATTGGTACCTGGGGTTAATAAATCTTAGTAATTACAATGGTGTGTGTATCTCTTAAGCTCAATACCTGGCAACATAAGTAGATATATAGTACATGCGAGGTATTAAAATGTCATGGGAGGCATTCAGAAAAAAAAGTCTAAAAAGGCTCCTCCAGTGGACAATAAAGAAAAAAAGATTGAGAAACACTGCTATAAAACATCAAAAATTGTGATGATGTTGAAATGAATTGACTCATTTAAAGTGCTTAGCATATAGGTAGCATTCATTATATAACAATTATTTCTATTATTAATTATATATATTTAGCACTGTACTATGTACCTGAAAATATAAAGATGAGTAATATATTGTCCTTGAGTTGGAGCTGCTTAGAGACAAAGGGATATAATTAAAACTTTTTTCCAAAGAATTCAGGGTGAATGGAGGGATATAGATAAATCAACAGATTGAGTTGCAGGAAGAAGCAATAAAGGGAAATATAAGGGGGAGTTTTTGCTTTAGCAATAATGAGTAAAAACTTTTGAGGAAATGAAGATGCAGAGAGATAGGAAATAGATTCTCTTCTGTTACAAGATATGTTTATGTAAAACAGATTAGCTCATGTGAGATCGGAAAATATAAGTATTATGCAGATTTTATATTTTGTCTTTTAGTCTTTGTTATTCAAAATGTAGTCCTTGTGGACCACATCAAGATCCCCTGGAAGCTTGTTAGATGTGAAGTATCTCAGGCTCACTCCAGACCTAGAGAATCAAAATCTGTATATTAACAAGATCCCTCCATAGTTCCTGTACACATTCAATTTTAGAGATACTGGTTTAAGTTTCCTAGGCAACGGTTACCAGAATATTGGGAGTAGAATTATAACCTTTGGTATGGAAGAAAAAGTCCTCATATCAACTACTGTAATAGGAATTTAATGGATTATAAGAAAACGTAAAGCTGCCTGCACTTGCAGCTCTCTTCTCATAGAGTTCTACTCTCAGACTTGTTTCATTCTCAGCTGATAATAGGTTGCCCTACTTCCCATGCCTGTCTTAAAAGCAGTGCCTTTGGCTTAGAATTCCTTCCATTCCCATCTACATTTTCTAAGTTCCCACCAGCCATTTTCACTTTTTAAAAAGCATTTCAACTTTATATGAGTGTATGTTGATACCTGTTGTGGCAGCAAAACTTAGAGGTTGCCAGTGTGGCCCAAATTATCTCTCTAGGTACTATTGTTATTGTTGTAATTGTTATTATTATAAGTTGAATAGGTTTTGAGGAATCTTTTTCTAATCTTATTTTTCCAGAAACCTGTTGTTTTAGGGTATAGTTTCGCAGAATGTGAGATTTTTTTCTTATGAATGCATATCTCATTATGGGAAAAACAACTGACTGGGAGGAAGAGAGGAAACAAAAATGGGAAACAGCTGAAGTGAGGGGACTGAGAAAAGAACAAGAGCTCAGTCCTCAATGGGGACATTGCCTTTAACGACTAGAGAATAATTGGCTTTAAGGTTTGGAGAAAATAATATCTTCTAACAAGTGGAGATGGGGGTAATGAAGGTAGACATGAGTTTGGAAGCAGAGAGGAAGTAGGGGCTCTGTTTTCCCAATAAAGATCCCTCTGTGGTTTATTGGGATTGAAAAGAGTAGCTAGAGATCTTGAGAAAAGTGGTAGAAGCTTTAAAACAGCTTCTATGCAGAATAAGAAGGGAGCTGAGAGAGGTGAGTTCAAACATTACTGAGTAGCTTTGAGGGCTTCAATGAGCTTTGAAAGCATATTTTTTTAAAGATACCAATTAGTTTTATAACTTTGTTTCACAATCTTGGAAATATATTAATAGGAGTCAAAAGAAACTGGCTAGAAATTCAGTTCAACTGGCAAGTTGAGTAAAACATAAGGATAAGAGTGCTAAGGGAGTTGAGCTATTTATACTTGTGGCTGACGTGACTGACTTCATTGGACATGCCAGGTAGAAAAGAAAGTATATCTAGAAGGGCACAAAGGATTAGAGGTGGCAAGTACAACAAACATGGTCAGACCAAAGTATGGGGGAGAGATAAGATTGGGATGGGATAGGATGATGGAGCTTTCAAGATTGGGTCCAGGCAATGTTGAGGACCATGACTAGCTGACTGTTTGACAGAGATAAGAGACTTCATGAATGTTCGCTGAAGGGGCAGTGGAAGAGGAAGAAGTGGTTTTGGGCTGTACGAATTCAGGAAGGCTTTCATTGAATAGTGACGTGGGTTGGGCCCTCCTTTGACAATGATTTTCATTTTTACCTGAAAAATAATATGCTTTAATTCATTTGAAACAATGATCTTAACTTCTTAGATTGAACGAGATGAAATTGCCATTTCTATAGGTAAAAACGATCACTTATAGACAAGTTCATCTGGTTCAAAGAATGGGTTGAACAATAGTATCAGCAACTAACAGCCTGTGAGCGTTTTCTCTTGGCCAGGAACTATCTTCTTGGCCCTTTTCAGCTTGCCACGAATCTGCCTTCCATGGAGGTGGCAGGTGATTGATTAATATCCAGCAGTGGAGAACTGAAAAATTAAAACCTAAAAAGTGTTCCTAAAGCAAAACATTTACTATGGCCATCCCATGTTCAAATTTCTGTAGCGACCATACTGAGTACAATTACAAGGATGATCTAGTTTAATATTCCCAACATTTCTATAAGGTAGGAGCTCCTCTATTCACCATTTTTTAGGAAATAAGCACAGAGAGGCTGGGTCACTTGTCCAAGGTCACCCATAGCTGTAGGGGAGTCAGGATTTGACCCTAGGGACTCTGGCTCCAAGGCTTGTATACTGAACATGGATATAAAGCTGCATGTTGGAATCATGGCAACATATTTTTTTTAACCAAAATTCCTACCTGATGGTCCAAATTCATTTTGTTTTTTTCCAAGTACAAAGTCGGGGTGAAATGAATGTATTCTCCTTTTGCTTCACAGGCAGTGAACTGCTTAGTATATAGCTTATCTCTACCTGGGAGGGTAGATGGTGTGACTAAAACATCAACCTGAGAACATTTAAAAAGATTTCTAAAACATCAGAATAGAAATGATAACATTTGTCCAAAAAACCCTGAAACGAGTAATTTAGGTCAAAACTGAGAAGCAGTAGAGAAAATATTTTTAAGAGAAGATTTTTGACTCTTACATGTTTGTAGCTTTCATGTTTTGGCCTCTTGTATTGAGTTTTGTTCTTCCAATTCTCTGGAATTAATATTGATACATTTTTTTAAGAAACCTTTTTTCTGTGGCTTCATGCAAATAAGTAGAAACTGTAGTCACCATGTCCTATTATTATAGGAGAAAAAGAGAAATGAGGATGGCCAAGGGAGAGAAGACTAAATGAACAGGCATTCATCACAACAATTCTCACTTTCAGTCATTAATACAAAAAACAACTGACTGGTGAGTAGGGTTTCTGATTCAGAATTTGAAATCTGTCACCTGTCAGTCCAAAATTCTGGCTTAATTCTGCACATTTAACAGCTTTCACTCTTCTATAATCCTACATCAAATGTCAAATACCTATGTTTGGCATTACAAGGAATTGCTTAATATGATAAAGGGAATGGACATTGGAAGCATCTAGACTTGGTTGCAATACTAGCTTAATACTCTGGCTTAAACCTTGGCTGGTTTATATGACTGCTTTGAATCTCAGTCTCATTATCTCTTTAATATACTATTACAACCTGTCTTTAAGGTTGCCACAGACATGAAATTAGCTATAAAGTACATATAGGCAGTCATTAAAACTCACTGATATCATTACTATTATAATTCCTAGTAGGGAACAGCCTTACCTGATGCAAGCTGAGGAAAACAGTTTATGGCGATGGCCCATAGAAGAGATTTTCACTATATTCCCACCTCCCAGCAGAGGCAGCTGGGTTGGGAGCACAGCGAGTGGAGTAGTGGAAAAATTCATAGGAGAGGCAGACCTTTTTTTTTTTTTTACATCTTTATTAGAGTACAATTGCTTTACAATGGTGTGTTAGTTTCTGCTTTATAAAAAAGTGAATCAGTTATACATATACATATGTTCCCATATCTCTTCCCTCTTGCGTCCCCTCCCTCCCACCCTCCTTATCCCACCCCTCCAGGCGGTCACAAAGCACCGAGCTGATCTCCCTGTGCTATGCGGCTGCTTCCCACTAGCTATCTACCTTATGTTTGGTAGTGTATATATGTCCATGCCTCTCTCTCGCTTTGTCACACCTTACCCTTCCCCCTTCCCATATCCTCAAGTCCATTCTCTAGTAGGTCTGTGTCTTTATTCCTGTCTTACCCCTAGGTTCTTCATGACATTTTTTTTAAATTCCATATATATGTGTTAGCATATGGTATTTGTCTTTCTCTTTCTGACTTACTTCACTCTGTATGACAGACTCTAGGTCTATCCACCTCATTCTTCCCAACCACGATCTCTATTTATTTAGACCTTCTGTAATCTCTCTCAGCAATGTTTGGTAGTTGTAAATATACAAATACCACACATCTTTTGTTAAGCTTAATGCTCTTATTGTAAAGGATATTTTAATTTCATTTTCCAGTCATTTGTTGTAAGTTCATAGATGTGTTTTGCCTTATGTATTGAGGTGCTCCTATGTTGGGTGCATAAATATTTACAATTGTTATATCTTCTTCTTGGATCGATCCCTTAATCATTATGTAGTGTCCTTCTTTGTCTCTTCTGATAGTCCTTATTTTAAAGTCTATTTTGTCTGATATGAGAATTGCTACTCCAGCTTTCTTTTGGTTTCCATTTGCATGGAATATCTTTTTCCATCCCCTTACTTTCAGTCTGTATGTGTCTCTAGGTCTGAAGTGGGTCTCTTGTAGACAGCATATATATGGGTCTTGTTTTTGTATCCATTCAGCCAATCTGTGTCTTTTGGTGGGAGCATTTAGTCCATTTACATTTAAGGTAATTATCGATATGTATGTTCCTATTCCCATTTTCTAAATTGTTTTGGGTTCGTTATTGTAGGTCTTTTCCTTCTCTTGTGTTTCTTGCCTAGAGAAGTTCCTTTAGCAGTTGTTGTAAACCTGATTGGTGGTGCTGAACTCTCTCAGCTTTTGCTTGTCTGTAAAGGTTTTAATTTCTCCATCAAATCTGAATGAGATCCTTGCTGGGTAGAGTAATCTTGGTTGCAGGTATTTCTCCTTCATCACTTTAAATATGTCCTGCCAGTCCCTTCTGGCTTGCAGAGTTTCTGCTGAAAGATCAGCTGTTAACCTTATGGGGATTCCCTTGTGTGTTATTTCTTGTTTTTCCCTTGCTGCTTTTAATATGTTTTCTTTGTATTCAATTTTTGACAGTTTGATTAATATGTGTCTTGGTGTGTTTCTCCTTGGATTTATCCTGTATGGGACTCTCTATGCTTCCTGGACTTGATTAACTATTTCCTTTCCCATATTAGGGAAGTTTTCAACTATAATCTCTTCAAATATTTTCTCAGTCCCTTTCTTTTTCTCTTCTTCTTCTGGAACCCCTATAATTCGAATGTTGGTGCGTTTAATGTTGTCCCAGAGGTCTCTGAGACTGTCCTCAGTTCTTTTCATTCTTTTTTCTTTATTCTGCTC
This sequence comes from Lipotes vexillifer, assembly GCF_000442215.2. Taxonomy (NCBI): domain Eukaryota; kingdom Metazoa; phylum Chordata; class Mammalia; order Artiodactyla; family Lipotidae; genus Lipotes; species Lipotes vexillifer. Next base: position 119,125 of record NW_006790230.1, on the reverse strand, counting down.
TGCAGTAGTTATTTCCACTATTTTATCTTCCAGGTCACTTATCCATTCTTCTGCCTCAGTTATTCTGCTATTGATTCCTTCTAGAGAACTTTTCATTTAATTTATTGTGTTGTTCATCATTGTCTGTTTGCTCTTTAGTTCTTCTAGTTCCTTGTTAAATGTTTCTTGCATTTTGTCTATTCTATTTCCCAGATTTTGGATCATCTTTACTATCATTACTCTGAATTCTTTTTCAGGTAGACTGCCTATTTCCTCTTCATTTGTTTGGTCTGGTGGGTTTTTATCTTGCTCCTTCATCTGCGGTGTGTTTTTCTGTCTTCCCATTTTGCTTATCTTACTGTGTTTGGGGTCTCCTTTTTGCAGACAGCAGGTTCGTAGTTCCCGTTGCTTTTTGTGTCTGTCCCCAGTGGCTAAGGTTGGTTCAGTGGGTTGTGTAGGCTTCCTGGTGGAGGGGACTAGTGCCTGTGTTCTGGTGGATGAGGCTGGATCTTGTCTTTCTGGTGGGCAGGTCCACGTCTGGTGGTGTGTTTTGGGGTGTCTGTGGACTTATTATGATTTTAGGCAGCTGCTCTGCTAATGGGTGGTGTTGTGTTCCTGTCTTGCTAGTTGTTTGGCATAGGGTGACCAGCACTGTAGCTTGCTGGTCGTTGAGTTAAGCTGGGTGCTGGTGTTGAGATGGAGATTTCTGGGAGATTTTCGCCGTTTGATATTATGTGGAGCTGGGAGGTCTCTTGTGGACTAGTGTCCTAAAGTTGGCTCTCCCTCCTCAGAGGCACAGCACTGACTCCTGGCTGCTGCACCAAGAGCCTTTCATCCACACGGCTCAGAATAAAAGGGATAAAAAGTAGAAAGAAAGAATTAGTAGAAGTAGAACGAGAGATAGAACGAAAGAAAGAAAGAAAGCAGGGAGGGAGGGAGGAAGGAAGGAGGGAAGGAAGGAAATAAAGAAAGGAGATAAAGTAAAATAAAATAAAGTAAGATAAAATATAATAGTTATTAAAATAAAAAAAATAATTATTAAAAGAAAAATATTAAAGAAACAAAAATAAAATGGACGGATAGAGCCCTAGGACAAAGGGTGGAAGCAAAGCTATACAGACAAAATCTCACACAGAAGCATACACATACACACTCACAAAAAGAGGAAAAGGGGAAAAAATAATAAATCTTGCTCTCAAAGTCCACCTCCTTAATTTGGGATGATTGGTTGTCTATTTATGTATTCCACAGATGCAGGGTACATCAAGTTGATTGTGGAGCTTTAATCCGCTGCTTCTGAGGCTGCTGGGAGAGATTTCCCTTTCTCTTCTTTGTTCTCACAGCTCCCAGGGGCTCAGCTTTGGATTTGGCCCCGCCTCTGCGTGTAGGTCGCCGGAGGGCGTCTGTTCTTCGCTCAGACAGGACGGAGTTAAAGGAGCTGCTGATTCGGGGGCTCTGGCGCACTCAGGCTGGGGGGGAGGGAGGGGCACGGAGTGCGGGGCGGGCCTGCGGCGGCAGAGGCCAGCGTGACGTTGCACCAGCCTGAGGCGCGCGTGCGTTTTCCCGGGGGAGTTATCCCTGGATCCCGGGACCCTGGCAGTGGCTGGCTGCACAGGCTCCCCGGAAGGGGGTGTGGATAGTGACCTGTGCTCGCACACAGGCTTCTTGGTGGCGGCAGCAGCAGCCTTAGCGTCTCATGCCCGGCTCTGCGGTCTGCGCTTTTAGCCGTGGTTCGCGCCCGTCTCTGGAGCTCCTTTAAGCAGCGCTCTTAATCCCCTCTCCTCGCGCACCAGGAAACAAAGAGGTAAGAAAAAGTCTCTTGCCTCTTCGGCAGCTCCAGACTTTTCCCCGGACTCCCTCCCGGCCAGCCGTGGTGTACTAACCCCCTGCAGGCTGTGTTTACGCCGCCAACCCCAGTCCTCTCCCTGAGCTCCGACCGAAACCGAGCCTCGGCTCGCAGCCCCGCCCGCCCCGGCGGGCGAGCACACAAGCCTCTCGGGCTGGTGAGTGCCAGTCGGCACCGATCCTCTGTGCGGGAATCTCTCCGCTTTGCCCTCCGCACCCCCGTTGCTGTGCTGTCCTCCGCGGCTCCGAAGCTCCCCGCTCCGCCTCCCGCAATCTCTGCCCGCGAAGGGGCCTCCTAGTGTGTGGAGACCTTTCCTCCTTCACAGCTCCCTCCCACTGGTGCAGGTGCCGTCCCTATTCTTTTATCTCTGTTTATTCTTTTTTCTTTTTCCCTACCCAGGTACGTGGGGGGTTTCTTGCCTTTTGGGAGGTCTGAGGTCTTCTGCCAGCGTTCAGTAGGTGTTCTGTAGGAGTTGTTCCATGTGTAGATCGAGGCAGAGCTTTTTGATAATAGGCAGAGCTTCTTGCTCTGCCATCAAGCTGAAAATAATATCACCTTATATTGTTTAGTATCCCAAACCCAAAAATGTTATGATTAATGAGAGAAATTGTTCCTCCTTATTATCTAGTCCTGGAGGAAACAGCTGGATGAAAGGTTCATTGGTAATCTATTCTGCATGATCAAATGCACTGAATAATTGAGGAATACTGGGTGCTGGATGATGATGTCAACCTCTTCATGTTGCTGGCAACACCACAGTCTACAGTATTGTTTATGTCAAAGTAGATCCTCTTCTCAATTCTTCCTGACCTAAGATACAATAGAACTATTCTTCAAGATTTCCAAGGGATCCTTTCCTTTTCTCTGGAAGTTGCTCTAGTGTGTTCCTGTTGTATTGAAGAGACCATTAAACTGATTGGGCTCAGGGCAGGGATCAGCCAGAAGCCAGAGTACAGAGAACTGATAACCAGAGGACTGGCTGTTGGTAGGATAGGGACTTCAGAGAGCTCCCAAAATAGGCTGGAGGTTACTTCTCAATTGATGATAATTATATTTTCCCAAGTGTTCAGGCCAAAACCCCTTAAGTTTTCTGTGATTCCTACTTTCCCTCCACCCATCCTCTACCCCACACATCTAAACTATCAGCACATTTCTCTATGATACTCTCAGAATATGTCCAGAATCACACCACAGTAATGATCTCTACCACAATATCCCTGTTCCTAGTCACAATCAGTTCTCATCTGCAGCAGCTTTCTACCCAGTGTCCCTCTATACCTCTGTGCTGCAACAGAGCTTATACAGGATGAAGGGCAAGTGGAAGCCCTATACAGAGTTTCCTCAACACTGCCATCAGAATGATCTCAGAATAAGCAGAAGAGAGCACACCTTGCCTCTGCTCAGATCCTTCTATGGATTTCATCTCACTCAAAGTAAAAGCCCAGATCTTTCTGATGGTCTGAGCCCTGCTCCCTCTCCAACTTCAGCTCTCCCCAGCCTTCCTCCTACTCATTCACAGCTGTTTCCTTGGTCACATCAAGCATACTGTCACCTCCATGCTGCTGTACCTACTGTCCCCTCCCCAGGTTTTCAGTTGGCTCTTCCCTCACTCATCTCAGGCCTCTGCCCAGATGTCACATCAACAGTGAGAACTTTCCTGACTACCCTGCATGAAACAGTAACCCACATTCTCTCCCCACCCCAGTCCCACCAACACTGCCTATCTCCCTTTGCTGATTCATTTTACTGCATAGCAACTTACTACCGTTGGCCTGCTCTACGTTGACATGTTTTTATTATCTATATCATCTGAAAAGGATATATACTGCAGGAGATCAGGAGCTTTAAAAAAATTCACTGCTCTCTCTCCTGGCATGCAATAAGCAAGCATTCAATAAATAATTGTTTAAGGAACATACGAGTCCAATTGCTAATTTACAGATGGAAAAATGGAGGATCAGGGAGTCCCCATGCCTTGTCTTTTGTCTTATGGTGAGACAGGGTATAACGCTGTATAGAACCTTCAATTCCCACTGACCATTCCAGCATTGTCTTCCCTGTACCATGCTGCTTTTAAACTTCCTGGAGTACTAAGAAGTTTCCATTGCAATTATTAACTACTAACTTTTTTCTTCTCTATAATTCAAACAAGAGAAATTCCATTTCTTCCTTACCTTTATCTGTTCAGTTAGTGTTTAATGTTCTGGCACAACAGGGTCTATAACAATGACAATGCCCTCATAGCCATTGTTATTCAGCCGAACAAGGGGAGTATTGGACCCCTGCAGCAGCTATAGGACTAAGAGGAAGACAAAACTTCTGAATAACCCCATTGTTCCTCTTGAGTTGGTCCTGATCCCAACTTTGGTTTGTTCAAGAGGCTTTTCTTTCTCACCCTCTCCAGTTCTCTCTTTCTCTCTGTTTCTCTCTGTCTCTCTCTCTCTTTTTAGGAGTATATATGTATATATTTTATCAGTGTTGGCTGATTATGGGATATGAACTGTATAAAGGTCAGTGTTTGGAAAGTGGGTATGTACTTGGCTTCTGGGTACACAGTTGTTTTATTGTATGTTACTGTAAAAGTGATCAAGAAGCATACTAGAAATCAGATCTTTTTATAAAATACTTTGCACATTTTCTTCTTGGGATACATTTTCTATACTTAATACTTGTTAATTTTTTAAGTGTAGACAAATGCTTATTACTTTCTATAGCAAGTTATGTGAAAATTAATAAAATTTGTAATAAAGTTGATAGAAATGGTGGTGGTGTTTCTCAATTTTAGAGTGGTTTTATTATTAAATTATTTACCAAGAGTATAAATATTGGAATATTATGTAAGATTTTTAAATGTAAATAATACCAAATTGGGTGATTTGGCTTAGAGACCTAAGTGAAAAAAAAATTTTTTTAATTGAAGCAGGGTTGATTTACAATATTGTGTTAGTTTCACGTGTACAACATAGTGATCAGTATTTTTGCAGATTCTATTCCATTATAGGTTATTACAAGGTAATGGGTATAACTCCCTGTGCTATACAGTGTATCCTTTCTGCTTATCTATTTTATATATAGTAGTTTGTATCTGTTAATCCCACACCCCGAGTCTGTCCCTCGCCTCTTCTTTCTCCCCTGTGGTAACCACAAGTTTCTTTTCTATGTCTGTGAGTCTTTTTCTGTTTTGTTTTACATTCATTTGTATTATTTTTTAGATTTTACATATAAGTGATAGCATATCCTATTTGTCGTTGTCTGATTTACTTCACAAAGTGTAATATTCTCTAGTTCCATCCATTTTGATGCAAATGGCAGTATTTCATTCTTTTTAATGGCTGCGTTTTATACACACACACACACACACACACACACACACACACACACACACACACACACACACACACACACACACCCCACATCTTCTTGATCCAATTCTCTGTTGATGGGCACTTGGTTTCCTTCCATGTCTTGGCTATTGTGAATAGTGCTGCTGTGACCATATGAGTGCATGTATCATTTGAATTAGTGTTTTTGATCTTTCTGGATACATACCCAGGAGTGGCATTGCTGGATCATATAGTAGTTTTATTTTTAGTTTTTTAAAGGAGCTTCCACACTGTTTTCCCTAGTGGCTACACCAGTTTACATTTTTGCCAACAGTGTATGAGGGTTCCGTTTCCTCCACAACCTCTCTGACATTTGTTATTTGTAGACTTTTTGACAGGTGAGAGATGATACTGCATTGTGGTTTCGATTTGCATTTTTCTAATAATTAGTGATGTTGAGCATCCGTTCATGTGCCTGTTAGCCATCTGGATGTCTTCTTTGGAATAATGTTTATTCAAGTCCTCTGTCAACTTTTTTTTATCACATTGCTTCCTTTTTTGATATTGAGTGTATGAATTGTTTGTATATTTTGGATATCAACCCCTTGTTGGTCACATTATTTGACAATATTTTCCCCCATTCTATAGGCTGTCTTTTCATTTTGTTGATGGTTTCCTTTGCTGTGCAAAAGCTTTTGAGTTTAATTAGGTCCTATTTGTTTATTTTTACTTTTACTTCTTTGACTTAGGAGACTGATCCAAGGAAATATTGCTATGATTTATATCAAAGGGTGTTTCACCTATGTTCTCTTCCAGGAGTTTTATGGTTTTGGGTCTTTCATTTAGGTCTTTAATCCATTTAGAGTTTATTTTTGTATGTAGTGTGAGGGAGTGGTTATTTATTTATTTATTTTTGCTGAGCTTGGTCTTAGTTGTGGCATGCGGGATATTTTAGTTGCAGCATGCGGACTCTTAGTTGCAGCATGCAAACTCTTAGCTGTAGCATGCATGTGGGAGCTAGTTCCCTGACCAGGAATTGAACCCAGGCCCTGGCACTGGGAGCGCAGAGTCTTACCCACTCAACTACCAGGGAAGTCCGTGTGAGGGAATGTTCTAACCTCATTGTTTTATATGTAGCTATCCAGTTTTCACAGCACTGCTTGTTGAAGAGATTGTCTTTTTTCCATTGTATATTCTTTCCTCCTTTGTTGAAGTTTATTTGACCATAGGTGCATGAGTTTATTTCTGGGCTCTCTATTCTGTTCCATTGATCTATATATCTGTTTTTGTGCCAGTACCGTACTGTTTTGATTACTGTAGCTTTGTAGTATAGTCTGAAATCTGAGAAGGTTATATCTCCAACTTTGCTCTTTTTTCTCAGGATTGCTCTGGCAATTCAAAGTCTTTTGTGGGTCTATCTAAGTTTTAGTACTATGTGTTCTAGTTCGGGAGAGGTATACTTGGTATTTTGATAGGGATTGCATTAAATCTGTAGATTGCTTTGGATAGTATGGCCATTTTAATAATATTAATTATTCCAATTCAACAGCATGGGATACCTCCTTTCCATTTCTTTGAATCATCTTCAATTTCCTTTATAAACTTTTTTAGTTTTAAGAGTATAGGTCTTGGCCCTGGTGGTATTCAACAGCATGGGATACCTCCTTTCCATTTCTTTGAATCATCTTCAATTTCCTTTATAAACTTTTTTAGTTTTAAGAGTATAGGTCTTGGGACTTCCCTGGTGGTCCAGTGGTTAAGAATCCACCTTCCAATGCAGGGGATGTGGGTTCGATCCCTGGTCAGGGGATTAAGATCCCACACACCACAGGGCAACTAACCCTGCATGCCACAACTAGAGAGAAGCCTGCATGCCACAATGAAGGTCCCATAACTAAGACCCAAAGTGGCCAAAAATAAAATAAAATAAAAAATAAATAAAATTTAAAAACCAAAAGAGTATAGGTCTTTCACCTCCTTTGTTAAGTTTATTCCTAAGCATTTTATTCTTTATGATGCAATTTTAAATGGGATTGTACCCTTGCTTTCTCTTTCTGATATTTCATTATTAGTGTATAGAAAAGCAACAGATTTCTGTATATTAATTTTGTACCATGCTACCTTGATGAATTCTTTTATTTAGTTCTAATAGTTTTGGGGTGGAGGCTATGGGGTTCTCTATATAGAGTATCATGTCATCCACAAATAGTGACAGTTTTATATCTTCCCTTCCAATTTGGATACCTTTTATTTCTTTTTCTTGTCTGATTGCTGCAGTTAGGTTTTCCAGTACTATGCTAAACAGAAGCAACAAGAGAGGGGATCCTTGTCTTTTTCCTGAATTTAACAGGGAGGCTTTCAGCTTTTTGCCATTCAGTATTATGTTGGCTGTGGGTTTGTCATAAATGGCCTTTATTATGTTGAGATATATTCCCTATGTATCCACTTTGATGAGAATTTTTATCATGAATGTTGAATTTGTCGAATGCTTTTTCTGCTATTGAGATTATGTGGTTTTTCTTTTTTTAATTAATGTATCACATTGATTTATTTACCTGTGTTGAACCATCCTTGTGACCCTGAAATAAATCTAACTTCATCTTGGTGTATGATCCTTTTTATGTTTTATTGAATTAGGTTTGCTAATTTTTTTGAGGATTTTTGCATCTATAGTTAACAAAGATATTGGCCTATAATTTTCTTATTTGCAGTATCTTTGCCTGGTTTTGGTATCAGGGTAATGGTTGCCTTGTAAAATGAATTTGAGAGTGTTCCTTCCTCTTCAATTTTTAAGAGCAGTTTGAGAAGGATGGGTATAATTTCTTCTTTATATGGTTGGTAAAATTCCCCATGAAGTTATCTGGGCCTGGACCTTTGTTTGTAGGGAGTTTCTGTTTCTTTGTATTTTTACATATTCTATTTCACTTCTAGTGATTGCTCTGTTCAAATTGTCTGTTTCTTCTTCACTCAGTCTTGACAGGCTGTATGTTTCTAAATATTTGACCATTTTTTCTTGGTTGTCCAATATGTTGGCATATAACTTTCATAGTATTATCTTATGATTTTTTTGTATCTCTGTGGTATTGGTTGTTATTTCTGCTTTTTCATCTCTTATTTTGTTTATTTGAGTCCTCTTTCTTTTCTTCTTTGTGAGACTGGTTAAAGATTTATCAGTTTTGGTTATATTTTTTTAAAAACTAGCTCTTTGTTTCATTGATTTTTTCTATTTTTTTTTTTATTTCCTAAGTGAAAGAATTATAAAGACTTTGATAAATTAAGGAAGATTTGATAGAACTGAGTTATCAGAATGAATTTAAAAACCCTATGCAGTAAAAAAAATAGAACATTTATTTTTTAATTTTTATGTTTTATAAACATTATGAAATCCTATAACATTTTTATGTGTTGACACAAACATAAAAAAATCCAGTAGTTTGCAGGTTATCACTGAGGCAGAGAATAAATAATGTTACTAGATAACATTTATTCAGTGCTTATCAGGGCATAGACTGCTTCTTTTATTCCCTATAGCAACTCTCTAAGGTAAGTATGAATTTTGTATATGAGAAAGTGAGGCACACAGTGGTTGAGTAACTTGCCAAGATCATTCAGCATTTTGACCCCAGAGTCCATATATTTTTAATCACTCCACATTAAGGCAATGTTGTTTTATAATGAAAATAATGTAAATATAATTTTTAAAAAATGGGAAATGGGGTCAAGGTTAGGAATTGTGATGATGAATCAAGAATGTCTGACTAAGGCAAAAGGAGCCAAGACTTGACAGAAACCCAAAAGAGAACTAAAAATAGAGAACTGGTAACTGAAAACAGAATAGCAGAAACTACCTTTAAATTAGGAGTTCAGATAGGATAATACAATGTTAAATTCTAATCAAGCAACATCACCAAGAAGGAGGTTTTATTATATGTGCCCAGACTCTGCCCTCTTAGGCAGCATCCCACATCCTCTTTTCATTCCTTCAAGAATATTATGGGATAATTGTATATTAGTAGAATTAATATGTTGTGCAAACCTCCAATCTACATTTTGTCTCTATGGATTTACCTATTCTGAATATTTCATTTAAATGGAATTGTACAATAAAAAAAAATGTTGTGCAAGTTATAGGATGGAGCTGTTGTACTGGCCACAATTTCCAGGGATATTGTCATTAACTAGAGGAGGAAGGGGACTGGGTATTGACAAATACATCCTAGGCAGTCTTCTCTGGTTCCCTCACTGACCTCCTTTCCTACTTTTCCCTACCTCCCCCTGAACTCCAGGTTGGGGGCTTCAAGCAAACCAAGCATGCACTCATCCCATAGAGTAAGTGCTCAGGAAATTGCTTTTGACTGATGGACTGACTGAATTAGTGAATGATTATCTTTTTAACCCCAAATAACAACATATCACAATGCCTAAACAGAAACTTGTTTAAGATCTTTGAAATGGTTGAGAAAGCTGAGGGACTCAGATCCCCTCTGGTGTTTGGGGGAGTACCTAGGTATTTTTGAGGAGGTGTTATTACTCCCTCAATAAAATCAGGAAACTCTTGTTTCTGGAAAGGGAGATCCTTCCTTTTTGCCAGAGAAGTTAAGAATAGCTTCCCTTCAGCTAGTGGGTACATGCACTGCAGGAAAAATAGATAAATGTTAGTAACACTCCTCCTCTACTTGTTCATAGTTGCACAGAATGTGTGATGGTTCATAGAGTGTGAAAAAGGACCTTCAGCGAATTAGAAATAAATGCATGCCCTTGACTTATTTTTCATGTCTCTTTCATGCTGAGTTTCTAACCCTCTCTGTAGAAGGAGAAGTAGGGAGCTGTTCTGGCACCCCCGAACCATCCCTGTTTATTACTAGTCCACCTCTTACAGATTCCCAGTTACAATGGCTACTGTCTCCATCAATCCAAACTCAGTTAGACATTCTGGACAGAGGCTGGCTTGCATTAATCAGACAGGACTGTGCTCAGTGAGTCTAGATGGAATCCTACTCAGGTAAACAGGGTCAAGGACCCAGACTCTTGGGGCCACTCAAGAGTGCCTCTGGAACTAGGAGGAACTTTTTGAAAAAATTAGTTGATATGTAATCATTTTAGTGTGTCATACAAAAAACATATCCAACACATCAAACTTCTGATTTCACATATTGTTATTGTTAGAATGACACCAAGATTTTTTTGTTTTTTGTTTTTGTTTTCAGTGAGTTGACTTAATAAGAAAATAGTAAAACAGGGATACACAGACATGGGAACAACCTTGAAGTCCGTATGTGCAGGTGTGAGGTTAAGATACTTAGTCTAGATGATCTGGAAGCCTTTCCTTAACTCTACAATTTTATTCAATACTCTGACATTTAGTCAGGTCAGAATTCCTAATGCTGGAACCAGTATCTATGCTAAAACTTAATCATGAGAATTAATTGGCAAGACATTTTAGCTATCTTACCTAATAATAATATATAAGAGTTCATAAAAATTTGAATCAACCTAGAGTTTGAAGGCTAGTAGAAGGATTAACAAAGAGCAAACTTTAAATCAGTTTGTTATTGCAGTAACTATGAGGATATAGTATAAGGTCTTTTTTCTCAATTAGGTGGAGTGAGGCTCAGTATTTTTACCTACAGGTATAATATTGTCTTCCTATAGTGTAAACCCATGCAGTAAGATTTCACTTGCTCCTTTTGTGCTCTCCTTGTCAGCTTTGGGATTGATTCTTTACAACTGATACTCTGGAGAAGACAAATTTCAAGTTTTCCTTGATCAAATTTTGATTTATTGAGCATAGTGATAGACATTGGGGTATGCTGATGATAAGAGATTGTCCCCTGCCCTTAAGAAGCTCACCATCTAAAGGAAAATAGGAACAAGTAAATTATCAATTAAAACAAAGAGGGTTCAGTGTTACCACAGAGGTTAGAAGTGAGATGATGTGAGAGGAACTTAACCCAGTCAGAAGGGGGACTGGAGGAGTTAGGGAAGAATGATCATGAGTCATCCATGTGACTGGAGAATGTAAAAGTGGTGGGGTGGTGGCAGGGGGCTTTCCTGGAAATGAAAAGCAGCTCACAGACTGGGGATAAGATATCCTGAGATATATTAAGAGAGAGTGGATGGAGCCCAGTATATACAATATACACTGTGTCATGGTGTGAGAACTGTGACTGGAGTGGTAAACCAGAGGTGGAACATGAAAGACATTATCAATCATATCATGGGGCTTGAACTTCACACTGAGTACAAAGGAGAGTCGTTAGAAGGTTTTAAATAGGACAGTAAAAGCATCCGATTGGTACTTTAGAAAGACTCGGGCTCTATGGTGAAGAATGGTTGAAACAGGGCTGCGTTGCTAGCACATATGTTGTGTGAATTAGAAAAACTTGTGAATTAGAAAAATGTGTTCCCTCTGGGCAGAGAAATGATCAAATAGTGCCCCCTAGACTTTAGTCTTGGGAGCTGAGTTTGGACTATATTTTACCCCTACTCTCCTTGCCCCTGACAAGGCTGGGTGCTTTCAGGCAGGACACAGCCTGTACAGTGGTTCACAGTGGCTCTGTTTGCAAAGGGTTATGTAGGAATCCAGGTGAGAGATGCTGGGGGCATGAACTAAGGATAGAGACAGGTGGAGGGCTTTTCGAGATATTCAGATTTGACAGGATTTGATGACTGTTTGTAAAAGGGTAAAGAAAGGGAATGGAAAAGTTTCTCTATGTGTATGTGTGTTCAAATATTCATTACTTCATCCTTCCCTCACTCCTTTTTTTTTCTCTCTTCCCGGGATGCAGTCCTGTCTCCAAAGAACTTACTGAACAGTTGAAGGGTGTTAGGGAGGCTTATGTCAGTTATGTAAAGAAGTAATTGCATTTGGAAGTGAGATTCTATATGAAGAGTGGAGAGTTGGACATGAAAGAAAGTGCTCTATTCTGCTTGAGAGTGGGGGAGACAGTCAGGAAAGGCAGTAGGCGTAGGATTTTGAAAGGAGGGCATATGGTCAGAAGGCAGAAAAGGGAGCCTGAAGATGGTAGGATTAGAAATGGAGAAGGATGAAAGGGGTATGGTGTTCCTGATAAAGACCGCAAAACATAAAACAGTGTGTACTTTTGGGAAAACTGAAAGTCCTTGACTGATTAGATGTGTGACAACAGTGAGATGGTACAGTAAGAGATAGGGAAGTGGAGGCAAGGGCCGCAGGGTGGCAGGCCTGGCACTTATTCATTTGACACATATTTTGGTCCTTTTATCCTTGGTGCCTGGAAAAAGTGATGTAGAGTCATAGTCTCTGCCTTTGTGGCATTAGTCTTTATTTTTAAAATAGTTTAAGAGCTATTTTGGTTTTGCACATTACTTTGGGGGCAATGTGGCAGACATATTGGGGAGGGTAGAATGAAGACACAGAGTTTATTTTTGTGTATAGTGTTAAAGAATGTTCTAATTTCATTTTTTACTTGTAGCTGTCCAGTTTTCCCACCATTTATTGATGAGACTGTCTTTCCTCCATTGTATAGTCTTGCCTCCTTTGTTATAGATTAATTGACCATAGGTGTGTGGATTTATTTCTGGGTTTTCTATCCTGTTCCATTGATCTATATTTGTTTTAGGTTAACACCATACACAAAAACAAACTCAAAATGGATTAAAGACCTAAAAGTATAACCAGACACTACAAAAATCTTAGAGGAAAACATAGGCAGAATATTCTTTGGCATAAATTGCAGCAATATCTTTTTCAAGCTGTCTCCTAGAGTAATGGAAATTTTAAAAATTTTAAAAAGGGACCTAATTAAACTCAAAAGCTTTTGCACAGTAAAGGAAACCATAAACAGAAAAAAGACAACCCACAGAATGGGAGAAAATATTTGCAAACGACGCAACTCACAATCAATTAATTCCAAAATTTACCAACAGTTCATGCAGCTCAGTAGCAAAAAAGAACTCAATTTAAAAAAATGGGCAGAATGGGGGAGACCTTCAAGATGGCGGAGGAGTAAGACGTGGAGATCACCTTCCTCCCCACAAATACATCAGAAATACATCTACATGTGGAACACCTCCTACAGAACACCTACTGAACACTGGAAGAAGACCCCAGACTTCCCAAAAGGCAAGAAACTCCCCATGTACCTGGGTAGGGCAAAAGAAAGATAAACCAGAGACAAAAGAATAGGGACAGGACCTGCACCTCTGGGAGGGAGCTGTGAAGGAGAAAAAATTTCCACACACTAGGAAGCCCCTTCACAGGTGGATATGGGGGGTGGCGGGGGGAAACTTCAGAGCCACAGAGGAAAGCACAGCAACAGGGGTGCAGAAGGCAAAGTGGAGAGATTCCCACACAGAGGATCAGTGCCGACCAGCACTCACCAGCCCAAGAGGCTTGTTTGCTCACCTGCCGGGGTGGGTGGGGGCTGGAAGCTGAGGCTTACGCTTCGGAGGTTGGATCCCAGGGAAAGGACTGGGGTTGGCTGTGTGAACACAGCCTGAAGGGGGCTAGTGCACCATAGCTAGCTGGGAGGGAGTCCGAGAGCAAGTCTGGACCTGCCTAAGAGGGAAGAGACTTTTAGGGGTGTGCGAGGAGAGGGGATTCAGAGCACCACCCAAACGAGCTCCAGAGACAGGTGCGAGCCACGGCTATCAGTGCAGACATCAGAGACGGGCCTGAAATGCTAAGTCTGCTGCTACAGCCACCAAGAAGCCTGTGTGCAAGCACAGGTCACTATCCACACTTCCCCTCCCAGGAGCCTGTGCAGCCCGCCACTGCCAGGGTCCCGTGATCCAGGGACAACTTCCCTGGGAGAACACACGGCACGGCCTCGGGCTGTTGCAACGTCACACCGGCCTCTGCCACTGCAGGCTCGCCCCACGTTCTGTACCTCTCCCTTCCCCCAGCCTGAGTGAGCTGGAGCCCCCAATCAGCTACTACTTTAACTGTCTTGTCTCAGCGGGGAACAGATGGCCTCAGGCGACCTACATGCAGAGGCGGGTCCAAATCCAAAGCTGAACGCCAGGACCTGTGCGAACAAAGAAGAGAAAGGGAAATCCCTCCCAGCAGCCTCAGGAGCAACGGATTAAATCTCCACAATCAACTTGATGTATCCTGCATCTCTGGAATACCTGAATAGACAACAAATCATCCCAAAATTGAGGTGGTAGACTTTGGGAGCTACTGTAGACTTGGGGTTTGCTTTCTGCATCTAATTTTGTTTCTGGTTTTATGTTTATCATAGTTTAGTATTTAGAGTTTAGTATTTAGAGTTTATTGGTAGGTTTGTTTATTGATTTGGTTGCTCTCTTTCTCCACTTTTTTAATATATATATATATATTTTTTTGTTTGTTTTGTTTTCCTTTTTCTCTTTTTGTGAGTGTGTATGTGTATGCTTCTTTGTGTGATTTTGTCTGTATAGCTTTGCTTTTACCATTTGTCCTAGAGTTCTTTCTATCTGTTTTTTTTTTATTTTGTTTGTATTTTTTTTCATATAGTTTTTAGTGCTTGTTATCATTGGTAGATTTGTTTTCTGGTTTATTTGCTCTCTTCTTTCCTTCTTTTTTTATTACTAAAAATTTTTTTTAAATAATTAAAAATTTTAATAGCTTTATTTCATGTTTTTCTTACTTTCTTTCTTTTTTCTCCCTTTTCTTCTGAGCCAATGTGGCTGACAGGGCCTTGGGGCTCTGGCCGGGTGTCAGGCCTGTGCCTTTGAAGTGGGAGAGCCGAGTTCAGAACACTGGTCCACCAGAGACCTCCCGGCTCCACATAATATCAAATGGCGAAAGCTCTCCCAGAGATATCCATCTCAACACTAATACCCAGCTCCACTCAACGACCAGCAAGCTACAGTGCTGGAACTCTATGCCAAACAAATAGCAAAACAGGAACACAACCCCACCCATTAGCAGAGAGGCTGCCTAAAATCATAATAAGGTCACAGACACCCCAAAAACACCACAGGATGCCATCCTGCCCACCAGAAAGACAATATCCAGCCTCATCCACCGGAGCACAGGCACCAGTCCCCTCCACCAGGAAGCCTACACAACCCACAGAACCAACCTTAGCCACTAGGGGCAGACACCAAAAACAATGGGCACTACAAGCCTGCAGCCTGAAAAGAGGAGACCCCAAACACAGTAAGTTAAACAAAGTGAGAAGACAGAGAAACACACAGCAGATGAAGGAGCAAGGTAAAAACCCACCAGACCAAACAAATGAAGAGGAAATAGGCAGTCTACCTGAAAAAGAATTCAGAATAATGATAGTAAAGATGATCCAAAATCTTGGAAATAGAATGGAGAAAATACAAGAAACATTTAACACGGACCTAGAAGAACTAAAGAGCAAACAGACAATGATGAACAACACAATAAATTAAATGAAAAGTTCTCTAGAAGGAATCAATAGCAGAATAACTGAGGCGGAAAAAAGGATAAGTGACCTGGAAGATAAAATAGTGGACATAACTACAGCAGAGCAGAATAAAGAAAAAAGAATGAAAAGACTTGAGGACAGTCTCAGAGACCTCTGGGACAATATTAAATGCACCAACATTCGAATTATAGGGTCCCAGAAGAAGTAGAGAAAAAGAAAGGGATGAGAAAATATTTGAAGAGATTATAGTTGAAAACTTCCCTAATATGGGAAAGGAAATAGTCAATCAAGTCCAGGAAGCGCAGAGAGTCCCATACAGGATAAATCCAAGGAGAAATATGCCAAGACACATATTAATCAAACTACCAAAAATTAAATACAAAGAAAAAATCTTAAAAGTACCAAGGGAAATAAACAAATAACATACAAGGGAATCCCCATAAGGTTAACAGCTGATCTTTCAGCAGAAAATCTGCAAGCCAGAAGGGAGTGGCAGGACATATTTAAAGGGAAAATCCTACAACCAAGATTCCTCTACCCAGCAAGGATCTCGTTCAGATTTGACGGAGAAATTAAAACCTTTACAGACAAGCAAAAGCTAAGAGAATTCAGCACCACCAAACCAGCTTTACAACAAATGCTAAAGGAACTTCTCTAGGTAGGAAACACAAGAGAAGGAAAAGACCTACCATAAGAAACCCAAAACAATTAAGAAAATGGTAATAGGAACATACATATGGATAACTATCTGAAAGTAAATGGATTAAATGCTCCAACCAAAACGCACAGACTGGCTGAATGGATACAAAAACAAGACCCATATATATGCTGTCTATAAGAGACCCACTTCAGACCTAGGGACACGTACAGACTGAAAGTAAGGGGATGGAAAAAGATATTCCATGCAAATGGAAATCAAAAGACAGCTGGAGTAGCAATACTCATATCAGACAAAATAGACTTTAGAATAAAGACTATTATAAGAGACAAAGAAAGACACTACATAATGATCAAGGGATCAATCCAAGAAGAAGATATAACAATTGTAAATATTTATGTACCCAGCATAGGAGCACCTCAATACATAACGCAAATGCTAACAGCCATAAAAGGGAAATTGACAGTAACACAATCATAGTAGGGAAATTTAATACCCTACTTTCACCAATGGACAGACCATCCAAAATGAAAATGAATAAGGAAACACAATATTTAAATGATACATTAAACAAGGTGGACTTAATTGCTATTTATAGGATATTCCATCCAAAAGCAACAGAATACTTTCTGCTCTTGTGCTCATGGAATATTCTCCAGGATAGATCATATCTTGGGTCACAAATTAAGCGTTGGCAAATTTAAGAATATTGAAATCGTATCAAGTATCTTTTCTGACCGCAACACTATGAGACTAGATATCAATTGCAGGAAAAAAATCTGTAAAAAATGCTAACACATGGAGGCTAAACAATACACTACTAAATAACCAAGAGATCACTGAGGAAATCAAACAGGAAATCAAAAAATTCCTAGAAACAAATGACAATGAAAACACAATGACCCAAAACCTATGGGATGCAGCAGAAACAGTTTCAAGAGGGAAGTTTATAGCAATACACTCCTATGTCAAGAAACAAGAAACATCTCAAATAAACAACTGAACCTTACACCTAAAGCAATTAGAGAAAGAAGAACAAAAAAAAACCCCAAAGTTAACAGAAGGAAAGAAATGATAAAGAACAGATCAGAAATAAATGAAAGCAAAAAGGAGACCCCAAACACAGTAAGATAAGCAAAATGAGAAGACAGAAAAACACACAGCAGATGAAGGAGCAAGGTAAAAACCCACCAGACCAAACAAATGAAGAGAAAATAGGCAGTCTACCTGAAAAAGAATTCAGAATAATGATAGTAAAGATGATCCAAAATCTGGGAAATAGAATAGACAAAATGCAAGAAACATTTAACAAGGACCTAGAAGAACTAAAGATGAAACAAACAATGATGAACAACACAATAAATGAAATGAAAAATACTCTAGATGGGATCAATAGCAGAATAAATGAGGCAGAAGAACGGATAAGTGACCTGGAAGATAAAATAGTGGAAATAACTACTGCAGAGCAGAATAAAGAAAAAAGAATGAAAAGAACTGAGGACAGTCTCAGAGACCTCTGGGACAACATTAAACGCACCAACATTCGAATTATAGGGGTTCCAGAAGAAGAAGAGAAAAAGAAAGGGACTGAGAAAATATTTGAAGAGATTATAGTTGAAAACTTCCCTAATATGGGAAAGGAAATCGTTAATCAAGTCCAGGAAGCACAGAGAGTCCCATACAGGATAAATTCAAGGAGAAATACGCCAAGACACATATTAATCAAACTGTCAAAAACTAAATACAAAGAAAGCATATTAAAAGCAGCAAGGGAAAAACAACAAATAACACACAAGGGAATCCCCATAAGGTTAACAGCTGATCTCTCAGCAGAAACTCTACAAGCCAGAAGGGAGTGGCAGGACATACTGAAAGTGATGAAGGAGAAAAACCTGCAACCAAGATTACTCTACCCAGCAAGGATCTCATTCAGATTTGATGGAGAAATTAAAACCTTTACAGACAAGCAAAAGCTGAGAGAGTTCAGCACCACCAAACCAGCTTTACAACAAATGCTAAAGGAACTTCTCTAGACAAAAACACAAGAGAAGGAAAAGTCCTATAATAACGAACCCAAAACAATTTAGAAAATGGGAATAGGAACATACATATCGATAATTACCTTAAATGTAAATGGACTAAATGCTCCCACCAAAAGACACAGATTGGCTGAATGGATACAAAAACAAGACCCATATATATGCTGTCTACAAGAGACCCACTTCAGACCTAGAGACACATACAGACTGAAAGTAAGGGGATGGAAAAAGATATTCCATGCAAATGGAAACCAAAAGAAAGCTGGAGTAGCAATTCTCATATCAGACAAAATAGACTTTAAAATAAGGACTATCAGAAGAGACAAAGAAGGACACTACATAATGATTAAGGGATCGATCCAAGAAGAAGATATAACAATTGTAAATATTTATGCACCCAACATAGGAGCACCTCAATACATAAGGCAAAAACTAGCAGCCATAAAAGGGGAAATCGACAGTAACACATTCATAGTAGGGGACTTCAACACCCCACTTTCACCAATGGACAGATCATCCAAAATGAAAATAAATAAGGAAACACAAGCTTTAAATGATACATTAAACAAGATGGACTTAATTGATATTTATAGGACACTCCATCCAAAAACAACAGAATACACATTTTTCTCAAGTGCTCATGGAACATTCTCCAGGATAGATCATATCTTGGGTCACAAATCAAGCCTTGGTAAATTTAAGAAAATTGAAATTGTATCAAGTATCTTTTCCGACCACAACGCCATGAGACTAGATATCAATTATAGGAAAAGATCTGTAAAAAATACAAACACATGGAGGCTAAACAATACACTACTTAATAACGAAGTGATCACTGAAGAAATCAAAGAGGAAATTAAAAAATACCTAGAAACAAATGACAAAGGAGACATGACGACCCAAAACCTATGGGATGCAGCAAAAGCAGTTCTAAGAGGGAAGTTTATAGCAATACAAACCCACCTTAGAAAACAGGAAACATCTCGAATAAATAAACTAACCTTGCACCTAAAGCACTTATGGAAAGAAGAACAAAAAACCCCCAAAGTTAGCAGAAGGAAAAAAATCATAAAAATCAGATCAGAAATAAATGAAAAAGAAGTGAAGGAAACAATAGCAAAGATCAATAAAACTAAAAGCTGGTTCTTTGAGAAGATAAACAAAATAGATAAACCATTGGCCAGACTCATCAAGAAAAAAAGGGAGAAGACTCAAATCAATAGAATTAGAAATGAAAAAGGAGAAGTAACAACTGACACTGCAGAAATAAAAAAGATCATGAGAGATTACTACAAGCAACTCTATGCCAATAAAATGGACAACCTGGAAGAAATGGACAAATTCTTAGAAATGCACAACCTGCCAAAACTGAACCAGGAAGAAATAGAAAATATGAACAGAGGAATCACAAGCACTGAAATTGAGACTGTGATTAAAAATCTTCCAACAAACAAAAGCCCAGGACCAGATGGCTTCACAGGCAAATTCTATCAAGCATTTAGAGAAGAGCTAACACCTATCCTCAAACTCTTCCAAAATATAGCAGAGAGAGGAACACTCCCCAACTCATTCTACGAGGCCACCATCACGTTGATACCAAAACCAGACAAGGATGTCACAAAGAAAGAAAACTACAGGCCAATATCACTGATGAACATAGATGCAAAACTCCTCAACAAAATACTAGCAAACGTAATCCAACAGCACACTGAAACGATCATACACCATGATGAAGTGGGGTTTATTCCAGCAATGCAAGGATTCTTCAATATATGCAAATCAATCAATGTGATAAACCATATTAACAAATTGAAGGAGAAAAACCATATGATCATCTCAATAGGTGCAGAGAAAGCTTTTGACAAAATTCAACACCCATTTATGATAAAAACCCTGCAGAAAGTAGGTGTAGAGGGAACTTTCCTCAATATAATAAAGGCCGTATATGACAAGCCCACAGCCAACATCATCCTCAATGGCGAAAAACTGAAAGCATTTCCACTAAGGTCAGGAACAAGACAAGGTTGCCCACTCTCACCACTCTTATTCAACATAGTTTTGGAAGTTTTAGCCACAGCAATCAGAGAAGAAAAGGAAATAAAAGGAATCCAAATCGGAAAAGAAGAAGTAAAGCTGTCACTGTTTGCAGATGACATGATACTATACATAGAGAATCCTAAAGATGCTACCAGAAAACTACTAGAGCTAATCAATGAATTTGGTAAAGTAGCAGGATACAAAATTAATGCACAGAAATCTCTGGCATTCCTATATACTAATGATGAAAAATCTGAAAGTGAAATCAAGAAAACACTCCCATTTACCATTGCAACAAAAAGAATAAAATATCTAGGAATAAACCTACCTAAGGAGACAAAAGACCTGTATGCAGAAAATTATAAGACACTGATGAAAGAAATTAAAGATGATACAAACAGATGGAGAGATATACCATGTTCTTGGATTGGAAGAATCAACATTGTGAAAATGACTCTACTTCCCAAAGCAATCTATAGATTCAATGCAATCCCTATCAAACTACCACTGGCATTTTTCACAGAACTAGAACAAAAAATTTCACAATTTGTATGGAAACACAAAAGACCCCGAATAGCCAAAGCAATCTTGAGAACAAAAAATGGAGCTGGAGGAATCAGGCTGCCTGACTTCAGACTATACTACAAAGCTACAGTAATCAAGACAGTATGGTACTGGCACAAAAACAGAAAGATAGATCAATGGAATAGGATAGAAAGCCCAGAGATAAACCCATGCACATATGGTCACCTTATCTTTGATAAAGGTGGCAGGAACGTACAGTGGAGAAAGGACAGCCTCTTCAATAAGTGGTGCTGGGAAAACTGGACAGGTACATGTAAAAGTATGAGATTAGATCACTCCCTAACACCATACACAAAAATAAGCTCAAAATGGATTAAAGACCTAAATGTAAGGCCAGAAACTATCAAACTCTTAGAGGAAAACATAGGCAGAACACTCTATGACATAAATCACAGCAAGATCCTTCTTGACCCATCTCCTAGAGTAATGGAGATAAAAACAAAAATAAACAAATGGGACCTAATGAAACTTCAAAGCTTTTGCACAGCAAAGGAAACCATAAACAAGACCAAAAGACAGCCCTCAGAATGGGAGAAAATATTTGCAAATGAAGCAACTGACAAAGGACTAATTTCCAAAATTTACAAGCAGCTCATGCAGCTCAATAACAAAAAACCAAACAACCCTATCCAAAAATGGGTGGAAGACCTAAATAGACATTTCTCCAAAGAAGATATACAGACTGCCAACAAACACATGAAAGAATGCTCAATGTCATTAATCATTAGGGAAATGGAAATCAAAACTACAATGAGATATCATCTCACACCAGTCAGAATGGCCATCATCAAAAAATCTAGAAACAATAAATGCTGGAGAGGGTGTGGAGAAAAGGGAACACTCTTGCACTGCTGGTGGGAATGTGAATTGGTTCAGCCACTATGGAGAACAGTATGGAGGTTCCTTAAAAAACTACAAATAGAACTACCATATGACCCAGCAATCCCACTACTGGGCATATACCCTGAGAAAACCATAATTCAAAAAGAGTCATGTACCAAAATGTTCATTGCAGCTCTATTTACAATAGCCCGGAGATGGAAACAACCTAAGTGCCCATCATCGGATGAATGGATAAAGAAGATGTGGCACATATATACAATGGAATATTACTCAGCCATAAAAAGAAACGAAATTGAGCTATTTGTAATGAGGTGGATAGACCTAGAGTCTGTCATACAGAGTGAAGTAAGTCAGAAAGAGAAAGACAAATACCATATGCTAACACATATATATGGAATTTAAGGAAAAAATGTCATGAAGAACCTAGGGGTAAGACAGGAATAAAGACACAGACCTACTGGAGAATGGACTTGAGGATATGGGGACGGGGAAGGGTGAGCTGTGACAAAGCGAGAGAGAGGCATGGACATATATACACTACCAAATGTAAGGTAGATAGCTAGTAGGAAGCAGCCGCATAGCACAGGGATATCAGCTCGGTGCTTTGTGACTGCCTGGAGGGGTGGGATAGGGAGGGTGGGAGGGAGGGAGACTCAAGAGGGAAGAGATATGGGAACATATGTATATGTATAACTGATTCACTTTGTTATAAAGCAGAAACTAACCATTGTAAAGCCATTATACCCCAATAAAGATGTTAAAAAAAAGAAATAAATGAAAAAGAAATGAAGGAAATGATAGCAAAGATCAATAAAACCAGAAGGTGGTTCTTTGAGAAGATAAACAAAATTAATAAACCATTAGCCAGACTCATCAAGAAAAAGAGGGAGAAGACTCAAATCAACAGAAATAGAAATGAGAAAGGAGAAATAACAACTGACCCTGTAGAAATACAAAGGATCTTGAGAGATTACTACAAGCAACTATATGCCAATAAAATGGACAACCTGGAAGAAATGGACAAGTTCTTAGAAAAGCCTAACCTTCCGAGACTGAACCAGGAAGAAATAGAAATTATAAACAGACCAATCACAAGCACTGAAATTGAGACTGTGATTATAAATCTTCCAACAAACAAAAGTCTAGGACCAGGTGGCTTCACAGGCAAATTTGCAAAAACATTTAGAGAAGAGCTAACACCTATCCTTCTCAAATTCTTCCAAAATATAGCAGAGGGAGGAATACCCCAAACTCATTCTGTGAGGTGACCATCACCCTGATACCAAAATCAGACAAAGATGTCACAAAGAAAGAAAACTACAGGCCAATATCACGGACGAGCATAGATGCAAAAGTGCTCAACAAAATACTAGCAAACAGAATCCAGCAGCACATTAAAAGGATCATACACCATGATCAAGTGGGGTTTATTCCAAGAATGCAAGGATTCTTCAATATATGCAAATCGATCAATGTGATACACCATATTTACAAATTTAAGGAGAAAAACCATATGATCATCTCAATAGATGCAGAAAAAGTTTTTGACCAAGTTCAACAACCCATTTATGATAAAAACCTTCCAGAAAGTAGGCATAGGGGGAACTTACCTCAACATAATAAAGGCCATATATGACAAACCCACAGCCAACATCGTTCTCAATGGTGAAAAACTGAAAACATATCCTCTAAGATCAGGAACAAGACAAGGTTTTGAATGACTGAATGAAATTTCAGACCACTTTGAAAACTTGTAAATATTTATGTCTTGTGATTTGTTCAATATCTGTCTTTATGCTAGAGTCTAACCTCCATGAGGACTTAGAGCAGTATTTTCATTCACCTTTCTATCCACAGCACTTAGCTGCAAAGTGTTGATAAATAGTAGGAGTTTAATATCCTGACTGACTGACTGATGAACAGTTGGCACTCAGTGCTAAGATCCCTGAGTTTGGGGTACAACAGTACAAAGCTTCTCAGCATGAAAGCTGCTATGAATTGAACACTAAGTATGTGCAGGAATGAGGCCAAGGATGTGTCATTATCTAATGAGATTTATACAACACTCGGACTGGGTATTAGTATACCATTTTTACAGGTGAGAAAACTAAGGCATAACTTCTGTTATTTACCAATGTTGCTATTTACCAATGTCTAATTACAAAGAATTGTTTAAAAGTTTTAATTTTTATCAGTTCAGTATATAGAGTTTAAAATATAAAATAGTTCTATAACATTTCCAAAAACTTTACAATTGTACTACAAATTAAGTCTCTTTGCACCACATATTACTTTTCCCAATTTCTACTCCTTCTCTACACTCTACTTCACAGTTAATATTCTTGAAAGAATTGTGTACACACAGTTTTTCTATTTATTCACTACCCATTTTTTCTTTAGCAAGATTTTTCTTATTAAGGTCACTAATAACTGTATTGCTATATTCATTGGCCACATTTCAGCAGTAACCAGAAACGGTTGACTGCTCCTTCCTTCTTGAATCATTCTTTTCTTGATCTCACACACTTGAGTTTTCTCATTTGTTGCTGCACATGGCATTGGTTCATTCTTTTTTATGGCTGAGTAGTATTCCATTGTATATATGTACCACATCTTCTTTATCCATTCATCTATTGATGGACAGTTAGGTTGTTTCCATGTCTTGGCTATTGTGAAAAGTGCTGCTATGAACATAGGGGTGCATGTGTCTTTTGAATTATAGTTTTGTCTGGATATATGGGTAGGGCCCCACTTCTAAAGCTTTTTTCCCTCTGGCCTGGTTTATTTTCCAGGAATTATAGTAGGAGTTCTGGACATTACATCAGTATTTTATAAACACCTAGGCAGGGCAGTATAAAATTGTTTTCTTTTTATATGTATTGTTTTACTTTTTATAAAATAGAACAGAAGGAGATCAAATAAAAAGGACATATCTTCACCTATTGCCATAGGTGCTCATTGGAGATGACTGCCCTTTGGTATATCAGCCTAGTAAATTTAGGCATGCGTTAGTGTGTATGTGTATGTATCTGTAGCTCTACATTTGTTTTTTACACAAATGGATCGTTTCATGCACACTGTTCTATCCTTTGGTTTTTTTACACTTATTAATGTATCTTGGAGATTTTTCCCTGTTGGACATCTAGATCTACTACACTCCTGTTAGGATGACCAGATGCTGTTCTAAGGGGTAGATGTCAGTGCTTTATTTGAGTCCTTCACTGACAGACATTTAATTTGATTGTGGTTGTTATATATGATGCTAATAAACATCTTTGGACACACACACACACACACACACACACAAAAGCTGTCTCTATTTTTTTTTCATGGCAGTTCCTTCTCTTCTATTCAATATCAAAACTATTTTTATCATTTGGAAATTGGTAAGGTCCCTTAAATTGTTTTCACTTGGGTTTATTACTGAGTCATCAAACAAGCAGTATAAAAGACTTACAAGATATGGATGTAAGTGGATAAATGGGCACAGTTTAACATGCCTCCACAGTTCCTCATGGGAGTGGGCCAGAAGTTCTGTAGTCAATGCAGCCAATGTGGAGGGAGTAATCTACCAGGTCACAGGAGCTCATAGCTTCCTGTTTGCTTACATTTTTATTATTATGTTAGGGACAGGGTCCACTTACTACACATAAGGAAATTCCTTGCTGTGCAACAAGTCATCATTACATGCTTCCATGTTTGAATTGGCTTTGCTGAAGCAACTTGGAAAAAATAGAAATACATTTCACAGAAGCTGTGAGGTTTTGGGTTAGAGCTGGTGAAAAGAGATATTTGATTTAAATTGGGAAGGCAGATGTAAGACGGCTACCATAACTGCCTGAAGGGAGGGTTGATAGGAGGCAGTAAGAAACATGGAGATGCGCTGGTGTCCTTACTGTTCCATACTCCATGTCTAACTCTTCTTCTTGAATGCTGGCTTTGCTGACCTATCATGATGATCCTAGACCCATAACAAGATACTTGGCAACAATCTCACAGAGCTTGTAGATATGCAGAGGCAACAAACTTCCATAGACTTCTACCCTCATGGTCCCACTCTAGTTCCTGGCCTTACTTAGCTTCCAACATCCAACACCAAAAGCTAACTCCAGTATTTCAGGGAGGCTTGTTAGTAACTTTTTTCTGATTCTCTGGTTCTTTCTTCAGTTCTTTACTGTCCCAGTTAACCCCTATAATAAATTCTCAATTCTGCAATGTTCACAGTGGTTCTGATTCCCAAATGGAACACTGACTAATACAGTTACTGGTTGTTTCAGTAATCTGGAGCTATGGACCAAACCATTTTAAAACTTGGCAGCTTAATACAACCACCAGCTTATCTCCTCCATAATTCTATTGGTTTACTGGGCTTAAATGGGAGGTTCTTTTGCTGGTCATGTTTGGAGCCTAATAACTGCAAATAAGATCATCTTGAGGCTTGACTGGGAAGAAGGGATAGTGAGGCCTCTTTCATTCTCAGTATAGTCTTGGAACCTCTGCAGAGGTCTCTCTGTCACTGTAGCTGAATTTTGTAAATGACATCTCAGAGTTCCCAAGAACACAAAAATGCCCATCATTTCTGCTGCTTTCTATTAATTAAATAAGTCAATGGGGCCATCCCATACCCTAATGTGGGAGGCAACTACATAAACCCATGAACAATAGGAGTTGTGGATCTTCAGAAATCCTTCTGGAGACTAGCTACCATACTTTACTGTTAGACCTGCAGCAGGCCTGGCTCACTTCACAGTTACTTTGAGCTATGCTCTTCTGAGTCCCATTTCATGCTAGTGTCATAGTGTACGTTCATCAGACACTGTGGTTTGGGTCTCACCGTTTACACATGCTCTATTAGGTCACTCTGACCTGCAACACCAGCCAACACCAAGGAGCATGAGTAAGAGCATGGGAAAATGGTTCCCTCAGTCCTGGCTGAGCAGCTGAGATTGTAAATGTATACCACCCCTCAGTCCTAAAGCTTGGATAGACCCCTGCAGGCAGATGTTTAGTTCGGGACACTGACAACTGCCCATCTCTAGGGGCAGCAACTAGTTGGATGGCTGCTGGTGTGGATTTTTTTTTTTTTGGCAAGTTTTTGTTTTATTTATTTATTTTTAACATCTTTATTGGAGTATAATTCCTTTACAATGTTGTGTTAGTTTCTGCTGTATAACAAAGTGAATCAGCTATATGTATACATATATCCCCATATCCCCTCCCTCTGTGTCTCCCTTCCACCCTCCCTATCCCACCCCTCTAGATGGTCACTGCTGAA
>NW_006790230.1:77581-91387 GCF_000442215.2 Lipotes vexillifer | reverse complement strand
GGGCAGGGATAAAGACACAGACATAAAGAATGGACTTGTGGACATGGGGAGGGGTAAGGGTAAGCTGGGACGAAGTGAGAGAGTGGCATTGACATATACACACTACCAAATGTAAAATAGATAGCTAGTGGGAAGCAGCTGCATAGCACAGGGAGATCAGCTTGGTGTGTTTTTTTTTTTTCCCTTCAGGAATCCTGCAGTCACTTGAATCTCTGGGGTTGATAAGGGGCTGTTCTTCCCCACTTAGGGCTGCCTCTCTTCCTTTACTGGGATAGCTTAGATTTTTTTTCCTGTAGCTAGATTCCCTGCCAGAGGTGATGGCCCCAAAGTTTGATAACTACATCAACTATTAGATCATGAATGATTCTATAGGACTGTACTGGAAATCCCATGTAGAGCCTTTGTACTGCAGGTGTTCTCACTAGTTTATCCTGGACTATAGGGGCATGCAAAAGCACATTTGCATGGTGCTTCATGCTTAGAAGGTCCCTGTACTTAGTTTAGTGCTTTGCTGTTGCCATCTTGAAATCCTCATTAATTTTTGAACAGGGGCTCCTCATTTTCACTTTTTACTGAGTCCTATAAATTTTGTAGCTTATTCAGACTACAACAATGGTAATCATTCAGTTATTTTTCTGACTCTTACTAATTCACAATTAGCTGTTTGATGCAGTCCTGGAAATAAGTCTAAACCAAGGCCTGACCTGGAAGGGGAAAGCCTTCAACTGAGACCCATATGAGCAAATCTATTGCACCAGAGCATCAGGGACAGTACTAACCAGACTAGCAGGCTTTACCTCCAGAGTTATGGGGTTGGTGGGTGGGAAGGACACAGGGAAAGTCTGGCTGTTGTGTATTATTTCTGTCACTATCATAGAATTTCAGGCTTTTATTCCCCTCCCAGTAAAAGGCCTATTGTCCTACACTTACCCTTTCCTACATGTTCTCCATGTTCACCTGTACGTGCATAGCTTTTAGCAATGCCTGAGTAGGTGCCAGCCCACTAGAGGAACTAATTGTGCTAATAGACCTTCTGCCTCAATAGCACAGTCCCCAAATGCCCTACTATACAGCTCATTTTCCAATGAATGCTATGAGAGTAAAACCAGCATTCCCATTTATCAGGTGTTTCCCACTTATTTCCTCTTACCTACCTTCTTTAATATTATCTTCCATATCAATGAAGTGCATTAAACATGTCCTTATTTATATTGTATATAGTAGTATATAATTGAAGACCTTCAGTGAATACAATAAAATCAATTTATACTGAAAAATACTGAGACCAAATTCATTTTTCTCAAATATTGTTTATTTGCCTTCTTACACTTGCATTTTGACCACTCCAATAGACAGTCTTAACTTCTTGATGAAATTTGAATTTTTATAGAGAACTTTTGTGTCAGATAATATACAGCCAGGTATGAATATGAAAAAGGATCTTTATCACCTTTTGTGATAAAACAATGAATAAATAAAATTATTTAATTTAATACTGATTCACAATCTTTCAGACACCTCTTCATGTTTATATGTAGTCAAACTATCCCTTCTAAAACTCTTAAAATTATTTGTATGAGTTCATGATCACACATGATAAATTTAAAAATTGAGAAACATCCTTTACTTTTGTTGTTGATGTTTTTTAAAACCCTGTTCTAGGTCTGCTAGAATTTCTTTTCCTGCTTAAGACACAAATGGTGATACTCAAAATCAGACTGACAGTTATCACAGTGCCAACCACTAACACCACCAAAGTAGAAATGCTGAGTCCGGACTTAGGGGGATTTTTATCAGGATTAGGATCTGGATGAATGTCATCAGGTATGTCATCTGCTTGAGGCACAAACAAAGCTGCTTGTGCAATGTTAGATACCCTTGATGTCAAATTGCTTTTATCCACACTTTGAATGGCAATGAATATGTGGGTTGCATTTTCTTCTGAGATATTTCCTGGTTTGAATGTAAAGTTTTCCTTGGAGTTGACCTCTTTTGGTAACAGATCAGTAGTGTTTACTTGCAGCGCATCATCAAAATTATCCCTTAGATCCAGAATACTTCCGCTTATTCTTATGATATACTTTTGAACTAAGAAAAAAAAAGTTACATATAGTTTAGAAACTAGAGCATACCATATTAAATTTCTTTTTATTCATTCTCCTCAAAGATGTCATTTAGTCATGCCAAGTTTATACTCATATCCAAAGCCTTATTTATTTTTCCATAAAAGCTGAATTCTGATTTTTAAACTCTGCCAAATGCTACCTTCTTTATGAAAAGTGATAACAGGTTAAAATGTGTCACATTTGATGATTCAAAACATGAGACTATAAAATTAATACTTTGCTGAGCGATTAATTATTAATTGTTTTCCTCTCACACAACCTTACACCCTTGCTTTTGCAACAAGCAACTTTCACTTAATCAACACTGCATGACACTTCGTCCTTACCCTTTCCAACATCAAAATCATCTCCTGGTGCTGTCCATGTTAGACTGATCTCATCCTCATCTGATGTGGCCTTCAGGTCTGTGATTCGACTTGGTGGGAAGACGTCAGGCAAGGAGGGAAGATTTGGAACGTTTGAAACCACAAATGCACCTCCAGATGCTGTTCTGGTGAAACTCTCCAAGTTTGTCTGAGTGTTCTCATCAATTTCAGGTCTTGGCGGATTCCCTTTAATGTTCCCTGCATTAAAAATTCCTGGTATTTAATGGGCAAATCTGCACTAATATTTTCAGAACTCAACAAATTGTATTTCCTATCCCACATCTTTCCCTTTTTTTCCCCATATACACAGTTACATTTTACTAATTTTGGTGACAAAGTCATAAGCATGCAGTTGGTGGAAGAATTCTTTCATTAGTATCCTGACCAGAGTATTGTAGGGTAGAACTGGATAAATAAATGGCTTTGGCATTAAGGCTGCCAAATATGGGAATATTGTTATATAATTCAACATATGCCTTAAAAAAAAAAGGAAATTCTTTATTTCTCAAATTATCTTCAAGATTGGAATAAACCTGGGGAAATTACTACTGGTTCCCTCCCAACCACTTGTGCCAGGTTCCTTACTTCCTCCCTGTTGCAAGTGTTAGGGAATAATACTTCGAGTTATATTCCAATTGCCAACAGAAAGCCCCTAAAAGTCACAAGCGACAAAACAAAGGAAAGCTAACAAAAATGCATTTTTAATCCTTATCATCACCTTCCTCTACACATTTTTCCTTTTGACTCAGTAAAAACTTTCCAAATAAATGTTTACTCACATATCTTTTAACAGTGTATGTAATCGGAAGGATAAATTCTACCACTGGTCTGTACTTAGGTACATAACCTATTAGCCTGTTTGCTTCATCCTGAACTGAAAATGTGGCATATTATTGTTGATATAGGTACGATGCTCCAAACTAATATAGTAATGGGTGACATTTGTCAAGATGCCAGACACTGTACCAAACCTTACGTTAATTTGGAGGCACACTGTAGTATGACTGAGAACTTCATTTCAGAAATGGGAAAAGCTATACTCTGAAGTTGTAAAATATTTGCAGCCTTAATCATATCAACTCACAATCATTCAAGCCGTCACTGGGTTTCAGTGACGGCTTGAATAATATTATGAGGTACTCACCATCCACTACCCAGCCTGGTATATATGCAGCTCTATTCAGTGGATACCGTAAGTTTCGCATGACAGCATTTTCTCCTCCATGAGCCCGTACTTTCAAGCTATATCTGCCATTTTCTTTATAAGTTGTAAAATATCTGGAGTAGACTCCATCATTCTTAAAAGAATCAGCACCTTATTATAGAAGTGAAAGAATAAATTACTATTGTAAAGAAAAAGAGAAATTTATGCATTTTCTAAACCAAGCATATGGCCTTTATAAGCATATTGCCTTGGTTGGGCTCCCTATTCTGTGATTGACCCCTTGGGGAATATTTCCATTTTGCTCTGCCAACTAGTATCATGTTGAATTGATATCCTTGTGTTACTTTGTGTGTGTGTGTGTGTGTGTGTATACACACGAGGATCCCCACTAAAGAAAAATTGTCTTTGCATAAGATTTAATTATCACTCCAGTCACCTCCAAATTACCTATTTTGACTTATCTTCAAACACTCCTTTTTATTTTTATTTTATTTTTTATGTCAAGATTTCCTTAGCTAATTTATTAATTTTAAAAGATTTTTTTTACATCTTTATTGGAGTATAATTGCTTTACAATGTTGTGTTAGTTTCCGTTTTATAAAAAAGTGAATCAGCTATATGAATACGTATATCCCCATATCCCTTCCCTCTTGTGCCTCCCTCCCACCCTCCCTATCCCACCCCTCTAGGTGGTCACAAAGCACCGAGTTGATCTCCCTGTGCTATGCAACTGCTTCCCACTAGCTATCTATTTTACATTTGGTAGTGTATTTATGTCCATGCTACTCTCTCACTTTATCCCAGCTTACCCTTCCCCCTGCCTGTACCCTCAAGTCCATTATCTACATCTGCATCTTTATTCCTGTCCTGCCCCTAGGTTTTTCAGAACCATTTTTTTCCTTTAGATTCCATATATATATGTGTTAGCATACGGTATTTGTTTTTCTCTTTCATACTTCACTCTGTATGACAGACTCTAGGTCCATCCACCTCACTACAAATAACCCAATTTTGTTTTTTATGGCTGAGTAATATTCCATTGTATATATGTGCCACATCTTCTTTATCCATTCATCTGTCGATGGACACTTAGGTTGCTTCCATGTCCTGGCTATTGTAAATAGTGCTGCAAAGAATGTTGGGGTGCATGTGTCCTTTTGAATTATGGTTTTCTCAGGGTATATGCCCAGTAGTGGGATTGCTGGGTCATGTGGTAGTTCTATTTTTAGTTTTTTAAGGAACCCCCATACTGTTCTCCATAGTGGCTGTATCAATTTACATTCCCACCAACAGTGCAAGAGGGTTCTCTTTTCTCCACACTCTCTCCAGCATTTATTGTTTGTAGATTTTTGTGTGTGTGTGTGTGATATGCGGGCCTCTCACTGCTGTGGCCTCTCCTGTTGCAGAGCACAGGCTCCAGACGCGCAGGCCCAGCGGCCACGGACCATGAGCCCAGCTGCCCCACGGCACGTGGGATCCTCCCGGACCGGGGCACGAACCTGCGGCTCCTGCATCGGCAGGCGGACTCTCAACCACTGCGCCACCTGGGAAGTCCTGTTTGTAGATTTTTTGATGGCCATTGTGACCAGTGTGAGGTGATACCTCATTGTGGTTTTGATTTGCATTTCTCTAACAATTAGTGATGTTGAGTATCCTTTCATGTGTTTGTTGGCAATCTGTATATCTTCTTTGGAGAAATGTCTATTTAGGTCTTCAACCCATTTTTGGATTGGGTTGTTTGGTTTTTTTGATATTGAGTTGCATGAGCTGCTTGTATATTTTGGAGATTAATCCTTTGTCAGTTGCTTCGTTTGCAAATATTTTCTCCCATTCTGAGGGTTAGCTTTTCATCTTGTTTATGGTTTCCTTTGCTGTGCAAAAGCTTTTAAGTTTCAGTAGATCTCATTTGTTTATTTTTGTTTTTATTTCCATTACTCTAGGAGGTGGGTCAAAAAGGATCTTGTTGTGACTTATGTCATAGAGTGTTCTGCCTATGTTTTCCTCTAAGAGTTTTATAGTGTCTGGCCTTACATTTAGGTCTTTAGTACATTTTGAGTTTATTTTTGTATATGGTGTTAGGAAGTATTCTAATTTCATTCTTTATCATGTAGTTGTCCAGCTTTCCTAGCACCACTTATTGAAGAGGCTGTCCTTTCTCCATTGTATATTCTTGCCTTTGTCAAAGATAAGGTGACCATATGTGCATGGGTTTATCTCTAGGCTCTCCTTTTTATTTTTAATCCTTACCTCTTACACTATGATCCATTAACTTTCTGGTCTAACAGTGGAAAATCCATCTATTATTAGAACAAACATTTGGGGGAGCTCAGGAATACTGTATCATAAGGATATTTCTTCATATCACCGGTACTAGAGTTATTTGTTAAATTGCAAACACATTTCTCAGGGAGGTTATGACTCTAGGAGAGAGGTTCTTAAAATGAGGTCCTTGGACCAACAGCATCTGCATTTCTCTGGATCATATTAGGAATGCAAATTTCTTAATTTGCACTCCTAGGGAAGGTTCCAACATTCGTATTCTGTTTTAACAAGCCCTTCAGGTGATTCCCTTTCATGCTGAAGTTTGAGAACCCCTGCTCTAAGTCATTGTTAATCACCAATACCTTCTTAGGTAAAGGCGTCCCAAATTAGTTAAGTAGTCATTGGGTTTCATCTGAGAAATGAAACAAGGTACACGAGTTTTAATGTAGCATGGAAGGGGTTGGGGAAAAGGAAAGAGTCACCGGACAGTTTAGGAAAATATTGTCATATTAGATGAAGACACTGAGGTGAACCAAGGAACAATTTTGCCTCCTAGATTTTTCACAGGGCCAACTCTAGTTGATGGTAGGATTATAAATTGACTGACTTAATCACACTGAAAAGAAGTTGATAGAAAATTCTGACAATTTAGAAGTTTACTGATGCAGTAATTTCTTTACTAAATGATCTGTCAAAAGAAGTTTCAGTTCCCAGAATAATTCAGAGTCTGTGAAAAAGGTCTTTAAGTACCACTCACCCGCATAGACCAAGGAGATAGAGCATGACCAACACTCTATTTTGTTTTCTCCCAGTCAGATCTGGTATCTGATGATGCTCCTGTGATGTTCCCTCCTCTGTTATGGTAGATCTACCTTCCCTTGTGCCTCAGTTCCCAAGAGTATATGTGAACTTTTATCTAGCTGTTGGGAATTACTCTTACCTGTCACCCTCTCCTTGCCAAGGGCCCAAATTCTACTTAATTTCATACTACTGCTTGAGTTTCACTGTCTCTCACCAGCCTTTCTTGATTATATGCCCCTAAGAAACACTTATTAAGAATTCTTGATTCAGTCCTCAGTCTCTCCAATGAGACTTTCCTATCTGTTGGTAAACATTGGTTGTCTAGATGACAAACAATAATGACAGTAAATAAAATTCATTGAGTGTTTACCATGTGTAAGACACTTGCAAATCACTCTGTAGATGTTACCTGGAAAGAATTTCATGCTGGTCCAGCTGTTCATCCAAAATCTGTATCAATTCTTCTATCCCTCTGCCCCACACTGCTGCAGGGACATAACATATCCTGAATTATGAAAATATAGGCTTGTTCAGAGAAACCTGTGAATTACCTGCACCATTATCCAAAAGTTCCAAAACTTCTGTTTTCCCAGTATTTGATTCAATGAAAGCAGTCACATTGGCTCCAAGAATGGGTATATACCCCTGTAGAATTTCTGCATAAACAATCATTGGGCTGGGGAAGCTGTTTGTGTCTTTATTCATTTTAGCATTCACCGTGATTGGAGGCACAGAAGAATTTGCCGCTCGAGAATTTACTGTTATAGTTAATGTCTCTGCGTTTGCTTTTGCTTGAAGACTGTAAGACCAAACACCCACCTAAAAATTCAATGGAAATGGAGTAAGTGCCCAAGAGCAAGTTGTTTTCTGTTTCCATTATCTAACTCTAAAATTGTATAAGTGTGTTGCAGAATAAACAGGGTTTTGAGAATTTGGGGGGTTTTGAGGGTAAAATGATGAGGGTCGAGGCAGTTTGGATAGGACATCCTGACTATTGTAATGCCTGATGTCCAAAATTTATGAAATCTCGGTGAAAATAAGCTTTGGAAAGTTTGCCTTGACCTTATCCTTTGATCTCAAAGTCCACAGATTCTATGATCTGGTAGTACTAAGAAATGGCTCTGTAGCTATCTACACAGCAAGCTGCACAGACTCTTACTACATTGCCTCCTCAAAGTTATTCTTAGCCTACCTAATTTTTTCCCTTCTCTTCCTTCCTCCTAATGTGTAAGTTCTTTCTTTTTCCTATCACCAAAAGTTTCAGGACCATACAGGCATAGAAAGTGCATTCTATTTTATCTTAATTTTGAAATGATACAAGTATTGGCACCCATATTTATGATATTAAACAATGTATTTTCACCTGTAGAATAAATTTGCGAGGAAGTCCAAAAGTTAATTGTTTACCTTTGTAGTTCCTGGAATACTGAGATAGGCCATTTTGGAAGCTTCATCCACTGTGAAATTTCCCACTGAGTTTCCAGTGGGATCCAAGAGAGAAATAACGGGAAGCTGATGGTTCCATGTGATGAGAAAGAATGTGTCCTTTCCCACAGTGCTATCAATTATTACAGTGCCATTCATCCAGTCAATACTGTTGAGTTTTAATCCCTTACTTTCAAGCTGTTTAAATATATCAAAAAATTAATGACTGGAGAAGAGGGTAATTTTATGCTTTTTTACATATTTTAAAATTTCTGCCCTGAGAACAAACTTAAGTATGGCATACCACCTTAGGCTTGTGATCTCTCTGAAAGCTGATTGGGATGTGACTGTTGTCAGTCAGAAAGTGTGGAAATACAGGGACTGAGGACAGCACAGGGTATAATAAAAGCATTAGAGCAGGAGAATGGGGTTTACAGCTGGAGATATGGCCCTGTTATTATTTTCCCAGTTGTCTTGGCAAACACCCACCCTAGGATTTAGCATTAAAGGGTACACCTACCTCTGAGAAGATTAGCTGTGTGTGTGTGTGTGTGTGTGTGTGTGTGTGTGTGTGTTGCCCTCAGTTTACCATTTTCTTGATAACCTAAAATAAAATAATGCTGGTGGCTAGAGTGTTTGAGTAGAGGAGACACAGTAAGTGGTGGAGTTCAAGAGAGAAAATCAGAACTAGCAAATAATGAGACAAACAGGGATATTTTTCTGATGTGAAATCTTGAAATAATTTTTCACACACTATAGAGCATTAACATTGGACAGTAATCATGCCCAACAAGAGTGGAAAGAGGGCAAACTGATGTCTATGAAGTATGAAATCCTGAGGAGAGAAGAAGTGAAAGATAGGACCTTTCTCTAAGAGGGGCTTAAAGGAAAGTTTTTCAAGTCTTTGTGGACAACTCTCAGTCAAGGAGAGCCAACTTTATCCACTGACCAAGAAGGTACTTCCTTCAGATATGTCATTTCAGAGATGATGGGAAATCTCACTTCTACTCCATCACAGTCCTAAACCGCAGATACCTTCACACCAACGCTGATAGAAGGATATGAATTCTACCATTGAAACACGATGGCCATGACAAATATCTTAGTCCTATGTTAAATGGACATGTCTTTGAGTGGATAAAATATTATTGAGTTAAATTTGAATGTAAATAACTTTTTAAGCCTCCCCATCAGGAAAATCTAGGAAAGTTATTAGACCTTGCCTACATAATAGTATTATGGCAAAATAACTAATTAAAGAGAGGGATGCAACCTTTTCTCTGTATTCCAGCTCCACCGTCCAAATCCAAGTTTCCATCCACTCAGATAACATACCTCTACCTTGTTACTATTTTCTCCCAAGATTTACCCATCATGTATGTCAATCCAGATTAACCATTCAAAAATTTGTTTTCTTTTTGTTATTTCTCTATTTAAGAACCTATAGGCATTTCAAATGAGGGAACAAAACTTTACTTCTCCCCCTTTCATACTGTTTAAAAAAGTCCATCCCCCAAACTTTGAGCACCTCCTGCATGCAAATGTCTCATTTGCAGCTGATTTCCCAATTTCTGCTCTTATATTTTAAAGTTATTTTGGTATATTCCACTCTGATATACCATCATCCACACAGAACAAGCATAAAATGATATCCTCAAAATTAGTTCTCTCACCTTGTCAATTTTAGACAATTGTGTCATCATTCTCTGTCAACAAGACTGAAACCCTCAGAAATGAGCTTTATTCTCCTTCAGTTTATTCTTTGTACACTGCCAAGCTAGATATCAGACCTGTTTTTAATTTGGGTTCAGGATGAACTGCAAACCAGATCTCCAAACCAATCTGCAATATTATCTTAACCTTACATCCTATACTTCTGTCCTCATTGTTGGACAATAGAGGAAAATAGGTTTAGATGAATATGTCAAGTTTTAAAGTAGGCAATGAGGTGAATTGGAAGATGGTAGATGGATGACTTGGTATAGAGTGACATGATATAGACCTAGTGGGAATGGATGTGGAGAGAAACAGAATTTTGTAAATTATATTTTGAAGTAAACAGGCTCTGTTAACATTTTTCATGGGGCATGAACAAAGAAGAATCAATTTACTCCAAGTTTTTAAATGTAAGTAACAGAAAATGGTGGTGTTATTGAAACACAGAAGAGAAACAGAGTTGAGGCAAACAAAGAGAAGAGAGGTGAATAACATAAAAAGACAGTGAAAAAAAGTACTTTAAGAGGTAAGAGAAGCCCTAGACTTGTAGATACGCTCTGATTATTCACTCTCTTTCTCCTGACAAATTTATTTCCAAGATATAATCATTCCATTTCCAAACCACATTCTTGAGTTCATTTATCTAAATTAAATATATTTCATAGCAGTGAAGGTTGGGTAAATCTTGGAAGCATGAGGGTTTTTTGTTTGTTTGTTTGTTTTTTTGCGGTACGCGGGCCTCTCACTGTTGTGGCCTCCCCGTTGTGGAGCACAGGCTCTGGACGCGCAGGCCTAGCGGCCATGGCTCATGGGCCCAGCCGCTCCGCGGCATGTGGGGTCTTCCCAGACTGGGGCACGAACCCGTGTCCCCTGCATCAGCAGGCGGACTCTCAACCACTGCGCCACCAGGGAAGCCCATGAGGTTTTTTTAATGCATTCATAGAAAAACGGATGCTATACTATTAGACAAAGGCTATTTTTGGTGGAAAATTTAACAGCATTAGGTTTTGATGTTATCCCTTAACCAAACCCCATGGGAAAAGGAAAAGAAATACGCCTGCTATTTCAATACTTCAACAATTAATTTGGTCATATCTAAAGGATAATTTCTATTTCAGATTGATTTTTTTTAATTAAAATTTTATTTGAGAAAGATATAGAACTCAAAACTTATAACAACCAAATTATTTGTCTTGGTTATGGCTAAATGCAGACATAAAAACCCAAGGACTGGGAACTCTGACCTGAAGAGACTGCTGGGAGGCATCGGTGTTTCCTGATGCAAGGGCCGCGAAAGCATCAATGAGGCCATTGTTCTGGGCTTCATCTGAAGCATAAAAATGTTCTCCTCCTAAGGTGTAAATACATTAACTCGGTTGCTTTCCAGAAAATAAATATTTTAGTGCTTAATTAGATATCGGGTAAACAAAGCCATAGTTTCAGTTTGTATTGTTAAAATAGACCAAAATCAGATAGGTGTAATGCTTAACTCTGAAATGTTAACTTAAAAATGTCATAACTGGGAGGTAAGCTACCTTTAAACCCCACTTATAGAAATCTTCCTGGCTTAAATGCATGAAATAATCAAAGAATATGAAAAATGTTACAGTTTCATGTACTAAAGCTCACAGAGTTTACATAACCTTTTAGGAGAATTATTCACTTTAACTGTCGTTTAAGATACAGTTCTAACAATGTAAGCTTTCAAGTTTTCCAGCCAGAGTGGATCAGAATCAGAAAATTAGAAAAGTTAAAGAGCTTTCATATTGAGATATTCTAACAATAGTTGGCAATGAGGAGATAAAAACATGGTAAACAATAGAGACAAGTCCAAAAAAGGCACTACTTTGGGGGGAATACTTGGGACAGAAATATTTTACAATGGCTGTAAAAGTACTTTGAAATGATGGGAGTTTGTACAATTAAGCATTAAAGAGCAAGTATATGTTTGGTAGCATTAGAGGTCAATTCAATGCAATAATTGATAAATAATAATTGATAAATTCTGTTCTCTACTATGTTTAAGAAGACACTGAAAACATGTAGTCCATTTTCATTATATGTCTCTGTATCTAAGATAATAGCTATTGTATATTTAATCAGAAACCTTGTTATTATATTTATACAGCCTGAGCTATTCCTTAACCTCCAGTCTAGACTCTGGTCTCATGTATTTCCCACTGTCCCTCAATGTGGCTTGCATTGTCATCCCAACATGATTTTTTTTCCCTCATCACTTTTTCTTCCAGAGAAAGCAAACAACTTGATAAATGTCCAGCTCCAATGTCACCTTGTCTCTCATGCCTTCTTTCCCTGACTCTGTTCAACCCTGGGAGAATCAATGGCTCCCTCTGCTCACATGGTGCTTGACTCCTATGTATGTCTCCTGTTATGGAAGAATGTTATCTGATTTTGCTATCTGATTACTAGTTTTATTTGTCTCTCCAGCCAGCATGACTGCGAGCACCTTGAGATCAGGTCTGGTTTAACTCTGGTCCCAGGCTCCTAGCACAGCACCTGCACAGCAGGAGCTTAAGAGAAGTTGTCGAATTGTCAGCCTCTACATTTATGCATTGTTATCAAAGGACTAGAATGTATGTCATATTTTACCTGTTACATTGCTCATCTCTATGACTGCTTTATCGGCATTTGGTCCCAGAGCAATAAAATGAATTATGGCCCCACTTTGCTTCACTTCATCAATACAGGTGCTTGCAGAGTTATCCTCCCCATCAGTCAGCAGCACTATTTCAGATCCATCTATTTGGGAGTAAGTGTTTCCAATTACCTACAAATATAATCAGAGCATTATTACAGGTGTTCCTAGATCAAATGGACATAAAAAATAAAGTGTGCAGAAAAGAGGAGATAGCTTCTTTTTTAAAATCATAGGATCTGCAGTCAACAACTGCTAGGGGAACTTAAACATGACTTTTTATTTTCTGTCCACCTGCTGTAGGGAATGTTTGCTCAGGTGAAGTTTGTGTGGGAGCAGGGGTGTGGAAAATCTTACTTGGGTTAAATGACTATGACATCTCAGTTTGGGGAACTCAGGACAACTAGACACCAAAAATATAATGGCAGAATGTGGCATTAAATATTTTTCTGTTTCCTTTGACCAGCGTGTCCTCTGACAGGCCTTCGGTGTATAAAGTCTGTTGTATATGCAGCTAGATGCATTAAGAGTTTACCTCAACATTTTTTAAAAAGTTAATGACTCCAAATTAGGGAACCCTCAGTATGCTTATAAAGAAAAGATATGGAAAGTTCTAAGCAGGTCAAGGTTAGAGATCTTGTTATATAATTTTGATTTTACCTCTCATAGTCACAAGCACAAAACTAAGCATATTGGTGGTGTAAGAGAATACATGACTTATTGAGATTGTGTTCTATTTGTGGCTTGAACCAACTGAGAGTTTTGAATCTAGACACCTGTAAGAAAGGATAAAGAGAATTTATCCCAGGATAGCAACCGTATTTCATCTTTGACAGCTTTATTGGTAATGGCTTCTTGACACACCATTTTGAGAAATTGAGTCTAGTCCAAGAGGGAAAAAATGACAGGTTATCGGTGGCTTTCATGAACTTGCAGTGGAGGTGTGTGTAGATTTACAAAGGAGGGTTTAGAATGTAGAAATTCTTAATAATGCTGGTGTCAGGGGACAAAGTGACCAGTCTCATTTCAAATTTTGCATGTTTTGAGGCAAAGAATGACTATTATGTACGTTTTATAATATATGTGAAATATAGTGTGATATGCAGGAACCAAACTAAAATATAGGAAATGCGTTGATACATTATAGCACTTATACAGCATCCCCACCACATTCCCCCTACACATTCGAGAACAAATGAAGATTCAGACATTAAGCATAGTTCTCTGTCCTTCACATCTCCCTTTCTTGTATTAATTTATTCACTGTACTGGTTCCTGGGGATTCAGCAG
>NW_006790230.1:74936-77557 GCF_000442215.2 Lipotes vexillifer | reverse complement strand
CAGCAGGAACTACATGGTTTTTGCATTCATGGAAAGAATTAAATTTAAAGATATTTATTGAGATTTGGGTGATAAGCTGAGGAAATATAGAGAAGAGTGACAAATACACAACTAATATATTCAGTAAAGAGAAACAATATTATAGTGCTACCATTTACTGAAATTTGCTAAGTGTTAAATGTGTTTTACACATTGTGTAATTTAATCCAACTCCAAACTCCCAATCTGTCCCTAGATTACTACCCTACTATCACTCTTACTCCCTACATTTTATTTTAAATCGGGCAACCAGAGTCATCTTCCTAAAACATGAATTAATTGTCAGTCTCTGATACTTGAAAGCCTTCTGTTGTGTTTAAAATACAAACCTCTTATATTTTTTGAGGATTTGAAGGATCTAACCATTGTCTACCTGGCAATCATATTTCATACCCCTTCATTTGCCAAATTCCAGTGCCAATAGCTTCTATCATTTCTTAGAATAATTTGGTTTTTTCACCTCTTTCCCAAGGGACTTTGCCCTTTTCTTTCCGCCTGAACCACTGGCTCCTTCTCATCTTTCAAATCTTAGCTTAAACATCACCCTTCAGAAAGCGCCTCAATGGCCTCTCTACCTAAAGTAGGCTGTGAGATTTGCTTAAAGCACTGTATACCTGTATAAACCCACCAGAGGAGAAACTGATATCCCCAAGGTTCTTCTTAAAAAGAACCAGACCCCAAGCATTATGATGCAAATGCTTTCTGGAAGATGCAACTGCTTGCAAGACGATTCTTCAAATGCCGAGTGGATGAAAGGCTCTTGCTGCTCCAGCCAGGAATCAGGACTCTGCCTCTGAGGTGGGAGAGCCAACTTCAGAACACTCGTCAAGAAGAGACCTTCCAGCCCCACATAGTATCAAACGGCGAAAATCTCCCAGAGATCTCCATCTCAACACCAGCACCCAGCTTCACTCAACGACCAGCAAGCTACAGTGCTGGACAACCTATGCCAACCATATAGCAAGACAGGAACACAACCCCACCCACTAGCAGAGAGGCTGCCTAAAATCATAATAAGTCCACAGACACCCCAAAACACACCACCAGACGTGGACCTGCCCACTAGAGAGACAAGATCTAGCCTCATACACCACAACACAGCCACTAGTCCCCTCCAACAGGAAGCCTACATAACCCACTGAACCAACCTTAGCCACTGGAGACAGACATCAAAAACAACGGGAAATACGAACCTGCAGCCTGCAAAAAGGTGAACCCAATCACAGTAAGATAAGCAAAATGAGAAGACAGAAAAACACACAGCAGATGAAGGAGCAGGATAAAAACCCACCAGACCTAACAAATGAAGAGGAAATAGGCAGTCTACCTGAAAAAGAGTTCAGAATAATGATAGTAAAGATGATCCAAAATCTTGGAAATAGAATGGACAAAATGCAAGAAGCAGTTAACAAGGACCTAGAAGAAATAAAGATGAAACAGACAATGATGAACAACACAATAAATGAAATGAAAAATACTCTAGATGGGATCAATAGCAGAATAAATGAGGCAGAAGAACGGATAAGTGACCTGGAAGATAAAATAGTGGAAATAACTACTGCAGAGCAGAATAAAGAAAAAAGAATGAAAAGAACTGAGGACAGTCTCAGAGACCTCTGGGACAACATTAAACGCACCAACATTCGAATTATAGGGGTTCCAGAAGAAGAAGAGAAAAAGAAAGGGACTGAGAAAATATTTGAAGAGATTATAGTTGAAAACTTCCCTAATATGGGAAAGGAAATCGTTAATCAAGTCCAGGAAGCACAGAGAGTCCCATACAGGATAAATTCAAGGAGAAATACGCCAAGACACATATTAATCAAACTGTCAAAAACTAAATACAAAGAAAGCATATTAAAAGCAGCAAGGGAAAAACAACAAATAACACACAAGGGAATCCCCATAAGGTTAACAGCTGATCTCTCAGCAGAAACTCTACAAGCCAGAAGGGAGTGGCAGGACATACTGAAAGTGATGAAGGAGAAAAACCTGCAACCAAGATTACTCTACCCAGCAAGGATCTCATTCAGATTTGATGGAGAAATTAAAACCTTTACAGACAAGCAAAAGCTGAGAGAGTTCAGCACCACCAAACCAGCTTTACAACAAATGCTAAAGGAACTGCTCTAGACAAAAACACAAGAGAAGGAAAAGTCCTATAATAACGAACCCAAAACAATTTAGAAAATGGGAATAGGAACATACATATCGATAATTACCTTAAATGTAAATGGACTAAATGCTCCCACCAAAAGACACAGATTGGCTGAATGGATACAAAAACAAGACCCATATATATGCTGTCTACAAGAGACCCACTTCAGACCTAGAGACACATACAGACTGAAAGTAAGGGGATGGAAAAAGATATTCCATGCAAATGGAAACCAAAAGAAAGCTGGAGTAGCAATTCTCATATCAGACAAAATAGACTTTAAAATAAGGACTATCAGAAGAGACAAAGAAGGACACTACATAATGATTAAGGGATCGATCCAAGAAGAAGATATAACAATTGTAAATACTTATGCCCCCAACATAGGAGCACCTCAATACATAAGGCAAATACTAACAACCAT
>NW_006790230.1:47035-72864 GCF_000442215.2 Lipotes vexillifer | reverse complement strand
GGCCGCGTGACCGCAAAAAAAAAAAAAAAGAAGAAGAAAGGGCTCAAAAGAAACTAACTGTTGACATCTTGATCTCAAACTTCTAGCCTTCAGAATTGTGACAAAATAAATTTCTGTTGTTTAAACCACCCATTCTGTGGTGTTTTCTTGTGGCAGTCCTAAGAAACTAACACACCCATTATATTGGGTTCCTTGTTACCCATTATCAATAATCTCTATACTTACTTCCATCACTATAGTTTGTTGCTTGTTCTATCTTCATAGAAATATGATCATACACTGTGTGTGTGTGTGTGTGTGTGTGTGTGTGTGTGTCTTCTTGTGCTCACGATTATGTTTGTGAGATTCATCACTTTCTTTGCTATAAAAATACAGTTGATCCTTGAACAACACAGGTTTGAACTCCATGAGTCCACTTACATGTAGATTTTTTTCATGAGTCCACTTACATGTAGATTTTTTTCATGAGTCCACTTACATGTAGATTTTTTTCAACAAATACATTCTACAGTACTACACGATCCAGGGTTGGTTGAATCCATGGATGCTGAACTGCGGATACCAAGGGCTGACTATAAAGTTATATGCACATTTTTGACTGTGCAGAAGTTCAGCATCCCTAATCCCCATGTTGTTAAGGTTAAACTGTATTCTACTGAGTATTAACCCATTCTACTGTTTGTTAACTTTTGGGTTGTTTCCAATCTGAACTTGTTATGAATAATACTACTACAAAATTCTTGAACACATCTCTTGGTGTTTATGTGCATATGTTTCTGTTGGGTATGTATCAAAGAGTAGAACTGCTGGGTTATAGGGTATGTATACATTCAATTTTGGTAGATAATGTCAAATAGTGGGAGGGAGGGAGACAAAGAAGGAAGAGATATGGGAACATATGTATATGTATAACTGATTCACTCTGTTATAAAGCAGAAACTAACACACCATTGTAAAGCAATTATACCCCA
Organism: Lipotes vexillifer; assembly: GCF_000442215.2. Lineage (NCBI taxonomy): Eukaryota > Metazoa > Chordata > Mammalia > Artiodactyla > Lipotidae > Lipotes > Lipotes vexillifer. The sequence goes on along the minus strand of NW_006790230.1, from coordinate 71,893 downwards.
ATAAAGATGTTAAAAAATAAAAAAATAATAATAATAAATTAGGCTGTGCCCCTCTTTTCCTTGTTACTTAATCACATTACCTTTGTTTGGTTCCTTCACAACACTATCTCCACAATCTTCAATTATTGTTTTTTTTAAATTAATTGATTGATTTATCTATGTATTATCTGTTCCCCACTGAATTAACATGCAAGATTTGCTTCTTACATAAATAAATATGTGTTGAATTAATTAAAATATGTTATGTTTATGCCCTGCTCCCTACAATATGTTGAATAAATTAAACATGAACAACCCTACGTGCTAGCTTTCATTACCCTATTGATGAAGTAATTGAAGGCTAGTGAGGTGAAGGGTCAGGCTTAGGGTCAGAAAGCTGATAAGTGATCATTGGAGTTTGAACCTAGACTCCATGTTAGAAAGCTACGCTAAAAATGCTATTCTATTTATAAAAGAGGGATATTCAATAGAGTTGGGAGTAGAAGGAAAAGCTGCATAAAGGAGCAAGGATTTTGAAGAATTGGTACAATTTTAACATGCAAAGATGGAAAAGAAGCGTTTTAGTCAGAGGAATTACATGGGCAAATATATGGAGGCTGTTAGTACATAGTGGGCTTGGAGAACAATGTGTACAGTAAGTTGGTTGGAGCATAGAGCATTAGGAAGGGAGAACTGAGAAAATACTGGCAAGAGAGGTGAGGGCAGGTTTATCAGAGGCTGAGAAGCCTTTAAATAACATCAGACTGAGAAATTCAGGCTTAATTTTATAGACTGTGAGGGGACAGGATTTCTAAGCAGGAAAATGACACAAATGATATTAATTGTGAGTTCAAGATGACCATTTGTATAAAAATAAGATTCATAATAATAATTATTGTGAATTATATGTTCACTATGTAATATAATAAATATTGTTCTAAGTATGAACATGTATCATTTTACTCATAATAATCCTATGAGATAGGCTTTCTTATTTTCCTATATTTTATAGATAAGGCATTGAGAATCCAAAGAGACTGAAAACTTTGCCGAGATCACATGGCTTGAAAGTCGCAGAGCCAGTACTCTGATGTCAAAACTCATGTTCTGACCAGTATTCCTTACCCTAAGTATGACTAACAGTTCCTGCTACATCTGGAACTTTGACAGGTAAACATTAGTTTCCCTAACTGAACGTCACAGAAACTAAAATGAAGATTGGCCTGAAGTGGAATCATACCATCTGACTTGCTTCTTTGCCTTAAAATTTGATGACTCTTGCTGCTCAAGAACTCTTATTTATTTAATTAACATTAATTAAGCATTGACTACTGCATGGTAATAAGACAAAGTCTCTGACCTCATTGGGCTTATACTCCAGTGGAATTTTAATAGTCATTTATTTACCCATTACTTTACTCATTGATTTACTGATCCATTAAAATATGGACAAGTGATTTTTTCTATGTGATTAGTTCTATGCTTCTTAGAATTAGTTATGTTAAAATTAGGGAGCAAGTATGTGAAGCAGCACTTAACATAAAAATGTCCTAATAATAAACAAACTATATTTGAAGCACAATTTTCACCTGAAATCCTGCTTTAATTCCACTGCAGATGGAAGTTCCTCCACTAGCAACTGCAGGTAAACTCTCCAAGAGCTTTCTTCTTTCATTGCTGCTTATTATTTGGATTAGATTACTTCTGATGTAGGTAGTACTGTCAAAGTGCACCATCCCCACCCAGGATCCATTTTCAACGGTCTGAAGCAGGAAATGTTTTGCTGCTTGATTCATTCGATCTAGGCGATTAGAATCCTGAATAAAAAAGGTTAGGAAAAGCAACCAAGTAATTTTTGACTGGAAAATAATAGCAGATCACATAAAATGAGTAAATAGAATTTGTTTTTAAAGATTTTATGTCAATAGTAGTTGATGTTATTAAAGAAAACATTTTTTCAATTGATAAAATTAAAAAATACAGTTTTATTATGTAATACATATGTATAGTATAGCAAGGAACCCAGTCTTTTAACCAGAGCTGATTCTTGGCTTCTAAGAACCTAAATTAGAGGTGTAGAGTAGGGTGGGCATTGGGCTGGAACTGGGGGGGTGATGACATCTTAGAGACTGCTTAATTACTCCTGGGATCCTCTATTCCAGTTGTATCAAGATGAAACTCCTCCCCAGGTCCCACAGTTTCAAACCAGACTATCATGGACTCCAGCTAGAAACTGAAATCTCTCCATCCACTGGCCACCAGACTACCCAAAAGATGAAACTTACTCTAAATTCTGAGAGACTCCATTCCTACCCCACCCATTTCCTCTTCTGCTCCTAACCTCTCCCCACCACATTTCCACTAGGGATTAACTGGAATTGGTTCTTTGGTAACCAGTTAGGACTCATATCCTTATTTCCTAGGTGAATACCCAGGATATATACCTTTCCATGCGTTTGTCTTTTTTCAGTCCCTCAATACCAATTGACCTGTGGTACTTCTTCCTAACACATGCCCAAATTTCCCTCTGAACTCCCCGGAACCAAATCATGGTGAAGAACTTTTTCTACATCCCCATCTTAGCAGGTTTTCTCTACCACTTTGCTTTACCTTTAAACGTGGCTCTGCCTGCACCCTGTCTAGGGGAGGCTGCTTATCTTCCAATTAAGAGCCTCATCTCTCCCCAGCGACACTTCCTAGAACACTTCTGTGTGGTGGTATCTACCACTCTGATGCTCTTTCAGAAATCCTGTGCTATTGTGGATTATTTCACCCAGCTGTATCATCCTCTGCCCTTTCCACTACCACCCAACCCCCATTTGTTGAATACATTATTCCTCATCTTCAGCATGCTCTGTTCTGCCTCAAATGTGCCATCCTTCTGGGTACCTTATCACATTACATCTGCTCATTTGTAGTCCATTCATTTCAACAATTATTTATTGAGTGCCTACATGTGATAAACCCTATTCTAGACAAAAGGGATACAAAGATGAATAAGACTGCTTCAAGTCCTAGGGAGCCTGGTTCCTAGAGAACATGATTTCAAGCCCTAGAGGAGTTCACAGTATAGTAGGAGAGAAATGTGTAATTTCAATATAATATATAGTAAAAGAGGCTTTGTACAAGTCATTGTGGAAGATCTGCTGAAGGGCCCTTAGCCCAGCCTGGAAGACCAGCCCATGTCCTAGACAAAGTGGGTACCTACATCAAATTTTGAAGGGTAAGGTAAGTATGAGTTAACTCATGATGAGGAAGAGAGAGAATTTTGTCTCTTCAACTATGAACTGTTCAAGGATATGGATCTCTATTCCTAAAGCCTAGTACCATTCACTTAATGAGGGTAGAAGGAACGAATGGCTGAATCTGGTCCTGTCTTCTTTATGGTGATGCTTTTTGTCTGTGTCTTTGAGCATAAGGAGGTCATTCATATAGGTGATGCAAATAAGATAAAGCCATGTTAAGAATTCTCCTGGTTGATCTTTCACTTTCTCCTCATGCCTGTCAAGTATTTACAGTAGATAGAGGGAGCAAGGTTAGGAAACTTTTACATATTTCAGTCTCTAGTTCTGATCTTCTAACCAAAGCTTTACTAAAGGACCTAAAAGTCCTCCTCCATAAACTCTCCATTTTCTGGAAAAAAAACAGAGATTCTTGGATTAGGTCCTTCTAACTCTATTGCCATCCTTCTCTTTCATTATAATGTTCATTGCCCCTCTTGAGGTCAAGATCACAGGAAGTGATGGTACTTATGCCACCATGCAGTTTAGAAAAATCCAGGTGCAGGTAGCAGTCAGAGTGTTCTTAAGCATTCAGTCACTGCCCTGTCCCTACATCCAGGAAAAATGGGTGCATGAACTTACAGCCATGCTTCCAGACTTATCAAGGACTAAGCACACAATTCTTTCACTGATCTTTAGCAATGAGAAGACAGGTGGAGGGGGTGGTGCCACCATAACCACTGTGTTTCTAAAATCCTCAGAATTGCTGATCACCTCCCATGTGCTTCTGAAATTGCACATTTTGTTTTGTAGGCTTGGAGCTTCACGGTTATGGGTTTTTTTATTACAGAATTCAGCGACCTAAAAGGTTAACAAAATGAAAAGAAATTTTATATATGATGCATTTTTTTATATGATGCATTTAAAAACTCAACTACAAATCTGAAAAGTATTAAAAACCTCTTCTCTAAAAATGTTGTTTATTGAATGAAATATGATTCAGGGAGGAAACATATAATAGTAAGGCAGATTTTCAATAATAATAATAATAATAATAGGTGACACTAGATGAGTGCTTACTATGTGCCAGCCAATGTTCGAAGAACTCTATAATAATACATCTAATCCCTGAACAGATATTTTATAAACATGATAACAAGTCCTCTGATTATAAATATACAGTCTGAAGTAATGATTGGTATACTTACAGAATCAATACCTTGCATAAACATTATGGATGTCTTTTCAGTTTGATATTTATGAGGGAAGAACTGACAATCTTTTTCATACAGGTTTGTCTTGGAATCAGTTTTGCATCTATTAGTTACACAGCTGTTTCCTTGACACTTATACACTCTGTTTATACCAGTAATGCCTGTGGAACACCTGAAAATGTGTGGCAGTTAGTCTTTGAGGCAACCTAATCATTAAAATTTTTATAAAACCTTAAGTGGTCTTCTTATCAAGGTTTTCAATAATGATCTTTGTCAAGGTTTTTATTCTTATTTGAATACCACATACATCCTATTTTGACAGCAAAGTTTCAGTGTTCCTACCAGAGCACTTATCTGTTTTTCAAGAAATTTTTGAGGGAAATTTTAAGTAGGATCTCCAGTCTATGCAAAGGGTGAGTTCTCTTCTGGAATTAAATCTCCTGCTGTCCTGCTTATACTAGTGGCTGTAGGCTCCCCTTTTCCAAACATCTCTCCTAGTAGCCTTGTGATGGTAAATGCACTGCAGGCATCTGGAAAAGGCATCTTATGAAATCATTTACTCTTGGTACCACTTTAGCCTAAGGCTGTTTGTATATTTCTTATTCAAAGAAATTATCTTCAAGAGAATGAAATGTCTCATAGCTACAAGTATTTTGATTATTCAAGGAATATTTTTATCCAAAGTGAAATGTGGCTAGAAGGAAAGACTGGGATACTGCCGAGGACAGTAAAGAATAGTAGAGGGATTTTAGACATATGTTTTATTGCATGGAATTTGCCATAAGTGATAGTGATTGTAACAAATATGCTGGAATGTGAAATGTAGCTCATCTTTTCAGTATATTCCAGTTCAAATTAAAGAAGTAAAGACTAGATTTTATTTAGTAATTTAGGGAGTCTTCTAAATATGTCTGTGCCTCTATTGCCCCAAAACTCAGCAAACATAATGGTGTTATCTATGTTAACAACCATGATGAATAGTATGCATAGACTTAGACATTTAGGGGAATATGATATAAACAAATGTAATCACATAATAGTCTTTAAAATACTCATCCTAAAACTTGGTGCTATGGTGCTGAGGAAGGACCTGCACTGAAATTTGTACATTTTTGATAAGTCCCCTCCCCCAGCAGGGCATCTAAGATTGATTAAGCTGATGATGCCCAATTTTACATTGATTACCCCACCCATTCTGCTCTCTTGATCTCAGAATCAAGAGGATTGTCCATTATTAACTGTGATGTTAGATTTGTATTTTAACATGAACGTTATAAATCCCAGGAAATTTGTTTGGCTCTTTGAAGCTGGTTGATTTCCTACTCAGCCGCATTTACCACTACTTATTTTTTTCATTCTTTTGTAGAGTGAATAATTTTGACCTCCTAGCACATAGTACAACCCTTTACAGAGAGCACTCACTTCAGCAAAAATGAGTTCTGGCAGCTATGGTAGAGAGGTATAGAAATATGTCAACTTGACTACCAAATACTCTTGAAATTATGTGTATTTTAAATGAAAAACCAGCTTTAGGACTTCCCTGGTGGCACAGTGGTTAAGACTCCGTGCTCCCAATGCCAGGACCCTGGGTTCCAACCCTTGTCAGGTAACTAGATCCCATATGCATGCCACAACTAAGGAGCCAGCAAGATGCAGCTAAGGAGCCCGCCTGCCGCAACTAAGACCCAGCACAACCAAATAAATAAATAAGTTTTTTAAATGAATAAATAAATAAATGGACAATCAGCTTCTTTGAGATACATTTTCTTAAAAAACCAAAAAGCACTGTTTTGTGATATAGTATCTGTTACCTGCATTGGGACAAAAATGAAAGAAAGGCTTTTGAAAGAAATCAGTCTAAGGAAAATGAGAAGTTACTGCCTGCAGTAATTTAAGACAGTTTAAATTGTCATGCCTTGTTGCTTCAATTTTCTTTGTGTTAGCGCTGTAGAAGGGCTCATCATCATTGTACTCATCAAACACTCCCCAGCGGTGATGGGCCCACTCATGAACGAATAGTCTACCTGTGGGAAAATATTCCAAATACATGATTATATTTCAAGTGACATAATCCATCCCTCATATATTTTAAGAAAATTTTTAAAAATCCAGAATGTTTAGGCTTTAAATAACTGCTAACATTTATATTTTTGTTTATAAAAAGCATACTGAATTACATTTCATTTTATTAATTATATAGTTTTTAGCATATTATTTTTTATTCCACATTTGTTAAGTCAATGAAACATTTATTATGTGTATGCTATGGGCAGAACAGATTGAACTTTGAGTTTTGGTTCTTGGGGGGCAAAAAGTCTTAGATATTACAGTGGTTTTTGGCTCTACAAAACTCACTCCTACCAACAACATAAACATATGTATAACACATCTGTGGTATTAAAATTTCATGAAGGTACAATTAGTTTTAAAATGTCTATATATGCTCCGTAGGAGATTGATAATGAAAGAAAAAGATTGAAAAACACTGCTATAGACAAAATATAATTTGGGTGGGTGTCTAAATAAGGTGATTAATTTATAGTACTTAGCACATATAAGCATTAATGAAATGAAAACAATTGTTTTTAATTATATATATTCAGCACTATACTGGATTCTAGGAAATATACATATGAGTAAGATATAATCCTTGACTAGGATAAGGTTAGAGAGAGGGAGTCAGAATTAAAATTTTTCTTCCCTAAGAATTCAGGGTGAATAGAAGAATAAAGAATTTCATCCTTGAAATGCAGGATGAAAAAATAAGTACATTTTTTGTTTTAGCAATATTAGGAAGAACTTCAGCAGAAATAGAGATGGAGAAGTAGAAGTTGGAAATATAGTCTGGTCCACTACAATGTGTGTTTCTCCAACTCAGATTACCTCATGAGATCTGAAAATTGGAGGACAGTGTCAGTATTATGAAGAAGTCATGTTTCTTCTTTAAGTCATTGCTACCCAAAATGTGTTCCTTGCACCAGCAGTGTCAGCATCACATGGGAGCTGACAAGAAATGCAGAATCTTGCGTCTACTCTAGACCTATTGACTCAGATTCTGCTTATTAACAAGATCCCTAAATTATTCCTCTAAACATTAACGTTTAAAAGCACTGTTTTTAGGTTCCTAGGCAAATGGGGCCAGATGAGTGAACATGAATTATATACACCCTTCAGTGTGGGAGGAAAAAGCTCTCGTATCAGCTACAGTGATTGGAATTTGGTGAATTTTAAGAAAATTTAAATCCGCCTGAACCTGTGGTTCCTTTTTTTAGAAGAGTCCACTCTCAGACTGGCTTTCTTTTCAGCTTATGACAGGTTGCCTGGCTCCCATGCCCTCCTCAGTTTGCTGAAAGAAGAGAATTCAGGTGCTCTGACCACACATACAAAAAGGTAACTATGTGAGGAGATGATATGTTAATTAGCTCAACTGTAGTAATCATTTCACTATGTACATGTATAGCAAATCATCATGTTGTACATCTTAATTATATATAATTTTTATTAAAAAAGCAACACCTCTGACTTAGAATTCCATTCCTATCTCAATCATTGTCTCAGTTCCTACTAGCCCTGTTCTCACTTCCAACACCATTTCTGTGTGTGTGTGTGCCTGTGTGTCTGTGTGTGTGTGAACTTTTAATATCTTCTGTGGAGGCAGCTTGCAGCCACACTGAACTGCTGCTTGGATAGTCCAAAAGATCTTTCCAGGGACCTATTGTTTTTGTTATCATTTTTATTACAAATACATAGATTTTGAGGAGTTTCTTCTTCATCTTATTTCCCCCCAAAGCCTTGTTGTTCTTAAGGCATTGTTTTGCATAATGTGAGTTTTCCCACAAACACATGTATCACATTATGGCAGAAACACTTGTCTAAGAAGGAAGGGGGGAAACTGTCAGTTATGGGATAAGGGCTGAGGTGAGGGGTATGGCAAAAGAATAAGAACTCCAGTAGGGGCATTGGCTTTAGAAACTGAAGAAAATCTTCCTCTTCCAAGACAGGTGGAATTGGAGGGAAATGAAGGTGGACATGAGTTTGGGAGTAGAGAGGAAGAAGGAAGGGACCTCTATTTTCTCAATCAAGGCATCCGTTAACTCATGAGGTGTAAAACACTGGCTAGTGATCTTAAGAAAAGTGGTAGAGGTTTAGAACAGCTGCTATGGGGAATGAGAAAGCGAGAGGAGAGAAGGCAAGTCCAATCATTGTTGAGTAGATTTGAGGACTTCACTGAGCTTGGAAAATGTGGTGTTTTTTAAATATACCAATTAAGTTTATAATTTTCTTTCACAGTCTTGGAAACATATTAACAAGAGTCAAAAAAAATGACTGGAAATTCAGTACAGACAATTGGCAAGTTGAATAAAACATAAGGATAAGAATGGTGAGGGAGTTGTGCTATTTATACTTGTAGCTGACATGACTGACTTTGCTGGATATGTCAGGTAGAAAAGAAAGTATATCTAGAAGGGCACAAAGGATTAGAGGTGGCAAGTACAACAAACATGGTCAGACTAAGGTATGGGGGAGAGGTAAGATTGTGATGGGATAGGATGATGGAGCTTTTAGGATTGGGTCCAGGCAATGTTGAGGACCATGACTAGCTGACTGTTTGACAGAGATAAGAGACTTCATGAATGTTCGCTGAAGGGGCAGTGGAAGAGGAAGAAGTGGTTCTGGGGTGTGCAGATTCAGGAGGGCTTTCATTGAGTAGTGACGTATGAGTTGGAGTCTCCTTTGACAATAATTTTCATTTTCGTCTGAAAAATATTGTGCTTTAAGTTCATTTGAAACAATGATCTTAACTCTTAGATTGAACCAGATGAAACTGCCATTTTCATAGGTAAAAACGATCACTTATAGACAAGTTCATCTGGTTCAAAGAATGGATTGAATAATAGTATCAACAACTAACAGCCTGTGAGCGTTTTCTCTTGGCCAGGAACTATCATCTTGGCCCTTTTCAGCTTGCCACGAATCTGCCTTCCATGGAGGTGGCAGGTGATTGATTAATATCCAGCAGTGGAGAACTGAAAAATTAAAACCTAAAAAGTGTTCCTAAAGCAAAACATTTACTATGGCCATCCCATGTTCAAATTTCTGTAGCGACCATACTGAGTACAATTACAAGGATGATCTAGTTTAATATTCCCAACATTTCTATAAGATAGGAGCTCCTCTACTCACCATTTTTTAGGAAATAAGCACAGAGAGGCTGGGTCACTTGTCCAAGGTCACCCATAGCTGTAGGAGAGTCAGGATTTGACCCTAGGGACTATGGCTCCAAGGCTTGTATACTGAACATGGATATAAAGCTGCATGTTGGAATCATGGCAAAATATTTTTTTTAACCAAAATTCCTACCTGATGGTCCAAATTCATTTTGTTTTTTTCCAAGTACAAAGTCAGGGGTGAAGTGAATGTATTCTCCTTTTTCTTCACAGGCTGTGAACTGCTTGGTATATGGCTCATCTCTACCTGGGAGGGTAGGTGGTGAGACTAACACATCAGCCTGAAAATGTTTAAAAAGGTGTTTAAAACATCAGAATAGGAATGATAACATTTGTGTGAAAAACTCTGAACTGATTAATTTAGGTCAAAATTGACAAGCAGCAGAGAAAATATTTTTAAGAGACACTTTTTGAGTCTTACATGTTTGTAACTTTCATGCTTTGGCCTCTTGTACTGAGTGATGTTCTTCCAATTCTCTGGAATTAATATTGATACATTTTTGAAAAAAAATCTTTTTTCTGTGGCTTCAAACAGATAAGTAGATGCTGCAGTCACCATGTCCTATTATTATAGGAAAAAAGAGAAGTGAGGATGGCCAAGGGAGAGAAGACTAAATGAACAGGCATTCATCACAGGCAATTCTCACCTTTAGTCATTAATACAAAAAGAAACTGACTGGTGAGTAGGGTTTCTGATTCAAAATTTGAAATCTGTCACCTGTCAGTCCAAAATTGTGGCTTAATTCTGCACATTTAACAGCTTTCAGTCTTCTGTAATCCTACATCAAAAGTCAAATACTTATGTTTGGCATTACAAGGAATTGTTTAATATGATAAAGGGCATGGACTTTGGAAGCATCTAGACTTGGTTCCAATACTAGCTTAATACTCTGGCTTAGACCTTGGCTAGTTTATATGACTGCTTTGAATCTCAGTCTCCTTGTCTTCTTAATATACTATTACAACCTATCTTTAAGGTTGCCACAAACATGAAATTAGTTATAAACTACACATAGGCAGTCATAAAACTCACTGATATCATTACTATTATAATTCCTAGTAGGGAACAGCCTTACCTGATGCAAGCTGAGGAAAACAGTTCATGGTGATGGCCCATAGAAGAGATTTTCACTATATTCCCACCTCCCAGCAGAGGCAGCTGGGTTGGGAGCACAGCGAGTGGAGTAGTGGAAAAATTCATAGGAGAGGCAGACCTTTTTGACCATAGGCAGAGCTTCTTGCTCTGCCATCAAGCTGAAAATAATATCACCTTATATTGTTTAGTATCCTGAACCCCAAAATGTTATGATTAATAGGAGAAATAGTTCCTCCAAAGAGCTTATTATCTAGTGGAGTAAATAAATGGATTAAATGTTCTTTGGTAATCTATTCTGCATGATCAAATGCACTGAATAACTGAGGAGTACTGGGTGCTGGATGACGGTGTCAACCTCTTCATGATGCTGGCACCACCACAGTCTACAGTATTGTTTATGTCAAAGTAGATCCTCCTCTCAATTCTTCCTGACCTAACATAAGACCACAATAACATTATTCTTCTTCAAGAATTTCAGGACATTCCTTCCTGTTCTCTGGAAGATGGTCTAGTGTGCTCTTAGTGTATTGAACAGATCATTAAACTGATGAGGCTCAGGGCAGGGATCAGCCAGAAGCCAGAGTGCAGAGGACTGAGACCCAGATGACCGGCTCTTGTTAGGAAAAGGGCTCCCAAAGTAGGTTGGAGGTTACTTCTCAATTGATGATAATTATATTTTTCCAAGTGTTCAGGCCAAAACCCCTGAAGTTTTTTTTGACTCCTACTTTCCCTCCACCCCTCCTCTACTCCACACACCTATCAACAAATTTCTCTATGACGCTCTTAGAATGTGTCCAGAATCACAACACAGTAATGATCTCTACCACAATATCCCTGCTTCTATTCAACATTACTTCTCACCCTTGAAGCCTTCTGTGACTTCTATTTTTACCTCCTCCCCTCCCCTACCCCACACATCTAAACCATCAGCAAATTTGCCTATGATAACCTCACAAAGAACATGTTCAGAATCACACCACATTAATGATCTCTACCACAATATCCCTGTTCCAAGTCACCAGCACTTCTCACTTGCAACAGCTTCCGACCCAGTGTCCCTCTGTACCTCTATGCTGCAACAGAGCTTATACAGGATGAAGGGACAAAGGAAAGCCCTCTACAGTGTTTCCTCAAACTGCTGACAGAGTGACTCCAGAACAAGCACAAGAGAACACACCTCTTCTCTTCTATGGATTCTGATTTCACTCAGAGTAAAAGCCCAAATATTTCCGATGGTCTGGGCCCTGCTACCTCTCCACCTTCAGCTCTCCCCCACCCTTCTTCCTGCTCATTCACAGTTGTTTCCTTGGTCACATCAGACATGCTGTCACCTCCAAGCCACTGCACCTGCTGTTCCCTCCCCCAGGTTTTCAACTGGCTCTTCCAGGCCTCCGCCCCGATGTAACATCAACAGTGAGACCTTCCCTGACTACCCTGCATGAAACAGTAACCCACATTTTCTCCCTACTCCAGTCCCGCCAACACTGCCTATCCCCCTTTGCTGATTTATTGTACTGCATAGCAACTTACTACTGTTGGCCTGCTCTATGTTGACATGTTTTTATTATCTATATCATCTGAAAAGAATATATACTGCAGGAGATCGGGAGCTTTAAAAAATTTCACTGCTCTCTCTCCTGGCATGCCATAAGCGAGCATTCAATAAATAACTGTTTAAAGAACAGACAAGTCCAAGCGATTGTCTTCCCAGTTCAGTTCACCCTGCTGCTGCTTCTCACCAGAAGGGTGGGAGGTAATTTCCCCTTTTCGGTTCGTAACATTTGATAGCAACGGACTTAAAACAAAGATTCTCTTTCTTTGATCCCCTTTTCTTTCCTCCAAAACAAAGTTTCTCTTTCTTTGATCCCCTTTTCTTTCCCTCCTGCAGTGTGAAAAGAGATTGTGTTTGTCAAAATAAATGGCACGGGGACTATAAACATTCCCTGTACTCCAGACATTTTCTGAGGCTGAATTTAAGCAGTAAAGGTGTACTGCAGTGAAATTGTGTGCTGAGGACCACCCTGCAAACTGTGTTTGAGAGACATTAATGAGTTGCATGTAGGCCTGGAAATATGCTAAATATTCAGAAAACGTTATAGTATATCTGAAATAAAAGTAAACTTTCATCCAAAAAAAAAGAACAGATAAATCCAGTTGCTAATTTACAGATTAAGAAACTGAGGATCAGGGAGACCCCATGCCTTGTCTTTGGTCTTATGGTGAGACAGGGTAGAACGCTGTCTAGAACCTTCAATTTCCACTGCCCATTGCAGCATTGTTTTTTACTTCACCATGCTGCTTTTAAACTTCCTAGAGTGCTGAGAAGTTTCCATTGCAATTATTAAGTACTATATATTTTTTCTCATCAATTCAAACAGAAGAAATCCCATTTCTTTCTTACCTTTATCTGTTGAATTAGTGTTTCATCTTCTGGCACAACAGGGTCTATAGCAATGATAATGCCCTCGTAGCCATTATTATCCAGCCGAACAAGGGAAGTATTGGACCCCTGCAGCAGGTATAGGACCAAGAGGAAGACAAAACTTCTGAATAACCCCATTGTTCCTCTTGAGTTGTTCCCGGCCCCAATGTTGTTCAAGAAGCTTTTCTTTCACCTTTAATCTCTCTCTATATATATATACTCGTAGACATTGTCAACGTTGGCTGATTATGGAACATTGTGTAAAGGTCAGCGTTACATATGTGGGAAAATATTTGGCTTCAGTTTACACAATCGTTTTATTGTAAAAATGATCTGAATCATAGAAGAGTTCAGATCTTTTAATAAAATACATTGCACATATTCCTTTGGGGACATATTTTCTATACTTTCTAATTCTAGCTAATTTCCTCTGTATAGACATATATTTTGTATTTTCTGAAGAGTGCAATGTGAAAATGAACAAAATTTCATAATGATATTAATAGAAACAATACTGCTAATTTTGTTATTCAGTTTTACAGAGTGATTTAATTATTATTTACTAACAGTATAAATAATAGAAGAGAATGTAAGATTACTAAATGTAAATAATGCCAAATTAGGTAAGATGGCTTTGAACCCTAATTTAAATTTTTTTTTTTTTTTTTTTTGCCATACGCGGGCCTCCCACCGTTGTGGCCTCTCCCGTTGCGTAGCACAGGCTCCGGACGCGCAGGATCAGCGGCCATGGCTCATGGGCCCAGCTGCTCCACAAGCATGTGGGATCTTCCCGGACCGATGCACGAACCCGTGTCCCCTGCATCGGCCGGCGGACTCCCAACCACTGCGCCACCAGGGAAGCCCTAATTTAAAATTTTTTTTTTTTTTAATTTTATTTATTTATTTATTTATGGCTGTGTTGGGTCTTCGTTTCTGTGCGAGGGCTTTCTCTGGTTGCGGCAAGTGGGGGCCACTCTTCATCGCGATGCGCGGGCCTCTCACCACCGCGGCCTCTCCCGTTGCGGAGCGCAGGCTCCAGACGCGCAGGCTCAGTAATTGTGGCTCACGGGGCCAGTCGCTCCGCGGCATGTGGGATCTTCCCAGACCAGGGCTCGAACCCGTGTCCCCTGCATCGGCAGGCAGACTCTCAACCACTGCACCACCAGGGAAGCCCACCCAATAAGGTTTTTTAAAATTGAAAAAAGGGAGTCAGGATTGGAGTTATAATATTGACTTAAGAATGTCTAATCCTAAAGGAAAGGAGCTGGGACTCATCAGAAACCCAAAAGAGAACTAAAAATAAAATAGTAAAAAATATCTTTAAATTAAGAGCTTAAGTAGTAGGATATCTATGTTGCATTCTGAACAGGCAAGAGATTTTATCAAGGTAGAAATTTTATCATTTAACATTCCATCCCAAATTCTCCTCTTCTCAGGGAATTTAGGTGAACAATGCTGAATTCCCCAGGGAGAGTCAGACTTCTGATTACCATGGTGACACAGAGGTCTCCTGTCATGGGACTTTTAAATCATGGGTGAATCACATGGCAAGACAGTAACAGCCAGGTTTTTTCCTTAAGAGAAGAGGATTTGGATTGTTATTATTGAGGCAGGCATATAGTCTGTGATTTCACTTTTGATTTCCTGGAAGGAATGATATTTGTAATATCTTCATTTTTAAAAAAAATGAAAAGAGCTTCTTTCTGAGTTGTAAAGCTGAGTTACTTACCCTTATGTAATGTCCTGAAAGCAAAATTGTATTTCTGTTAATATGAGTTATTCACTATTAACACAGAACTTAGGGTATAAATAGGTTGGAATTCCTCCTTTGATACTGTTTCTTCCTCATTTTTTGGATCTCCCTATCCACAGTGTGTGTATTCTGTTCTAGATTCCTTGTGCTAAGCACACATTGATCAGAATCCTTTCCTGCCCTCTAGAGCCAGATCTGGAAACCAGTCTCTCTTTGCCCACTACAAGTGCCCAATTTTTGTGAGGTTGTGGTTCCCTCTGTACCTAGTTAGGTAAGTATCTGCTTTGCAGACAGTGTTTTGGGGATAGTGGAGGAAGTACCCTTCTGAGTTCAGACTTGGAGAGAAGTATTAGAAATCACAGCTGTGGCTTCAGGTCAAGTCATATTTCTTAGTCCAGTTTCACCACTGATCTAGCCAATATTTTGATTATCTGTCTGACTCCTATCTATTAGTTCCAACCTCTGAAAAGGAAATGGCTGGGTGTGTGTGTGTGTGTGTGTGTGTGAATGTGTGATTTTAAAGCCCCAAACATTAAATAGGGAACAATATAAAATCACATATTTGTATATGTTCTTGGAACATTCCTCCATTAAGGGGTTCTTATTGGCCCTTCTTCCTACTTAGTGACTAGCTTTCCCCTTTCTTTCCTCACTCTCCGCTTCTCACTCGTTCCTTTCAAGATTGTAAATTCTTGGAACTCCAAATACTTTTTCTCTCTACTACTTTACTACTTTAATACTTTACTACAAAGTAGTATATTAGCTCTCTCCTGCTCCTGCTCCCAAACTTGTACATTTAAACCTGTTAAAGAGAGATATTTATGGTTATAAAGAGCTATGTAGTCTTACATAAACAAAAGGAAGTCTGCCTTGCTACAGGTTCTCCACGTGGAGATGGACAGTCAGAGATGATTTCATTTTCTCTCATTGTGAGAGAACCTATGCCCTGTTCAACTAATCTCTTTACAGTGATAACCATATGGTATAAAGCCCTCAATTTTTTGAACATTTGTTCATCTCATAATAAGCAGTTTGGTAGCCTTCTTACAGAATTCTTAGCCACCAGATTTTCCAGCTTCAATTCCTCTTGCACATCACCAAATTATCTCATGTACAATGCCATCTTTCCCTTCTCTAATTCTTCAAGAGAGTATCATTACCTTCAGGTTGGCACGATCCTTTGCTATTCAGAATGCATCACAATCTGGTCAATTTATATCAATAGTTTCCATTTTATCTTCCAGTACTGCCTAGAATAAATCTTTCCCTCTAATCCATAAGATCTACTCATATTTTGTGAAAAATTACTTTTACTTTCTATTATGATATCCTTGACCACATTCATTTTTCAAATAATTCAATATCTAGCTCAAATTCTGCTTCCTATGAAGGTTTCCCTGACCAATCCCTCCTGTCATTTCCCTTCTCTGAACTTCTGTAGGCTTTGAATAATAACACGGTTTCCTACACAGGAAATCCTCCAAATTTCAGAATTTAGGGGTTGAGGTTTTGAATATCCTCATAATGTAATTTTAGTGCTGGAAGGTACCTGAGACACCATCTAGTTCAACCACTGATATTATGGATGACAATACATGTCCTAGGAAGGTAAGTGACTTAGTGACAAAACTCCAACCAGAACATCTGATTTTTGCCCAGTGTGACCTCCTTTCATGGCTTCCTGCTCGCCAACACTGAACCAGTCTTTCCTTACTCTCCCTGGCTGCTGCTGCTGTTGCTATTTGTTACACCAGCTATACTCTGAGCTCAAGGTACCCATTTCTTTTTAGGAGTCATAAAGTTAGCAGATGCTACAGAAATATTGTAACATATGACTCCTAAATTAAAAAATTTCTCATTGTGTAATCAGAAGAATTGGAAGAGCCATAAGGAGAAAAAAATCCTTTGAACAAAATTGCTTTAAACAGAAAGTTTGTCCAAAGAATTTTATGCCAGGAACAAGTACTCACAGATTCATCTATACATAGTGATCTCTATAATCCATTCTTTTATATATATGGAATCCTATAAGGATCAGGGAGAACTAATATTTACTGAGCACCCATGTCAGATACTCTTATTGTTACTTTACATTATTAACTCATTTAGTCTTCATGATTACGCTTTTTAAATTTTTATTTATTTTTATTTTTTTAAAAATTTTATTGGAGTATAGTTGAGTTAAAATATTGCGTTAGTTTCTGCTGTACAGCAAAGTGAGTCATGAGATAGGTATTATCTTCCTCCTTCTACAAATGGTGAAACAGAGACCAGAGGTGTTAATATAGCATGATGTCTACATCATGCTATGGGTAGTTATATTTTGCCTGCTTGGTTACACATTGGGGTATGGTAGTGGACACTGTTAGTGCTCTACTCCGACTTCCTCATATCTCTTTACTATTCCTGTATACCTCTTCTCTCTGTGTCAGGGGACTTTCTCAGTGGCTCACACTGGCAACTCTTCTCTGGAGGATAGCACTCAGGCTACATGAGCTGCTTTGTCTGTTTATGCAAAGAGCCAGTGGTAGCTTACATCATACAAGGTGGTCCTTAGTCAATGACTGACAAGTGCAGGGATGTGAAATCTTAGTGCCTTTGCTTCAGGTTGGGACAAGTTCTGAAGTGTAACTTATACATTAGAGCTCCCTGTGGGAATCAACCTGAAACAACCACCAAGGGACTCTACCTGTAATCAACGCCCCACTTGGCTTCTTTTCTTTCCTTGTTCTGGTTTCTCTCCTCCCTTGCCATTTTTTCTTTGAGAACTTCCTTAATAAATTGCTTGTGCATAAATCCTTGTCTCAGGGTTTGCTTTTGGTGAATTCATTCTAAGATACAGTGTCATGTCTTAAATTCTCAAATAATATTTATTAAACGCTTACTATATGCCAAGCACTATGTGACATTCTTTAAATCTGTTAACTCATTGAATCCTCATAAGAACCCCATGAGTAGATACCATTTCTCATTTTACAAATGAGAAAACTGAGCCTTAATAGCTTCCTCAAAGTCACCCTGCCAGTAAGTGTCAGAACCAAGCTGAAACCCTGGTGTGACTCCAAGCCATATTCATAACCCCTATGATGTACTCCTCGAGAACACATCATTTCACCTGGTAAGGAAGCCAACTCATAGTCAACCCCACCATCTGTGGAAGAGTACAAAAACAAATGATAAAAATTCTAGTGCAAAAACCAAATTATCACATATTTTACAATTTTCTTTTCCTAATCAAGAAGATCTAGATTTCTGTAACTGGGGAGAGCAAGAAATCTTGTATGGGCAAAAAATATTATATAACATGTCATATAGTCTTTAGACTAGTCCCTTGAATATTTATGGAGTATGCTTTGCGATAAGCTCAGAAGATAAAAAAAGTGCTTTCCCTTAAGGAATCCACAGTTTAGTGAAGGAGACTGACCTATGAAGGTCTATAATACAACCTGATAAATGCTGTAATAAAAGTATATGATAGCAAGGAGGAAGGAGCAAAGAATTCTGAGTTAAGATTTGAGATGGAGTTAGGGAATGACTCATTTAACATGTTTTAAAGAATGGATAGGATTTTAATGTTTTGTTTTATCTCATTTTAATTTAATTTAATTTTACTTTATTATTTTACAATGGAAGAATGAATGCCAGAATTTTGTTTGAAATAGAGGCCAAAATCACAGAGGTAGAAAATGGCCTAT
Organism: Lipotes vexillifer; assembly: GCF_000442215.2. Classification (NCBI taxonomy): domain Eukaryota; kingdom Metazoa; phylum Chordata; class Mammalia; order Artiodactyla; family Lipotidae; genus Lipotes; species Lipotes vexillifer. The sequence continues at coordinate 53,285 of NW_006790230.1, read as the reverse complement.
ATCTCTACTTCTAATTAAAATTCTAATACAAAGACCTAGATCCCATGTACTTGCTCTGGTGGAAAGAACAGTAGTGCTTTTTCTCTGTTTGATTGAGAGTCTCTTTAAAATGACACAGAATTATTTTACAATTAGAATATTCACTTTCAAGCAGTGATCGCTTATATTCATAGCTATTCATAGCTATATAAAATGTGATTCTGAAATGGAGGTTTCAAAATTTCAAATGTTTCTAATATGGAGATGCGAACTTGGATAAATTAATGGCCACGCTAGGTAAAAGAGAGTGATTTCCAACCTGTGGATTAAGACCCTCAGGGGACTCAAGTTTATTGAAATGGGCGTTCAAATTCATATGCATTTATGCATTCCTTTTCCAAGCTACAGACACTAGAGTTCTTATCTGGTGGGGCAGTGATAAGACAAAGTGGTTAAGAATATAAGGGTTTGGAGTTATACGGTCGGAGTTCAAACCCCAGCTGTATCATTAAGTGGATGAACTTGGATAAACTACTTGACCTCTCTGTGCCTCAGTTTCCTCATCACTTGAGTGAGGATAACAATAAACCTGCCTTGAAGAATAGTTATGACTTAAATGAATTAAATATATATACATATGGGATATTTAGAACACTGACAAATGGTAAAAATATATCAGTTATTATTATGTATGTGAGTTGGGAAAGCACATCACTGACATTCTTTTGACATTAAAAAAATAATCTTACTGGACTGTTTCTGAAAAAGTTGGGGATCACTAGTCTACAGTAGATCCTTGCCTATTCAAAGAAGCTTATCTCAGTGGATTACCAGGTACTTTGCTCCTCCTCCCGTTCCCTTTCCTGCTAGCTTTTTTGTCCCTACTTCACACATGAGTATCTCTAGCCTATATGTATTCATTAGAAGTGTTTTCAGTTATAAAACTTAATAATAGTGGCTTAACAGAATATGGATTTATTTGCCTTACTAGGCAGTCACTGGTGTAGTCGCTTACTGGTGGCATAAAGGACACAAGCTCTTTCTAAATTTCTTCTCTACCAACTTTGGATGTGTGACTTTTTACTCGTGATCATGAGAGGTTGCTGCACCTACAGGTCCCATTTTTATGCTGTAAGTAGAGGAATGTGGTAGCCCCTACACTATCTGCTCTTGTATCAGAAAAGCAAAAGTTTTACCAGAAGTCCCTGAGATTTCAGTTTCCATCTAATTTGCCAGATGTTCTGATTGTGTGTACATCATTCTATTAAAAATGTGGATATGGGCTACCTGTATTGACATCACCTGGCAGCTTGTTAGAAATTGCAGAATCTCTGGCACTATCTCAGACCTACTGAATCAGAATCTGCTTTTAAACAAGATTCCCAGAAGACACATGTGCACATTAAATTTTTTTAACATCTTTATTGGAGTATAATTGCTTTACAGTGGTATGTTAGTTTCTGCTGTATCACAAAGTGAATCAGCTATACATATACATATATCCCCATATCCCCCCTCTTGCGTCTCCCTCCCACCCTCCCTATCTGACCCCTCTAAGTGGTCACAAAGCACTGAGCTGATCTCCCTGTGATATGCGGCTGCTTCCCATTAGCTATCTATTTTAAATTTGTTAGTGTATATGTGTCCATGCCACTCTCTCACTTCATCCCAGCTTACCCTTCCCCCTCCTCTAAATTTTGAGAAGCACTAGTCTTCATCATATTAACCATAGTTAGCACATTTTGACTCTATGTATATGACTTGGATGCAAATATGTTATTATTAATTACCTCTCTGATAAAGGTGTCGGCCCTGGCACTCACATAATCCTTCATGCTAAACCTAGTTTCTTTGCATTTCCTTGGTCGGCATGGCCTTGGTTCCTGGTACAGAGTCAGATTTTCCATTAGTGTCTTATTAGGCTTTTAAATATTCTTGTAAAACCTGCTCAGTTGCTTCTCTTGTCCCTGCCACCTGGGGCAGTGATTGTTGGAAGGGGAGGTTTCTCTTTCAGTGAACTACTTGCTCAGCTAATTATTGGTTGCATTGCTTGTTTTTCTTCTTTTTACTTCTTCAGAGTTATTATTGAGCTCCTTATTTAGTGAGATGTGTAGTTTTGTGCATTAGGTTTTTCCTCTATATAAAGTGCAGAAATTTGACCTGTTCCTGTATATTTTGAAATATTTTATTCAGAAGGTTGTCAAAGAACAGGTCAATTTTAATTTTCTTTTAGGAAAAGTGCTTTTCACTTTTATTGACATGAGCCAATAAAATATCTGTTTCATTCCTTTTTAAAAGTAAACTTCCAAGGAGAAAAACCATATGATCATCTCAATAGATGCAGAGAAAGCTTTCGACAAAATTCAACACCATTTATGATAAAAACCCTGCAGGAAGTAGGCATAGAGGGAACTTTCCTCAACATAATAAAGGCCATATATGACAAACCCACAGCAAACATTGTCCTCAATGGTGAAAAACTGAAAGCATTTCCACTAAGATCAGGAGCAAGACAAGGTTGCCCACTCTCACCACTCTTATTCAACATAGTTTTGGAAGTTTTAGCCAAAGCAATCAGAGAAGAAAAGGAAATAAAAGGAATCCAAATCAGAAAAGAAGAAGTAAAGCTGTCACTGTTTGCAGATGACATGATACTATACATAGAGAATCCTAAAGATGCTACCAGAAAACTACTAGAGCTAATCAATGAATTTGGTAAAGTAGCAGGATACAAAATTAATGCACAGAAATCTCTGGCATTCCTATACACTAATGATGTAGGTACATGTAAAAGTATGAGATTAGATCACTCCCTAACACCATACACAAAAATAAGCTCAAAATGGATTAAAGACCTAAATGTAAGGCCAGAAACTATCAAACTCTTAGAGGAAAACATAGGCAGAACACTCTATGACATAAATCACAGCAAGATCCTTCTTGACCCATCTCCTAGAGTAATGGAGATAAAAACAAAAATAAACAAATGGGACCTAATGAAACTTCAAAGCTTTTGCACAGCAAAGGAAACCATAAACAAGACCAAAAGACAGCCCTCAGAATGGGAGAAAATATTTGCAAATGAATCAACTGACAAAGGATTAATCTCTAAAATTTACAGGCAGCTCATGCAGCTCAATAACAAAAAAATAAACAACCCAATCCAAAAATGGGCAGAAGACCTAAATAGACATTTCTCCAAAGAAGATATACAGACTGCCAACAAACACATGAAAGAATGCTCAACATCATTAATCATTAGAGAAATGCAAATCAAAACTACAATGAGATATCATCTCACACCAGTCAGAATGGCCATCATCAAAAAATCTAGAAACAATAAATGCTGGAGAGGGTGTGGAGAAAAGGGAACACTCTTGCACTGCTGGTGGGAATGTGAATTGGTTCAGCCACTATGGAGAACAGTATGGAGGTTCCTTAAAAAACTACAAATAGAACTACCATATGACCCAGCAATCCCACTACTAGGTATATACCCTGAGGAAACCAGAATTCAGAAAGAGTCATGTACCAAAATGTTCATTGCAGCTCTATTTACAATAGCCCGGAGATGGAAACAACCTAGGTGCCCATCATCGGATGAATGGATAAAGAAGATGTGGCACATATATACAATGGAATATTACTCAGCCATAAAAAGAAACGAAATTGAGCTATTTGTAATGAGGTGGATAGACCTAGAGTCTGTCATACAGAGTGAAGTAAGTCAGAAAGAGAGAGAGAAATACCGTATGCTAATACATATATATGGAATTTAAGGGAAAAAAATGTCATGAAGAACCTAGGGGTAAGACAGAAATAAAGACACAGACCTACTAGAGAATGGACTTGAGGATATGGGGAGGGGGAAGGGTAAGCTGTGACAAAGCGAGAGAGAGGCATGGACGTATATACACTACCAAAGTTAAAATAGATAGCTAGTAGGAAGCAGCCACATAGCACAGGGAGATCAGCTCGGTGCTTTGTGTTCGCCTGAAGGGGTGGGATAGGGAAGGTGGGAGGGAGGGAGACGCAAGAGGGAAGAGATATGGGCACATATGTGTATATATAACTGATTCACTCTGTTATAAAGCAGAAACTAACACACCATTGTAAAGCAATTATACTCCAATAAAGATGTAAAAATAATACAAAATAAATTTTAAAAAATTAAAAAAGTAAACTTCCTTGGGATGGTGATTAAAGGGAATATATCTGTAAGGGAAAACCTTCATAAAGTTATGATGACAACAGCATAATACAAAATGTTTTAAAATTTGCCCCAACATTTTTTAAAAATGCAGTTTGTAAGTGATATGTTTCTTCATTAACATGCTGGTGACTCTTGGGTAGGGTTGCCTGAAGAGCTGGATAAACAGAATGAAGGTATAAGCAGAATAGGTCAAAATGAACTCTACATTTAAAGAGAGGACAAAGACTAATTTAGAATTAACACAGTAGGAAAAATTTTTGTGTGTTAGCCACAAAATTTCAACTATTTCAGCACCTCTATATCATTATGCATAAATGCAGAGAATATTATCCTGTAGGAAGTATCCCTCATCTATGTTTTCAAAGAAATTTTCCTTCAATTTAGGGCTCAAGAATAGTATGAGATATAGAGAGGATTTAGAGTGACCAGAAAGATAAATGCTCGTCAAGAAACTCGAGGAACTTCACAATGAGACATCACTTCACACCCATTGGGATAACTATCATCAAAAAAACCCAGAAAATAACTGTTTGTGAAGATGTGGAGGAATTGGAACCCTTGTGCATTGCTGGTGGGAATGAAAAAAGGTACAGTTGCTATGGAAAACAGTATGATGGCTCTTCAAAAAACTTAAGCATAGGATTGTCATGAGATCCTGCAATTCTACTTCTAGGTATATACCAAAGAGAATTGAGAGCAGGCACTGGAACAGGTATTTGTAACCCATGTTCATAGCAGCATGACTCACAGTAGCCAAAAGTGGAAGCAACTCAAGTGTCCATCAATGGATGAATGGCTAAACAAAATGTGCTATATCCATACAACAGAATAATATTATCCAGCTTTAAAAAGGAAAGCAATTTTGACATGTGCCACAACAAGGATGAACCTTGAAAACATTATGCTAAGTGAAATAAACCAGTCACAAAAGGACAAATACTGACTGAGTCCACTTATGTGAGGTATCTAGAATAGTCAAATTCATAGATTGGTGATTGCCAAGGCCTGGGGGGAGATTGGAGGGGAAATAATTGTTTAATGGGTATGGAGTTTCAGTTTGGGAAGATGTAAAAGTGCTGGATATGGATAGTGGTGATAGTTGCACAACAATGTGCATGTACTTAATACAGCAGAACCATACACCTACAGTGGTTAAAACTGTAAATTTTACGTTATGTATATACTTTATGTATATTTTACCACAATAAAAAATCAGAAACTTAAGAGGATGAAAGTTTAGCATCTTTCTATTATTTCACATGTTTAAATTAATTTAACACTTAGCACAGTATTCTTTCCTTTATTAGGTAGCTTGACTGAAACTGGGGTTGCCTGTAGTTCAACAAACATTTGTTCAGTCCCTACTGACTATAAACTCTCACTGTGTTAGGCCTTAGGGATATAAAAACAAATTAAATATAGTCCTTGGCTTTAGTGAAGGCACAGATTAGCATGGGAGACAGACATGGAGATCGATGATTGCAATTTGGTTCAATGCAATACCTAACAGAAATGTATATGACATTGTGGTTGAGAGCATAGGTTCTAGAACCAGACTTCCTGAGTTTGAATACTGGGTTGATCGCTTTTACCAGTAGTATGATCTTAAACAGGTTGCTAAATCTGTTTCCTCATCTGTAGAATAGGAATAATAATGATTCTTGGCTCATAGCTGTTTGTGAAGATTAAATGATTTCATATTATAAAGCACCTAAAATAGTGCCTGGAACATGGTGAATTCTTTTTATATTTATCCAGCATTGGCATCATGTAAAGAGCAGTAGTAGCAGTGGAATATAAGGTAGATATTTTGTCTTTTTATTCACTGCTAAATCTCCAGTGCCAGGAAATTATCTGACACATAGTAAGTGCTTAAGAAATGTTTTTTTATTTTACAAATGAGGAAAGTGAGGCTCAGAAATAGTACAGAGAAGAGAGTTTGAGGCCAGTGGGGTAGGTGATTAGAGAAAACTTCAAGGGGAAGCAACGCCTCAATAGGGCTTTGTCAGATGACTCTGTTTTCCTGATAACAATGTGGGGGAGCGGGACAGGCATTCC
>NW_006790230.1:32752-46964 GCF_000442215.2 Lipotes vexillifer | reverse complement strand
ACAGGCATTCCTGACAGGGGAAACAGTATTGTAGCCATGCAGGTGAACTAGCACTGACTGTCTGGGGAACAATGATAAGTCTGGTGTCATCAGATTGTGAAGGATAAGGTGAGGAATGGCCTGAGAGGATGCTGGAAAAATAGAGAAGTTTATTTTTGAAATTTATTTAGTTATTACTATATACCTGGTACTGTGACATGTGTCAGGATTGCATAGCAACCACGACACAGTTCTAGTGTTCAGGAGCTTATGTGAAAGACCTGAAATGCCATAAAATAAGGATTAGGCTTTATGGGGTCAATTGTGGAGTTGCTGAAGAACCTTGAAAAGCTTTTAAGAAAAGACATGACATAGTTAGACTGTACAGATGGATACAACTCTGGCAGCATATAGAGGATAAACTGGGAAGGGGCTGGAGGGCTCCTGCTGCTGGTGTTGCTTGGAAGACAACTAGTGATGAAGTTCTGTTCTAATCCAGACAAGAGAGTATACTGCCTAAACTAAGGTGGTATTGGTAGGAATAGAGAGGAAGGATATGAATTTGAGGGAATACAGGATATAGTCTCTAGAACTTGGTGACTGAGGGTGAAAAGAGAGAGAAACTCAGATGACTCCCAGTTTTCTGACTTGGCTATCTTGGTGGAGAGTTGAGACCCCCTATTCCCACTCATTCAGGAAGAAAGTAAGAAAAAGAATAAAAGTGGGTTGGAGAGTGGGAAGCAGAAAGAAATTTAGTAATTCAGTTTTGGAAAAATTGAGTTTGAGGTGTCAAAGAACATCTAGATAGAAAAGATCTGTAAAGAACTACACACACACACACCCCACAGATACATAAATGTGTGTGTGTGTGTTTGTGTGTGTGCGCACATGCATGCCTTGGTACCTGGGGAGAGCTCTTAGAATCAGATATCTGGGAGTAATCAGCTTATAGCACAGCATACGTATCTTTTAAAATCAAATCACTCTTGTCCCACTGTGTTAGTTTCCTCTTTCTGTTGTAAGAAATTGCTTCAAGCTTAGTGGTTTAAAACCACACAAATTCATTTTCTTATGATTCTGGAAGTCAGAAGTCTGAGGTGGGTCAGTTGGGCTAAGGTGTCAACAGGGTTGGTTTCTTCTGGAGGCTCTAGGGTAGAAGCTGTTTCCTTGTCTTTTCTGGTTTCTAGAGGCCACCTGCATTCCTTGGCTCTTAACCTCTTCCTCTATCTTCAAAGCCATAAATATAATATCTTCAAGTCTTTCTCTCTGTCTCTCTGTTTCTGACTTCTGTTTCCATCATCACATCTTCTCTGACTCTCCTGCCTTCCTGTTTCCCTTACAAGGACCATTTTTATTACACTGGACACACCTGAAAACCAGGATAATCTCTCCTCCTCAAGGTCCTTAAGTAAATCACAACTGCAAAGTCCCTTTTGCCATGGAAGGTAACACATTCACAGTTGTGAACACTAGGACATGGACATGTTTGGGAGGCAATTATTCTGTCTTCCACATTCACTTTTATTTGTAGGGTTTAAATTCAAATTCAGTTTATTCACTTTTAGTGTTTAAATGCCTCTGCAATTTGTCATGATTCTTGCCTCCCTAGCTCTCCAAACGTTATCTGATCTTTGTCCCACCTCAAGTAAGACCAAAAAACCTTTCTTGACCTTCTAGTCCAAAGACATGTCTCTCCTCTGAACTCCTACACTCCTACACTGTTGCCTACCTAGCTCTGCAAACTTGGTCTGATCTTTGTCCCACCTCAAGTAAGGCCAAAAAACCTTCCTTGACCTTCTAGTCCAAACAAATATCTCTCCTCTGAAATCCTACACTGCTTCTATTTGTCATATTCATTTGTATTAATCATTCACTCATGTGAAGTCTCGGTTCCATTAAAGAGAAATTTGCCTCAGACTGACTTAAGGAATTAAATGGAATTTATTGACTCAGGGAATCCTAAAAAGGACTAAACAAGAAGTTATGGGAAGGTCAAGATGCAGCTAGTTTTCAGGAAGAGCCAAAACCAGGGACTTGAACATTCTGTCTCCTTCCTTTGTTTCTACTTCTCTCAGAGACACTTTCATTCTCTCCTATGGAGGATGATCTTGTCCATATGGAAAAATACAGGGCCAAGAACAGGAACCAAATTTTATACTTTAAGGCTTTTCTCATCAGACACACAAACCAAGACAGACTTAAGAGAAGAAATGTTGCTTAAACTCCCTTCAAGAGTTGTGAAAAGACACAGAAGAGTCAAGATGCTGGAATAGGAGGATGTGGAATTTGTCTCTCCTCACAAGTATATCAAGAATACATCTACAAATGGAACAATTCTCACATAGCACTTGCTGAATATTAGTGGAAGACTTGAGACACCGAAAAGGACAGGAAAAATCCCCACCCAACTGGGTAGGATGAAAGAAAGAAAAAAGAAAACAGGAATTATAAAAGGGACCAATGCTAGAGGAAACCTGAAGGTATCCATCTTGACACCAAAACCCAGCTCTACCCAACTGCCTACAGGCTCCTGTGCTGGACATCTCACATCAAACAACCAGCAAGAAAGGAACACAGATCCACCCATCAGCAGAAAGGCTGCCTAAAGTTGTAATAAACTCACAGACACCCCAAAGCACACCACCTGATATGGCCCTACCCTTCAGAGGGAAAAGACTTTGATAAAGAACTCAGAGTAATATAGTAAAGATGATCCAAGATCTCGGAAACAGAATGGAGGCATGGATCGAGAAGATCCAAGAAATGTTTAGCAGAGACCTAGAAAAACTAAAGAACAAACAATCAATGATTGTTCACATTAACATTGATTGTTCACATTCACAATAACTGAAATGAAAAATATACTCGAAGGAATCAATAGCAGAATAACTGAGGCAGAAGAACAGATAAGTGAACTGGAAGATAGAATGCTGGAAATAACTGCCACAGAGCAGAATAAAGAAAAAAAGAATAAAAAGAATTGAAGACAGTCTCAGAGACCTCTGGGACAATATTGAACACACAAACATTCGAATTATAGGGGTCCCAGAAGAAGAAGAGAGAGAGGAGATCTGAGAAAATATTTGAAGAGATTATAGCCCAAAACTTCCCTAACATGGGAAAGGAAATAGTCATGCAAGGCCAGGAAGTGCAGAAGTCCCATACAGGGTAAACCCAAGGAGAAACATGCTGAGACACATATTAATCAAACTAACAAAAATTAAATACCAAGAAAAATATTAAAAGCAGCAAGGGAAAAAACAGCAACTAATAACATACAAGGGAATTCCCATAAGGTTATCAGCTGATTTTTCAGCAGAAACTTTGCAGGCCAGAAGAGAGTGGCAGGATACATTTAGAGTGATGAAAGGGAAAACCTACAACCAAAATTACTCTACCCAACAGGGATCTCATTCCTTTTTCTCGAGAGAGAAATCAAAAGCTTTACTGACAAGCAAAAACTAAGAGAATTAAGCACCACCAAACAGCTTTACAACAAAGGCAAAAGGAACTTCTCCAGGCAGGAAACACAAGGCAAGAAAAAGACCTACAAAAACAAACCCAAAACAATTAAGAAAATGGTAAGAGGAACATACATATCAATAATTACCTTAAATGTATATGCTCCAACCAAAAGACAGAGACTAGCTGAATGGATACAAAAACAAGGCCCGTATATTTGCTGTCTACAAGAGACCCACTTTGGAATTAGGGACACATACAGAGAGAAAGTGAGGGGATGGGAAAATATATTCCATGCAAATGGAAATCAAAAGAAAGCTAGAGGACCAATACTTATATCAGACAATACTTATAACAGACTTTAAAATAAAGACTGTTACAAGAGGCAAGGAAGGACACTACATAATGATCAAGGGATCATTCCAAGAAGAAGATATAACAATTGTAAATATTTATGCACCCAACATAGGAGCACCTCAATATATAAGGCAAATGCTAACAGCCATTAAAGGGGAAATCGACAGTAACACAATAATAGTGCGGAACTTTAACATTCCATTTACGCCAATGGATAGATCATCCAGACGGAAAATTAATAAGGAAACACACGCCTTAAATGACATATTAGACCAGATAGACTTAATTGATATTTATAGGACAATCCATCTGAAAATAGCAGAGTACACTTTCTTCTCAAGTACACATGGAACATTCTCCAGGATAGATCACATCTTGGGTCACAAATCAAACCTCAGAAAATTTGAGAAAATTGAAATCATATCAAGCATCTTTTCTGACCACAACACTATGAGATTAGAAATCAATTACAGGAAAAAAGCTGTAGAAAACACAAGCACAAGGAGGCTGAACAATATGCTATTAATTAACCAAGAGGTCACTGAAGAAATCAAAGAGGAAGTTTTTTTATTTTTTAATTTTTTTTTTTGTGGTATGCGGGCCTCTCACTGTTGTGGCCTCTCCCATTGCGGAGCACAGGCTCCGGACATGCAGGCTCCAGAGGCACAGGCTCAGCGACCATGGCTCACGGGCCCAGCCGCTCCGTGGCATGTGGGATCTTCCCGGATTGGGGCTCGAACCCATGTCCCCTGCATCGGCAGGCAGACTCTCAACCACTGCGCCACCAGGGAAGCCCAAAGAGGAAGTTTTAAAAAACACCTAGAAATAAATGACAGTGAAAACACGATGACCCAAAACCTATGGGATGCAGCAAAAGCATTTCTAAGAGGGAAGTTTAGAGCAATTCAATCTCACCTCAAGAAACAAGCAAAATCTCAAATAAACAATCTAACCTTACACCTAAAGTAACCAGAGAAAGAAGAACAAACAAAACCCAATGTCAGTAGAAGGAAAGAAATCATAAAGATCAGAGCAGAAATAAATAAAATAGAAATGAAGAAAACAATAGCAAAGATCAATGAAATAAAAGCTGGTTCTTTGAGAAGATAAACAAAATTGACAACCCTTTATCCAGACTCATCAAGAAAAAAAGGGAGAGGAAATCAAATCAATAAAATTAGAAATGAAAAAGGAAAAGTTACAACTGACACTGCAGAAATACAAAGGATCATGAGACTACTACAAGCAACTATATGCCAATAAAATGGACAACTGGAAGAAATGTACAGATTCTTAGAAAAGTAAAACCTTTGAATACTGAACCAGAAGAACTAGAAAATATGAACAGGCCACTCACAAGTAATGAAATTGAAACTGTGATTAAAAGTCTTCCAAAAAACAGAAGTCCAGAACCAGATGGCTTCACAGGAAAATTCTATCAAACATTTAGAGAAGAGCTAACACTGTTAGCTCTTGTTGACAAAATTCAAATCCATTTATGATAAAAACTCTCCAGAAAGTGGGCATAGAGGGAACCTACCTCAATATAATAAAGGTCATATATGACAAACTCACAGCAAACATCATTCTCAATGGTGAAAAACTGAAGACATTCCCTCTAAGATTGGGAACAAGACAAAGGTGTTCACTCTCACCACCATTATTCAACATGGTTTTGGAAGTCCTAGCCCCAGCAATCAGAAAAGAAAAAGAAATAAAAGGAATACAAATTGGAATAGAAGAAGTTAAACTGTTACTGTTTGCATAAGACATGACACTGTACATAGAAAATCCTAAAGATGCCACCAGAAAACTACTAGAGCTAATCAATGAATTTGGTAAAGTGGCAGGATACAAAATTAATGCACAGAAATCTTCTGCATTCCTATACACTAACAATGAAAGATCAGAAAGAGAAGTCAAGGAAACAATACCATTTACCATCACAACAAAAAGAATAAAATGCCTAGGAATAAACCTACCTAAGGAGGCAAAAGACCTGTACTCAGAAAACTATAAAACACTGATGAAAGAAATCAAAGATGACATAAACAGATGGAAAAATATACCATGTTCTTGGACTAGAAGAATCAACATTGTGAAAATGACTATACTACCCAAAGCAATCTACAGTTCAATGCAATCCTTATCAAATTACCAATGGCATTTTTCACAGAACTAGAACAAAAAATTTTTCAATTTGTATGGAAACACAGAAGACCTCGAATAGCCAAAGCAATCTTGAGAAAAACAGAGGTGAAGGAATCAGGCTCCCAGACTTCAAACTACACTACAAAGCTACAGTAATCAAGACAGTATGGTACTGGCACAAAAACAGAAATATAGATCAATGGTACAGGATAGGAAGCCCAGAGATAAACCCACGCACCATGGTCACCTAATCTATGACAAGGGAAGCAAGAATATACAATGGAGAAAAGACAGCCTCTTCACTGAGTATTCCTGGGAAAACTGGACAGCTATATGTAAAAGAATGAAATTAGACCAGTCCCTAACACCATACCAAAAAATAAACTCAAAATGGATTCAAGACCTAAATGTAAGGCCAGACACTATAAAACTCTTAGAGGAAAACATAGGAAGAACACTCTTCGACATAAATCACAGCAAGGTCTTTTTTGATCCACCTCCTAGAGTAATGGAAATAAAAACAAAAATAAACAAATGGGACCTAATGGAACTTCAAGGCTTTTGCACAGCAAAGGAAACCATAAACAAGATGAAAGAACAGCCCTCAGAATGGGAGACAATATTTGCAAATGAATCAACGGACAAAAGATTAATCTCCAAAATATATAAACAGCTCATGCAGCTCAATATTAAAGAAACAAACAACCCAATCCAAAAATGGGCAGAAGACCTAAATAGACATTTCTCCAAAGAAGACATACAGATGGCCAACAAGCACATGAAATGCTGCTCAGCATCACTAATTATTAGAGAAATGCAAATCAAAACTACAGTGAGGTATCACCTCACACCAGTTAGAATGAGCATCATCGGAAAATCTACAAATAACAAATGCTGGAGAGGGTGTGGAGAAAAGGGAACCCTCTTGCATTGTTGGTGGGAATGTAAATTGATACAGCCACTATGAAGAACAGTATGGAGGTTCCTTAAAAAACTAAAAATAGAATTACCATATGACCCAGCAATCCCACTACTGGGCATATACCCAGAGAAAACCATAATTCAAAAAGGCACATGCACCCCATTTTTCATTTCAGCACTATTTACAATAGCCAGGTCATGGAAGCAACCTAAATGCCCAATGACAGACGAATGGATAAAGAAGATGTGGTACATGTATACAATGGAATATTACTCAGCCATAAAAAGGAACGAAATTGAGTCACTTGCTGACACGTGGATGGATCTAGAGACTGTCATACAGAGTGACGTAAGTCAGAAAGAGAAAAACAAATATCGTATATTAATGCATATATGTGGAACCTAGAAAAATGATACAGATGAACCAGTTTGCAGGGCAGAATTTGAGACACAGATGTCGAGAACAACCGTATGGACACCAAGTGGGGAAAGCCACGGGGGAATGGGTATGGTGGTGTGCTGAATTGGGCGATTGGGATTGACATGTTATACACTGATGTGTATAAAATTGATGACTAATAAGAACCTGCTGTATGAGAAAATAAGTAAAATAAAATTTAAAAATTAAGAAAACTAATACTAAACTTTCTTTGGGTTAATTGTATGGAAATATGTTAATATAAATGTTTCAGACATTACATGAAATTCCTAAAAATCTTATATGTTCTGGTATAATGTTATAAGTCGTAATTCTAGTTAGTACTTTAAAATGTATATCTCAGAAATAACTAAATTTCCTCATCAATTGCATTATTATGAACTTTCATCAAATCTTTAACTGTGGTCATTTTTAAGTGTTTTGTCATTTACAGACAGTTCTGGGTGTACTCTGATGCTTTTGCAAAAATGTTCCTCTAAAAGGGTTTCATCTTCAAGGAATTCATGGAGAAGACTCTGACAGGTACAGGTTTCTGGTAGCTGACTATACTGCTGAACTGAATGATAAGCATTTTCAGAACTCTAATGGAAAACTGATGAACTCATAAAAGTGCTAACAAAACATCAAGATGAAAAAAAATTAATTACATAGGACTGAGTGAACTGATGAGGATGATTATAATTTTTGTGACTTTCTGTTTGAATTAAAAAAAAAAAAACCTAAAAATAGAACTATCATATGACCCAGCAATCCCACTACTGGGCATATACCCTGAGAAAACCATAATTCAGCAAAGAGTCATGTACCACAATGTTCATTGCAGCACTATTTACAATAGCCAGGACATGGAAGCAAACTAAGTTTCCATTGACAGATGAATGCATAAAGATGATGTGGCACATACATACAATGGAATATTACTCAGCCATAACAAGGAATGAAATTGTGTCATTTGCAGAGAATTTGGTGGACCTAGAACTATCATACAGAGTGAAGTAAGTCAGAAAGAGAAAAACAAATATTGTATATTAAATGCATATTTGTAGAATCTAGAACAATGGTATTGATGATCTTTTTGTAGAACAGAAATAGACTCAGACGTAGAGAACAAATGTATGGATACCAAGGGGGAAAACAGGGGGTTGGCATGAATTGGGAGATTGGGATTGACATATATACACTATTATGTATAAAATAGATAACTAATGAGAACTTGCTATATAGCACAGGGAACTCTACTTGGTGCTCTGTGGTGACCTAAATGGGAAGGAAATCCAAAAAAAGAGGGGATATATGTATATGTATTGTTGATTCACTTTGCTGTACAGCAGAAACTGACACAGCATTGTAAAGCAACTATACTCCAATTAAAAAAAAGAGTTTTGAAAAGGCATATAATGTTTCAACTGCATGTTTAAGAACCTATTATTTGCTCTAGGAAGATGTTTTTTTTCTTTGACCTAATCTAAAGGGATACCAATAATACTGGTCATCTATTAACTCACCTAACTCCTTATCTATCAGCAAACATCCTTGATTTCTACTTCACAAAGAAAGTAGAGGCTACTAGATGTGAACACCCTCAAACACTCTTTATACCTATAAATATATCTTTATCTGGACTGTTGCTTTTCTCAAGCCTCAGAGAACACTGATAATTACTTTTCTGAAGGCTGATCTCCATGCGTTTGTGCTATCTGCTGATGATGACCAACTTCACATGTAGCCCAGACTTTTCAACAGCAGCCATAGGTACAAGAAACAATGGAAAACTATTTTCAAAGTATTAAGAGAAAAAAATTAAACCTAGTATTTAAAATTATCGCTTAAATATAAGGTGAAAAGAATAATGTCAGGACTACTAGGTCTCAGATCACCTGATACACACTGTAAAAATACTCTTGAAGGAAATTCTCCAGCAAAAAGCAAAATAAATAAAGTCAATAAGAACTAAACGTGAGTAAATAATTTAGTAAAATTTCTTGTCTAAGCAAGCAATGAGCAACAACAACAAAAATCTATCAATTCATAATTTAAATGCTAGGAAATACCAACATGAGGGAGGTTGGTATTGGAGTCGAGAGAGACACAAGAGCCTGCTAAGGCATTTCTGTTGGAAGTAAAGGGGAGAGGGGACTATAAATATTGCTTTCATATTACTGTAGAAAATAAATACATAAATAATAAATATAAAAATGGGTCTTAATTAGTTGCGATAACCACCAGAAGACTAAAATAATGTGTGATTTTTCAAACCAGCGGAGTAAAATTGTTTATCTAATGGAAGTTAGTAAAGAAGGGGAAGAGAAGAAACAAAAACAATATGTAAAATAGAAAATATGAAGGAAGATGGTAGAAATAATTTCTAACAAATAAACCTATGTGAATTCATTAAACTCACTTTTGGTGAGTTTAATGAATTACATCTTAGATTTTGAAAAGATGTAATATGCGATTCATAGAGATACAGTTAAAATGATAATGTTATAACCATTCCAAATTTATCTATGTGTAAAAGAAAATGTAAGAAAGGTAGGATATTTGTAACAGGTAATGAAAAAGACAAAATCAGTTGATCCTGAATAATTTTATTTTACCTCATTATAACTTTCCGTGGTAGCTCAATAGCTCAGAGATTGCAATCTCTGTCCTAACAGAACCCCTTGTCTTTACCCTAACTCCTCCCAATATATTCTGCACTGATTTTTCTCAATAAAACATGATCTTGTCCTGCTGCAGCTTTTTTACTATCATTTCCCCATTGCCTGCAGGCTAAAGTCCAAGATCTTTGGCATTTTCTCCAAAACCTTCCTCTGAGGCTTAGCTACTTCCTCATTACCTTCCTAATCCTCAGTTTCGTGCCCTCTCCTCTTCTGGCTTTGAATATACAGAAATGTTTCCATTTTATTCTTTATGCTCCCATAATTACATGATACCATATCACATCACATTAAATTACTTTGTCTCCCTGACTAAATTGTAAACCCCTGGAAGAGCAGGGACCATGTAGTTCCAGACTCCAGCAAGATGCCTGTCATACACTACAAGTTGTGCTCAATGAATAAATGAATCCGAGTCAACAAATATTATGTTCCAAGAGCTAGACAGTGTTAGACTCAGACCAATAGGTAAAAAACAAAAATTTAGGAATTAGGTTCTTGTATAAAGGTTACAATGAATGTTTCTTTTTTTCAGCTCAAAAAAGATAATTATTTTCTGAAGTATTAACTATATTGTATGAATATTCTAAACAGCACTCTTTGGTTGCATGTGACAGAAAACCAACTCACATACGTTAGTTAAATATTTATTTGTTTGTTTGTTTGTTTGAAGGATATTGGGCATATCTCACATAGCACTGCAAAGGTGAGGTAGCCCTAAGAGAACTCAGAACCAGCTCTACTGCAGATTATCCAGGAACCAATACAGAATCAGTTTTGCTGGCAACTTTGTATACCTAGATCAGATTCTGAAAATATTTGGGGGATGATTTCCTAAAGTCTGAGATGGTCCCAAGGTGAAAACACCCTGTTTGGCAGATGCATTAGGCTGCTATATAGGCTGTTTTGGAAGAACCAGTCTCAGCCAATCTGATATTCCTTGTTATTACTTGTATGGGGTAGCCTTGATTGTCTGGCATCAATCAGGAATTAATACTGTCATGGAACTTTCCAGATAACTGAAGCCTAACTCACTTAGTTTGAAAACTTAATTTTAACTCTTCATGCCTATCTTTCTAAAAGAGAATATATTAAATAGAATGTATTGAGGATAACTTGGGTAATGTAATGAGGCATGAGTGAATGCAGGTGGCAAGAGTCTTTATGAATGCCCGCCAGTGGGCACCAGCATCATATACTCCAATCTTTATCCAAAGGGACAAATTTTTATTAAGGCACACAAATATTTTTACAGAAGGGAAGTGCCAGATTTACATTTTTTTTTAGAAATCCATTCCAGATAAGTTAATACGGTAATCAGTTATAGGGAAAGGGAGAGAAGAAAGCTCATATGCTTGTTGTCCTCCCTGAGTGTTTTATGGGCTTGCTTCTCTGTGACATCTTCTATTTCATATTAGAATTAGTTTAATTGTACACTTGGGATCATCATTCTGTAAATCAACTTTGAGCTCTTCTCTGAAGACCAATACAAGGTACTTGGAAATTTGCTAATCTCTGTAGAGGTGTGTGTATTGGCCCCTGAAGGCACTGCTGAGATGTTGTCCATATGCTGCAGAAATGTATATTCTCTATTTTCCTCATTTCTGGCTCTTTTCTGCCTTCCCAGGGCCCATTCTTTGTTGCCATTTTTTTTTCTTTTGGCTGCCCTGTGTGCAATGCGGGATCTTAGTTCCCCGACCAGGGATTAAACCCACGTCCCCTGCAGTGGAAGTGCGAAGTCTTAACCACTGAACCACCAGGAAAGGCCCTTTGTTGCCATTTTGAGTTTCTGGCATCACCTTTCTTTTTTTGTTTCTCAACATGTTTTGGCATTTGTATTATGTAGATTTTTTAATAATATGTAAAAATCTTTTTTTCTGATTATAAATGTTTATTGTAAAAAGAAATTGGAAAACATTAAAGGTTTAAAGAAGGAAACTTTAATTACCTATTAGTATTTGTATATATATGTGTGTGTGTGTGTGTGTGTGTGTGTGTGTGTGTATAACCATGCTGTGTATTCAATTTTTCAATTTTGTAAACATTTAAAAATTGTAGGTATTATAAGCATTCTACCACAAAACTGTTTTGGGGGCTTCTCTGGTGTTGCAGTGTTTAAGAATCCGCCTGCCGGGTCTGCTGGCTTTCCAAATAAAGTCACATTCCCTGCCTCAACACCTCGTCTCCGATTTGTTGTCCTGTCGTGCGGCGAGCAGAGCCAGCTTGGACTCGATAACAGAAGGACACTCTGGACCTGACCAGGAGTTATCAGAATTCGGGATAGCTCTATAGGGAATCTGCCAGAAGACCAGGAGTGATCCGAGAAAGCTGGATGTAAAGAATGGGATTCTGAAGTGGGATCATCTGCTGACTGAATGCCAATGAGGACCCCATTACTGGTGACGAGTGGATGAAAGGCTCTTGCTGCTCCAGCCAGGAGTCAGGACTCTGCCTCTGAGGTGAGAGAGCCAACTTCAGAACACTCGTCAACAAGAGACCTCCCAGCCCCACATAATATCAAACAGCGAAAATCTCCCAGAGATCTCCGTCTCAACACCAGCACCCAGCTTCACTCAACGACCAGCAAGCTACAGTGCTGGACAACCTATGCCAACCATATAGCAAGACAGGAACACAACCCCACCCACTAGCAGAGAGGCTGCCTAAAATCATAATAAGTCCACAGACACCCCAAAACACACCACCAGACGTGGACCTGCCCACTAGAGAGACAAGATCTAGCCTCATACACCACAACACAGACACTAGTCCCCTCCACCAGGAAGCCTACACAACGCACTGAACCAACCTTAGCCACTGGAGACAGACAACAAAAACAACGGGAGCTACGAACTTGCAGCCTGCAAAAAGGTGAACCCAATCACAGTAAGATAAGCAAAATGAGAAGACAGAAAAACACACAGCAGATGAAGGAGCAGGATAAAAACCCACCAGACCTAACAAATGAAGAGGAAATAGGCAGTCTACCTGAAAAAGAGTTCAGAATAATGATAGTAAAGATGATCCAAAATCTTGGAAATAGAATGGACAAAATGCAAGAAGCAGTTAACAAGGACCTAGAAGAAATAAAGATGAAACAGACAATGATGAACAACACAATAAATGAAATGAAAAATACTCTAGATGGGATCAATAGCAGAATAAATGAGGCAGAAGAACGGATAAGTGACCTGGAAGATAAAATAGTGGAAATAACTACTGCAGAGCAGAATAAAGAAAAAAGAATGAAAAGAACTGAGGACAGTCTCAGAGACCTCTGGGACAACATTAAACGCACCAACATTCGAATTATAGGGGTTCCAGAAGAAGAAGAGAAAAAGAAAGGGACTGAGAAAATATTTGAAGAGATTATAGTTGAAAACTTCCCTAATATGGGAAAGGAAATCGTTAATCAAGTCCAGGAAGCACAGAGAGTCCCATACAGGATAAATTCAAGGAGAAATACGCCAAGACACATATTAATCAAACTGTCAAAAACTAAATACAAAGAAAGCATATTAAAAGCAGCAAGGGAAAAACAACAAATAACACACAAGGGAATCCCCATAAGGTTAACAGCTGATCTCTCAGCAGAAACTCTACAAGCCAGAAGGGAGTGGCAGGACATACTGAAAGTGATGAAGGAGAAAAACCTGCAACCAAGATTACTCTACCCAGCAAGGATCTCATTCAGATTTGATGGAGAAATTAAAACCTTTACAGACAAGCAAAAGCTGAGAGAGTTCAGCACCACCAAACCAGCTTTACAACAAATGCTAAAGGAACTGCTCTAGACAAAAACACAAGAGAAGGAAAAGTCCTATAATAACGAACCCAAAACAATTTAGAAAATGGGAATAGGAACATACATATCGATAATTACCTTAAATGTAAATGGACTAAATGCTCCCACCAAAAGACACAGATTGGCTGAATGGATACAAAAACAAGACCCATATATATGCTGTCTACAAGAGACCCACTTCAGACCTAGAGACACATACAGACTGAAAGTAAGGGGATGGAAAAAGATATTCCATGCAAATGGAAACCAAAAGAAAGCTGGAGTAGCAATTCTCATATCAGACAAAATAGACTTTAAAATAAGGACTATCAGAAGAGACAAAGAAGGACACTACATAATGATTAAGGGATCGATCCAAGAAGAAGATATAACAATTGTAAATACTTATGCCCCCAACATAGGAGCACCTCAATACATAAGGCAAATACTAACAACCAT
>NW_006790230.1:21779-29017 GCF_000442215.2 Lipotes vexillifer | reverse complement strand
TGGGATAGGGAGGGTGGGAGGGAGGGAGACAAAGAGGGAAGAGATATGGGAACATATGTATATGTAAAACTGATTCACTCTGTTATAAAGCAGAAACTAACACACCATTGTAAAGCAATTATACCCCAATAAAGATGTTAAAAAAAAAAAAAATCCGCCTGCCAATGCAGGGGACATGGGTTCCAGCCCCAGTCCGGGAAGATCCCACATGCCGTGGAGCAACTAAGCCCGTGTGCCACAATTACTGAGCCTGTGCTCTAGAGCCCATGAGCCACAACTACTGAAGCCTGCATGCCTAGAGCCCATGCTCCACAACAGAAGAAGCCACCGCAATGAGAAGCCTGCGCATCACAACAAAGACACAACACAGCCAAAAATAAATAAATAAATAAATAATTTTAAAAAATATATATATATAATTTAAAAAAACTGTTTTGGAATGAGAATGAAGATGGAGATGATGAGATAACTAATATTGACTTAGTGATTCTTCTGTTCCAGGCCCTCTTCTAACCACTCTCCTTATATTCATTCAGTTAATCTTCACATCAATCCTATGATGCCTTCATTTTATACTACAGGTAAAGTAGCTGTAGTACAGAGAGTAACTTGGCCAATGTTCCATAACTAGTGAGAGGATATGTATTTTTAAAGCATTTTCTTATATCAAGAAATATTTCAGAAGCCCAAATGATTGAGTAAAGTTTCATCACATGAATACAACATAATTTACTATTATTGTTAGACCTTGATATTATTTCCCATTTGGGTATCTTTCAGAGGATGCTGTTGTGAATAACTTGGTTGGCAATTTTATTTATTTCCTTATGATAGATACTGTTTGTAAACTGATGTGTTAAGGGGAGAAAATTTTTTTGGCTCTTGACATTGCCAATTTCTTTCTAGAATGTCACTGCCCATTTATGAAATGGTATATGAGAGTTCATGAAATGGTATATGGGAGTATATACCTCATTACACTTTACAAATAATATACATATAAACACTATATATATATATTTTAATTTAGTAACAAGGATTTTATTGTTGCCAGTCGACGGGGTTGCTCACAGCACTTCTCTACCCTCATTCTCAGATGAGGAAATTGAGTGAACCCTAGTGCTTACGATCTTCTGTTTGTTACTCTTGGTTACCTTTGTCACTGTTTATTATTCAGGACGACTGATTCACTACCAGGTATGCATATTTGATACCTGTTTCCACATAGATCCAATTCTATCCAGCAGTAAAACAGAGCAACAAAACTAACTAGACAACTAGGTCATGCTATACTAGCAAATTTAATCCACATAGTAACCATCATTAAAACAAAAAAACAAAACAAACAAGCAATCTAGGCAATAAACTCTGTACTTTGGTAGCAAATTTGATTGACACTCAATTCCAAAGTTAATAGCCATGTTGAGAACAGTTCCTTCTAACAGTTTTGTGAGTCAGCAGGGTTTTCCCCTTATTTCCTGGTTCCTGGCCTTACTGTGTGTGTAGATAAGGAAGGTATATAGGATATTGAATTAAATATAAAATATTTCCTCATATGGAACCTTGGCTACATGATGAAAACAATTAGGTCTAAAATGGGAACCTTTAAAAATTCTTTTCTGAAAAGTAAAATGTAAGAAAAACTGGTTAATGTGAGATTTTAGTTATGTCTGATAAATGAAAATGCTATTAAAGTCCCCTGTACTATTATTCTAAAAATATTTATTGATTGCCTTGTCTGGATCACTTGGCTTAGTTCCACCTGCCTTCAAGTATACCTCAATAATATAGTGATGGATCTATATATATATAGAGAGAGATGGTTCAAAGTAGCAAAACTTCCTGGGTTCACCACAGCTAACATCATACTCAATGGTAAAAAGTTGAAAGCATTTCCTCTAAGATCAGGAACAAGACAAGGATGCCCACTCTTGCCACTTTTATTCAACGTAGTTTTGGAAGTCCTAGCCACGGCAATCAGAGAAGAAAAACAAACGAAATCCAAACTGGAAAGGAAGAAGTACAGAAATAAAAGGAATCCAAATTGGAAAAGAAAAGTAAAACTGTCACTGTTTGCAGATGACATGATGCTATATGTAGAAAATCCTAAAGACATTACCAGAAAACTACTAAAGCTCATCAATGAACTTGGTAAAGTTTCTGGATACAAAATTAATATACAGAAATCTGTTGCATTTGTATACATTAACAATGAAAGATCAAAAAGAGAAATTAAGGAAACAATCCCATTTACCATTGCATAACAGTATGGAGGTTCCTTAAAAAAACTGAAAATAGAGTTACCATATGATCATGCAATCCCACTCCTAGGCATATATCTGGAGGAAAACATAATTCAAAAAGATAGATGCACCCCCAATGTTCATAGCAGCACTATTTACAATAGCCAAGACATGGAAGCCACCTGAATGTCCATAGAGAAATGAATGGATAAAGAAGCTGTGTATATATATGCAATGGAATATTACTCAGCTATAAAAAAGAATAAAATAATGCCATTTGGATGGACCTAGAGATTATCACATTAAGTGAAGTAAGTCAGACAGAGAAAGACAAATATCTTATGATATCACTTATGTGTGAAATCTAAAAAAGTGATATAAATGAACTTATTTACAAAACAGAAATAGACTCACAGACATAGAAAACAGATTTATGGTTACCTAAGGGGATAGTGGGGATGGGGGGAAGATAAATTAGGAGTTTCAGATTAACATATACACAATAATATATAAAAAATAGATAAACAACAAGGACCAACTATATAGCACAGGGAGCTATATTCAGTATTTTGTAATAACCTATAGTGGAAAAGAATCTGAAAAAGAATAGAAACATATTTATATATATATATAAATATTATGTATTCAGTTATATATATTTCTGAATCACTTTGCTGTACACCCTCAAACTAACACAACATTGTAAATTAACTATACTTCAATAAAAAAGGTCACACAGTATTAATGTAGTAAATGTGAATATGAATAAACTTTAGATTTTCCCTATTTTGTGGACAAAAAGAAACACAGAAAAGAAACAACAAAAACCTTCCTGAGTTCAAAATTCTGACTCTATCACTAACCAGCTGTGTGACCTTACTAAATTTGTTGGCCCCTCTTTGCCTCAGCTTTCTCATTTGTAAAATGTAAATAATAATATTACCAACCTCAAAGGGGTTCTGTGAAATAAAAATAATATAGCAGAAATTCTCAGAGCAGTATCTGACACTTAGTAAGAGCTAAGTAAACGTTAGCTATTCTTATTAGTAGTATTAGATAATAATAAATATTATTGTTATTGTTATTATATGTATTCTAATTATTACTGCAATGAAAAGTTGCTTGCAACTTCTCTCTTAATCAGGCTGTTTTTTGAATAGCACTAGTATAATTGCAGCTATGTTTCTAGAGCCAGGCTGCCAAAGAATCAACTTGGAATTGCTTCTTGGCTATGGCAAAAAGGGTACCTGAAAATCTGAGGCTTGTACACTACTGGCCCAATTCATGTAGCTGGGCTTCTGTTCTCCAGATTGATCTCCAGATTTTGACTAACTATGGTTTAAATACTACTTAAGTCACTTACCAACTAAGATTGCAGGCAAATTACTTAACTCTGAGCCTTAGTTGCCCATCTGTACTGCCTTTCGACATGACATCCTTTCCCTTTTGAGGGCCCTGCTCTTGCCCTCTGCTGGCTCTGCCTTTCCTAGGGCTAGCTTCATGGGCATGAGACCTGTGTAGTCATATATGGCCCTGCACTCAGAAAAGTTCTATGCTTGATTTAATGCTCTGCTGTAGTTGTCTTAAAATTCTTAATTTTTGTCTTTGAACTTATGTTTTGTAAGTAGCGTCTGATGGAACAGTGGATCATGCATTTAAGCAAAAGAGATACATGCAATATGTGTGTCCACCATTTCTTGCCACTTCATTTGTATTTAGCATTCATGATGTCCATGAGCAAAAATTCAGGTGAGCTCACAAAGCGTTGGATTTCAGCAAGACTCAAAGTGAGTATAAGGTAAACACGTTATGTCTATGACTAAATAGATGGTGCCCTGACAGCCTGAAGAGGCTGTGCTTTCAGTTTGAATGCAGAAATAAGGCAATGACATTCCAAGAAACACAAACAACCAAGAAACTGTATCATATCCTTTCTTATTCATGTTATTTCCCTTTGTTAACCAACTACTTATATTGATAAATGATGACATAGAATGAAAGGGGAAAATAGAGCAACCCATAGTTCCTTTTCCTTTCAGTCCTTCCTTACACACCAGTGAGCCAAAGGTAGAGAGCTGGCAAGCAAGATGTGAGATAAAAACACTTGAGTTAATTTTGTGCAGTGTTTTCACTATTTTGGCAAGAATGAAATACATATGTATGTATGAGTTATAAAATACAAATTGTGTATTCACATACATGTTAAATGCTCTTATATGTGCATTTAGAACCAGCATTGCACAATATAAAGATGAATGGTAAAAGTCACATGAATACTTTACAATTGTAATTTTTAGAATTTAGGACAGCTTTAAATAACGAATAAAATTACCATGACAAGCCAAGAAAGGTTATGGAAGAAAGGAAAAACTTTATATTTTAGTAGCTTTAATAATAAAGTTTGACTGCTACTTAAACAAGGGGTCCTACATTTTCATTTTGCACTTGGTCCTCCAAATTATGTAGCTCGTCCTTTCTGTGCAGTAAGGAGTCCACAGGGCCAAGAGATTGTGCCCATCCAGTGAGTAACCCCCTTCCCCCTCCCCTTCTAGAACACACTACACACGCCTGAAATCTGAAATTCCCTGATAAATAATCGATCTTTCTTCCATGGTCTGCATGGGCCAGAACTAACTTGGGTGCCAGGGTCAGTTTTCCCCAGGGCAGATTGCATCAAAGGTGTGTGCATTTTCAGGCTTGAGAGAAGAACAAAGGACAGCTGTTGATGTGCTGTGTGGGTTGAGAGGGCCATATCCATGTACGTGAGGTCCCTCAAGGTGAGGACTGGAGTTGGGGAGGGTAGGAAGGAAAAAGGGTGCTCCATGGCCCATCTGTTCCTGAGCTGCCATGTTCCAGCATGACATTGAGAGGGGTCTAAGAATTTTAAATTTGAATCTGGCCTTTCAAGTCATAATGAAAGTGTATTTGTCAAGATAGGAGATAAATACATCTAATAGATTGTTAGCCTGTTTATATTTGCATATTTAGAGACTTGGTATGTTGATCTCCATTTATACTTTTGCCTTAGGCTTCTCAAATATTGGGGGGGGCTCTGGATATAAATATGTAAAGCACTTAGTGCCTGACATTTAGTAAAAACCCAATAAATGGTGGCTATTATCATTATCAGACAATATAGCAAATAATGATGTAATAATGTAGCACCATTCTCTTCTTGGAAAGGCCCTACTCACCTGTGCCTGCCCTTACAACTCTTCTTCACCACCCAGTAGGTGGGGTGATAGTGGTAGTGGTAGTATTCTGCTTTCCAACCCCTAGATACTAAGGCCTTGCTCGAAATAGACTGATTGCCTAGATCTTTAAAGTGCTGCCTCAGGTCCCACAGCCATGCCCTGTGAGTAGGATTAGCTGAGGCCCAGTGCCTACCTGAATCATGTGTGAGCTTGTTATGCCCCCTGCAGGTTTTTTTTTAACATCTTTATTGGGGTATAATTGCTTTACAATGGTGTGCCCTCTGCAGTTTGAATCACGCTGTCCATTCTGTAGCTCCTCCTAGGTTTTTTGTCTTTTTTCCTAATGAATTTGGAATTACTTTGAAATTTAGGAAAATATTTATCTCTGTGATAGTTAAAATAGGCTAAGAACCACTTAACATTTCTCTTTTTGCACTGGATGCCAGGAACCAGGTAAAATAGATTTTTCTCAATTACTATAACTATGCATTGCTTAGGCTTTCTAATTCAATGAATTTCCTGTCCTCATTATTTAGTTCTTACCTGGATTGTCATCTTTGTTTCTGTGACATTTTATTATAAGCCTCCTTGAACACTGTTTTGTTGATTAATCTCTTTCTTTGTTTTAATGAATCATTCTAACAAACACGCTTTGGAAAGCATGTTATTTGGAAATATTTTGGCATTTCTTCAAAAGTCTAAAATGTAGAATTTGTTTTGGGGCAGGTGGAATCCATTGAGGTCATATGTCAGGTAGTTTTTTTAGGCATAATTTTTAAAAACATAGTGCTTATATTCTCTCTCTCATTCTTTTGCTGGTATTGATATCAACAGACTATCAATGAGTGAATGAAAAGAGTTAGATCCCTAGAGTCACCCCAGAGTGCATCTGGCAGTAGATTTTGCCCAACATGTAATATGTAGTAGTATTTGGAGAAACAGAGATTTGACTAAGGTCATTTTGTTTCTTTTCTTTTGCTTGGTTTTCCCTCTTTATTTTGTACTTATTGCCAGACATCATGAAAGTGGAAGCATCACTTCCTCTGGCAGACACTACATGTGAATTAGCTACAAAACCATGGATTCTTAAAATAGATGCTTCCCCTAAAATAGTGCCTACATACTGTATATGTTAATTGTCTACTTGCTTGTTTACATGCTGACCAGCTATAAAATTCTTGAGAGCAAAAACTGTACCTGGCTTGCTTACCCATTTTATACTGGTCATCTAATGGAGTGCTTAGGATACAATATAGGTACTTTAAAATATATGTTGAATGGATAAATGACAGTCTCAAGCACACAGACAATATGCTTAATGCAAAGCTAGGGATTTTCAGAGAAGATGTGATGAGAAGATAATTCATTGAGGGAGTTGAAGGGGTTGTCAAGGGAGGACTTGAAGTGACACACCAAGACATTTAGGGGATGAATAGAGAAGGAGATAATGGACTAGGTAAAAAGAGGCAATCAAATGATGAGAGGTCATCATAAAATTATAAAGCCAGTTCCATGGGGTAGTAAGTAAACAACTCAGAGGATGTGTGACTAGAATAAGATATGAGATTTTAAGATTTCATAGGTAGAGCTGTTCTAGGTCATTACTATGTCTAGATTGTGTCCTTGGAAGTATTAGGTCAAACCATATGGAATTGCCAGTATTCTCCCATTTTTTATTTATGATCTAGTCCAGTAGTTTGCTAACATTTAATGGAGATGGGGTGAAGATCAAGGAATTTTGAAGCTAATATATTGATTGACTCATTCATATAGACTCTGATACCAGGCAGAGTGATTTTAG
>NW_006790230.1:0-21769 GCF_000442215.2 Lipotes vexillifer | reverse complement strand
AAGAGTGTTGTAACTCAAGGGCCTGTCTTGGGTGAGATTGATAGATTACAGTGAAGACAAAGGATGAAGGATGGCATAGATCAATGACGAAGGATGGAGGCTTAAAAAATGATACCATAGGAGTAATGGCCTAGTTTGGAAGTTGCAAAGGGGAGCTTGGAGAATACTTCTCTCAATCAACCCCTGGTACTTGGGTATTAGGAGAAGGAGCATCCTCTTGTAGAGAAAAGGGAGTCCTCCAATAAGAGTTCAGGCTCAGGTAAGTAAAGGAGGCAGAGAAGACATTCACAGAGGAAGCAGGATAAAGCTGTGGTTCCAGAGGAGAAAGTCTAGGAAGGACACAGGCCTTTATTTGAAAATCCTAAGAGAACAATGCCTAGAATATATTCATCACATTTACCCACCTACTTAATTCACTGATCAGAAACTAAAAAAAAAAAAAAAAAAAACTAAGGTCATTGTAGGGTAATGATGGCATAAAGCAAGATTTTGGTTTATTTTTATCACGTATGACAATCCAGATCCATTTTGCAACATGCTGCTTTATAATCCAGAACACATAAGAATGTTTTCCCCACTGTTCTCTATTTTGTCTTACCTACATGCTGACATTTACCTTTTTTCCTTGAAGTATCATCATACATTCCTATGCAGGTCCCCACTGTATCCCAAGGTGCATCCCATTAAATTCACCCAAATGGGAAATTACAGTCTCAACGAGTGACTTCTTAGAAATTTTCCAGGCTAAACTGATGGCAACCATATTCTGTGGGGCTGAATTGGGGGCCTCAGACTCATTTGTCCACATGGGGCAGGTGCATGGCCCTCTAGTCAAGCATATGTCCTAGTTTCATTTCGTAACTTTAAGAGAAAGACTACAAGCTGATCCTCTGTCCATTTGGTTGACAAAGCACCTGGATGTGTCCTCAATAAACAATACTGAATTTTAGGACATCACTGTCTTCCTTGCCTCAGCACTCTCTGCTGTTCTATTATAACAAACATACATAAGAAAAACTAGTTTTTCTTAGACTAAAGGACATAATATCCATTCATTTCAAATTTTGTCTTTGGAGCAAACTCAAGAGCTATTTCCTAGTTTTGTATTGTTTGGGCCCCTGTATAATAGTCTTTCCTGAACAATGCCAGAGTGTATTGTAACACCACAGTGAAGTGTGATTACAGTGAAAGATGTGATCAGTGCTATATTAAACTTGTTTTGATTATTATATGGGTGTTCCTGAGGCTACTGTCCTTAACACCACAGTACCCTAATTTATTGAGGATCTGTAGATGAAACTTCACATGGGTCTCAACTAGAAAAAGCCATGCTCCTCCTGACCCTATGGTTTGTTTTTCACTTTGGACTCTCTAAATCTTTTTTTTTTTTTCGGTACGCGGGCCTCTCACTGTTGTGGCCTCTCCCGTTGCGGAGCACAGGCTCCGGACACGCAGGCTCAGCGGCCATGGCTCACGGGCCCAGGCGCTCCACGGCATGTGGGGTCTTCCCGGACCGGGGCACGACCCCGTGTCCCCTGCATCGGCAGGCGGACTCTCAACCACTGCGCCACCAGGGAAGCCGAAGACTCTGTAAATCTTTGATGTGTGACCTGCTGATAGCAATTGAGCAGGACATTATATTTGGCCTTGGATATGCTGAAGCTTCCTCTAGTTTTTATTATATATTTGCTTCATTTCTTTATTTTCTTAGTTTTTAAACATGTTTATTGTATGTATCTCTAAGATGCCTCAAATCCTATTTTGAAATCTTTGAATCTTCCTTTAAGGAAAATCTATAAATAGAGAAATAAATTTGGAGTCTATGTAGAAACAGTCTTCTAGATATTTTGTATTCAATCAGAGAGTTACCCACACTTTAAACTAATTGTGCTAATGAACTGAGAACTTGAAACAACTTTCACAAGAGTACTTGGCCATGGAGGCACTGGAATGTGTGATTAGTCCTTGATGGGAACTGCCATACTGCTAAGTCTATTTGTCCTTTTTCCTTTTTCTTCTCCTTCCCCTTTCATCTGTCATGACCATAGCCTCTTCCACCTTTATTTAGTCCTTCATGTAGTTCTCAAAACCTCCCTCCTCCTGATACTTCTCAAGCATAGCACTGATTTATCCTCAAATGTTCTTTATTGCCTATAAGAAAAAGGCCAAATCTTGCTCATCTTTTTGTACTCAGGGTCTAGTGTAAGCCTGGAATATAGTAGTCATCTAATGAACATTTATTGAACGAACCGAATTGCATTACATAAAGTAATGCATATAAGGCATTAGTAGAGCACTTGGCACAAAGTACAAAATAAATGTTTATTTCTCAATCACTTTCCTTCACACCTGGCCTGAACCTACTTTCCCACTTCAAGTCCCACCACTGTGGCTTTAGGGATCATCAACTCTTGTAATTGCATGCATATTACATACATTTCTATGCCTATGGAGCCCTTACCATGCTGTTATTTCTTTCTACAATGCAATCTCTTTCTTAAATGCATCATCCTTGCCCAAATCTAGTGAAAAGAAAACATAATTCTGGTGATGTTGGTCCAAATCTTCTCTATAACAAGCCATGCCTTTTATATTTAAATAGTTTGACCTGGTTGGGCCTTTCTGGCATCTTTCACATAGAATTACATGTTCTTTTATAACTGGCAGAGCTCCTTAAATCAAATTAAAACATACTTCCATTTATTGATGCAAGCACCCCTACTTTCTACTACTCAAAATCATTAATAAATGAGCAATAATTAAACTTTTGGATTTGACTAAGTAGTTTTTAAACATATGTATCTGGTTGTTTAGCATTTTATTTCATTAAATTGCCTCGTACAGGAAGTCTAAAATACATTTTATAAATTTTTATAATCATAAAAAAGATGGATGATTTGTTTATTTCGGGGAAAACTCAGCCCAAGGCTACTGATAGCTGTAATTCCCCTAGCCACTTCCACATAATTTTTAAAATGTGAATGCCAGGAATGGTGCTGTTGATATTAATATCAGGACAAGGAAGAGAAGGACTAGGTGTCTCTGGAGAAGTCTCTGGGGGAATAAACAAAGATACTTGTGCAATGTTAGAGATTTCTGACTTCAGGTTGACCTTATCAACAGCCTGTACAGCAATGAAGAGATCTGTGCCATTTTTAAAAGTGATGTTTTCTGGTTTAAACACAAAGACTTCCTCTGAGTTGGCCTCCTTTGGGATGAGGTCAGTGGTGTTCACTTCAAGTGAATCATTGAACTTGTCTCTGAGATCAAGAATATTTGTGCTTATTCGAATGATGTACTTGTGAGCTTAAAAAAGAAAGAAAGAGAGAAAAAGGATGTGACTTGTAATTCTCAAGTCTTAAAGAAGTTTTTAAAAGTCTGTTAGAAACAATATCACCATCCCATAAAATACCAATAAATAAATGTAATTGACGGTCCATATTTATAAGCATTAGTATCTTCTTTTACACTCTTATTTTTATATCCCGACAGAGTGATAAATGTAAAACTGGATCAGGCTTGACTTAAATAAAGCCTAGGTCAGTATTTCTGGCCATAGTACCTGACTGAGAGAGGAGGTTAATTACCACTTATTATTTTATTATTTGTGCTTCTCAAACTTGACCGTATGTACACATCATCCAGGGATCTTAAAATGCAGATTCTGTTTCAGTAGGTCTGGGGTGGGGCCTAAGGTTCCACATTTCTAACACGCATTCATCTGATGCCCATGCTGTAGTCCACAGACCATACTTTGAGAGGAAAAATCTGGTAGAACCTGAGATTTCTTCCAAAGGACAGCTCTGCTCCATAGATATCTATGATCTTTTCCCCATTCTTTCCAGGAGTCATTACTAAAAATGAGGTTTATTAAAGCAGCAAGCAAGATTGGCAAGATTGGCAAGGTTGGCAAGCAAACGGCTTGGCAAGATTTCAGAAAAAAACTGAGGATTGCCTGTTCCTGGTTGAAACATCTTACCGCCCTTTGGGCCAGGTTTTCAGATTCTAAACTTCTCATGTTTAAAAACCTTAAGCTTTCATTTCAGAGGATGTTCAAGATCCCTCCACATGCATCACAACATGCCTGCCTGCCTCAAGCCCTCTGCCCCTCTGCTTGGCTGCTAAACTCTTTTACAGGGCCCACACCACACTCAGCTTACCTCTTCCGTGATCATAATCATCCCCAGGAGCAGTCCAAGTCAGATTAATGAGACTGTCCCCTTGGATTTTTGCCTTCAGGTCAGTGATTTTACAAGGCGGAAAGAGATCAGGTATGGGAGCCTTTGGAACATCGGAGGCCACAAATGAACCTCCCGAGGACGTTCTGCTGAAACACACTTGCTTGCCTTGAAGATCATCCTTATTAATTTCAGGTCTTGGTGGATTCCATTTTACTTGACCTGCATTAAAAAATTCCTCAGTGCAAGGTAAACAACACCATGAAATGGCTATACTTCCCTCTGTTTTTTATTGTATTACCCTCTTTCTACTCTTTCCTTCTTTCCTCCCACACACAAAACTTACTTTAACCATTTGTTGTAAAGCTCCCAAATCAGGTTGCATCAGATGGAAAAAAAGCAAAGAGAGAATCACAGTTCTTTATCTCACATATATTTATTTCCTGGATATTTAGTGGAATGGCTTTCATAATTTATTTTTTGTAAATATACTTGTCCTGGAATTGTTTCTTTTCCCAACTTTTTGCTATCCTACTCTTAACCTGACACAAGGTCAGTTTAAATACTACCTCTGCTTTAAACCTTCTCAGACTTTCTCAAGCAATCTCTTCCACCTGGGTAATACTGGGGGTTTCATTGTCTTTCCTATTTATTTATTAATCAATTATCTGGGCCTTCAAGAATTGCCTTGATTAATAATTCTGTGCATTTTTCTCTTTTTTCTCCATGGTTGTGTTTTGTCTTTCTTATTAGATTGTAGTTTCTCACAAAATGTTTTATGTTAGGGGTTCTAAAATTGTGTGCTTTTGAAAGACTTGATTTTCTCAATGAATGCATGGAAATCTAATTCATGTAGCAATCCCAATTTGCTTCACATTCTTGTTGAAAGTTTGTATAAAAGTCATCCTGAAATTCTAAAAATACCCTGGCCTGCTCAATCAGTGGGCTTCTCAGACTCTCTTTTCAATAAAAATATTCTGGAATACCTTAACATGGCATTACTCTGGTTTTACTTTCTCATAAACTCTTCTTCTTTAGCCCTTATAATCTTTTGTCTGTAAAGACAGATTGATCTTTATACCCATTAATCTGGTCTTGGGCAAAGATGAAATGAATACTTTAGCAGGTTTAAGATTAATTCAATTCACCAGTAGAGACTGTCTCTCTTGGTATCAAGGCTCATCAAGGTATAGGGGGAAGAACATAGCTTCCCAGTGCCAAGTCAGGTGCTATCACTGTTAGTAATGTGGACCAATAACCTCTCTAGCCTCTGTTTCTCCATCTGTAAAATGGGATAATTAGGAGAATGAGCTATATTAATGTCAGTGTAACACTGAGCATAATGCTAGATATAACAACTATACTAGTCTTCTCCTGACTTCTCTCCCTAACTCAACAAAAAGGGCAAATGAGAATAAAATAGGCTGAAATATGTAAAAGAGCTTTGGAAGCAATGGTGTCTTTTAAAGCATTTTTTCCTATTATCACTTTTGCATGAAGAAACACCACATGTCTCAGAATTCTCCCTTTACTGATCACACACTCAAGTAAAGAGGACAGTGTGAAGCTTCTTAGAAGAGCTTTTCTTACTACACACCAGCACTAGGACAAGACCTGTCCAGGACAGAATGGAGATTGATGGAAAACAAGTCCTGGAACCTATCAGGACTCAGTCTTGGACCTGATTCCAGCTCTAGTCCAGGACAAGTGTTTGTAACTAAGATTGGTGTGGGACTGTTTGTTCCTTGGAGTGTAATTTTTCCACTTGCTTACACTTGGGCTCAGTATGCTATCTGTTATTAGGTTTGTCTACTATTCTCCCTAGTCTGAGCAGAAGAGAGGAGGAAAAGGAGACAGTGGGCTTATGGTGATACTGATGCAGATAACAAGCCCCAAATTGTTATTTTTTGATTCTGTGGAAATGCCTATATCAGTAGAAAGAGCTTTATTATGAAATGTGTTAAGATTTATTTAAAATAATAACAAACATTTATTGAACACTTCTTATTTACCAGCAATAGCTTATTAGATGTATTTTCTTGTTTATTCCTCATAACCATCCCATGAGGTAGTTACCATTATTACCTATTTTACAAGTGAGGCAGATGAAGCACAAGAGATGACCAGGGCGGTCAAAATCTATGTTCAGTCTAGTGGTTTTCAACTGGGGGCTATGTTATTACCTAGAGGACAGTGAATGATGTCTGGAGACATTTTTAATTGTCATGACTGTGGGGGCCACTTCTGATATCTAGTGAATAGAGGCCGGAAATGCTGCTAAACATCCTACAATGCACAGGACTGCCCTTCACAACAAAGAATTATGTGGCCAAAATGTCAATAGTTACCAAGGTTGAGAAACCCTGATTTAATTTTGTACCATTCTCTCCACAGGTTTAGTGGTTTTCACTTGATTCCAAGCCTTTTACTCAAGCCAAGGATGTTATTATAGATGACTTACCATTCTCGATCCAGCCAGGTATGTACATGGCTCCAGTCTGCTGGGGTATCACCTTCTGCGTGGCTGTATCGACACCTCCCAGAGCCCACACTTTTACACTGTATCTACCATTTGTATCATAAGCTGTAAAATACCTTGAATAGATACCATCATCCTTAGTAACATCGGCACCTTGACAGGGAAATGAAGGAATTAATGAATATCCTAAAGGTAACTGGGCATTTGTATATTTCCAACTCATACGTGGATTAAATTTTTTTAAAGTAAAGATAATCCAGTGTTATCTCCAAGAGAGTTTAGGATTTGACTATGTTAAGAATGAGGTATACTTCTTTTCCTTGTGTGTGTGTAATTTCATATGTGTACATCTTGTCTTCCTGAATTGTTGTCTTGTTTTTGAACTCAGAGATCAATCATGTGCCTCTGTTACAACCAACATAGCACTAGGTAACTACTCAGTACGTATCTGTTGAACTGAATTCAATTACTATATGTTACTGGTGAGAAAAAAAAAGTTATATGATTTTTTTTTAATTTATGGATTTTCGCTAGGGTAGATTTAGGTGGGAAATTCATTTACAGAATTTGTTTTAATAAGGTTACCTGTTTCACAGTAGTCAAGTTCCTTCTAAAAATAAATGTAGCATTTTCTTTTTCTCTCCCTGTTTGACTTCTTAAATATAAAAATAATAGGTAGAATTTTCCCTTTGGGTGCAGGATAATATAGAATCTACATAGATATGGGGGTCACATATAACTATACTTTAATCCAACTCTGCTGCTTTTTAATTGTGAAAGCCTGTTTCTTCATCTGTAATGTAGGGATAATATCTCCAAAGTGGGTGGTGAAGATAAAAAATGAAGATCTATCTATCTACCTATCTATCTATCCATCTGTCTAATCTTCACACAAACTCCTCACACAAAATATCTATTAATTTTCCTTCGTCACTTTTTGTGGGGTGTGGAATACCCACTGACAACTCCCT
This sequence comes from Lipotes vexillifer, assembly GCF_000442215.2. Lineage (NCBI taxonomy): Eukaryota > Metazoa > Chordata > Mammalia > Artiodactyla > Lipotidae > Lipotes > Lipotes vexillifer. Next base: position 14,141 of record NW_006790230.1, on the reverse strand, counting down.
AGAGTCTGAGACTTCGGGGCTTTACAAAAGCTAAAGGTAGTCCCTTCCTCATGTTTTCCAACAATTTGAAATATAGTAATTGTGGGGTGGCAGAAAGCTCCCCCAACCAGAATCCCAGTGCTGGACTTCCTGCTTCTAACTGTCCTCACCACAACATGCCCTCCTGCTGTTCCCTGGTTGCTTCTTGGAAAAGAAAGATATGTTCTTCAATTTCTTGGATGGTTACCTGCTCCGTTGTCCAATAATTCCAAAGTAACTGTTTTTCCATCCACTGATTCTATCAGGGCTGTGACCTTGGCCCTGAGAATTGGCAAGCTTCCTTGGTGAATCTTTGCATAAACTACCATAGGACTAGGGAATTTGCCTGTATCTTTGTTCATTTTAGAGGTCACTGTAACTGGAGGCAAGGTACCACTTGATGCACGGGAGGTGACAGTCAAAGTCAGGGTTTGTGACCTTGCTTGTAGGCTGTATTTCCAAATGCCGACCTAGCCAAAAAAAATGGAGACATTTCCACTTAATAGCTTTAAGTGACACAGACCTGACTTCAATGCCACCTATAGGAAGAGCCCATCTAATACAAGTACATTACAAGTATATCTAAGAAGATTTTTGATACTCTCTCAGCCAAGGGAAACTTTGGTATGTTTGGACTAACTACATGGTTCTATTGCCAAGAAAATCCTAGTTGGAAAAAATGAGGTCTGAAAGTTGTGTCCTTATTATAGCCTTGGTTTCTCAAGAGCAGGATCAAATCGACAGATTCCTGAGGTAGAGGAAATAGTTTTCATGATGCCAAAGCTCTAGCTGCTGTGTAATTTGAAGGTTCTCCTTTTAGCACCTGGAGAAAATATCACCAACTTCCTTTGTCTTGACTTGCTGTCATACTGAGTGATTTCCACTGGATGGAAAATCCAGTTTGTTTTCTCTTTCATTCAATACTGGCTCTTTTTTTAGCAACCACCCTCATTTAAAAAGCTACAATTATTCTGTAAAAATTTTATATTATCTTATCAGATTGTGAGAAGGAAAAAAGATGAGTCCATACCTTGGCAATGCCTGGGATTTGGAGGTAGGCCATTTTGATGTGTGTGTCCACTAAAAAGCCATCTTGTTTCTTTCCACTGGGATCCCAGAGAAGGATTTGGGGAGTGTCAGTTGTCCAGGTGATGAGAAACAAAGTGTCTTTCCCCACAGTACTGTCCACAATCACCGTGCCATTCAACCACTGACTGTTCTGGAGGGTTAATCCCCTGCTCTCAAGCTGTTAAGAAAAACAACTCTTTACTTTCTGGAGAATACAGCTCCCATCACATAGTCTCTTCCATTCTGTCTCCAACTCTCAGTTATCCCATTAAAAAGCCTTCAGTGATGCCTGAGTCCCTGGTTTGATATTTAGGACCTATTATGATCCTATTCTAAATTACTTTTCCAGCCTTAGCTTCCATAATGTTGATTCCTACACCCAAACCAGACCACTTCCCCATATGATCCTCATGAATCCCTGACTCTCTGATTATCATAATCTCTGCTTTTCCTGGAAGTCTGTACATTCATTTCCATTTGTCTAAGCCTTACCTACCCTTCAAAATTCAATTCAAAAGTCACTTTCTCCATGAAGCTTTCTCTGATGTCCATCTCACTTACTGTGGAGAATAATCTCTCCCTCCCTTGATCTCCCATAGAATCTTGTTTCTATCAATCCTTTGATCTCCTCACATTGTGTTTTGCTTTATACCTACTGGTGTACACAGCTTATCTCACTACTAGACTATAAACCCTTAAGGAGACTAACTAGGACTTATTTTCGCCCACATATGGATTGTTTGAATTGCAATTAACTAATTTGTGGGTCAATTATTACTGCAGTCCTTGTGAAGATAAATGAAATAAATCAATGGCCGAGGCTGATTCGTTGTCTGAAGTAGAATGAAGGAGCTGTGGAGCAGGGGTTGAGGTAGGGTAGGGCTAACCAGACTTTGCAGAAATGTGATTTTTGAGGATTATCTTCTAGATAATTATTTATGGTCCTTAAATTGATATCCATTAGAAGATAGGGTGGCCTGGTAATGGAGCCAGACTTTCTAGTTTTGTATGTAGATTATGATCTGGGATGTGAAGAAAGCTAGGGGCCCTTAGATATGATTCTTATGGCAGGTGGGTAAATGAGTCCTGCTCATGTCTCTATCTTTCTCCCTTTTTGGTTTCTTAAATATAAAAATAATGGGCAGAAACTGCTTGGCTGTAAACTTGCCCTTTCATCACTTTAATTATTTTTCTAAGACACATTCCTCCCACGTCCAAGGCTCTTGGGTTTAATATTCTAAATCTGAACTAGGATAACCCAAATGAGTATAATTGCTGTCTTCTTTGACTGAATAAATGCTACATCGATAGACTAGAAAGGCTATTATTTTGAAATCTGTCATTATTTGTCTTTTTAATTTTTTTTATTGGAGTATAGTTGATTTACAATGTTGTGTTAGTTTCAGGTGTACAGCAAAGTGAATCAGTTATACATATATCCACTCTTTTTTAGATTCTTTTCCCATATAGGCCATTAAAGAGTACTGAGTAGAGTTCCCTGTGCTATATATTAGGTCATTATTTGGCTTTGACACTACATTATTCCTTTACTTTTATTCACAATAAAAGTTACAACTCACACAAGTGTGGTGCTGATTGTTCACTCTCTCTAGTTTAAAGATTCATGTGAATAACTTTTACAACTATTAGAGAAGAGCATTTAAAATATATATTTGTCCTTTTTTTATTGTCCCAAGACTTTTGAAAGAAAATTTGGTTTTCTTGAAATTTTAGAAGCAGAAGGGCCAGTAGAAGTTTTCTGGTTCATCTCTGGCTGAGACGCTGAAGCTCAGAGAAGTAAAGTTCTTTGCCTGTGGTCACAGTTAATGGCAGACCCATGAACAGTATCCAGGTGTCTGGACTGACAACATGGGCTTTTCACAGTACAAATCACTTTCCATCCATTATATGAAAATCTTGGCAAATATCAGGGATTTGAGGTAATGGGAAAATAGACCAAGTAATCCCTGAACAGTTGTCCCAGAAAATTTATACTGAGATGATATATTCTGAAGAAAATTCTGAGCCAATTATATTGCTATGGGTGCTTGTTAACAGATGTTAAAAAAGAATTCCTGGACCCACTATATTTTATGTTGATGGTTTCTAAGAGGAACTCACTTAGTATTGTTTCCAAACAAGAAACACTAATTGCCTTGTTTAAATGAATAGTGTTGTATTTTAGGAATAATGTCTAATATCAGGCTGAAATGTCTATTTTAATTTTAATTCATTACTAGAAGAATGTAGAACTTAAAACTTTTAACCATTAAACTCCCCATCTTGGCTATGGTTATTTATAAAGATGAAAAACCAAGGAGGAAGAACTCTGACCTGGATGGAACGCTGGGAGACAGCTCCGTTTCCTGATGAAAGGGCCCCAAAAGCATCCATGAGGCCATTGTTCTGAACCTGATCTGAAGCATATGTCTGTAAACCTCCTAAAATGCAATTATATTATCAGAAGTTATTTTCTAGAAAGCAAGTATTTGCAACATTTTAGATATTGTTAAGATAACAAAATACATATTATATACTGTGCTATTAACGTACTAATAGATTAACATTAAATAGGTGTCCAGATTAACTCAGAAGCTGATACTAACTTTTTAATCCTATTAAATAATAGCTTCAGCAACATAGTCATTTGGCCACTTCAGCTCTCTGCAAAGCAGTCAAGAATCTCCAACAGACCAAAACTAGTAATATAAATCTCGTGTTTTAAAGGTCATGCACTTTCATATGAGTCATTAAGCCTTACTGCAAGTGTATTGATTTATTCTTATTTTAGACATAATCTTAGCAAGCTTGACTTTCAAGTTTTCTCCTAAGTCAGAAAAGATGTGTATGTTACAACAGTAAGAAATAACAACTGACAGGGGACAGTTATAGAAAAGTATTATGTGTGGTAAACAGGAGATGATATACCAGGCCATGTAGTCTTGAGCTATTTAGAATAGGTGTAACTGAGATAGTTAATGAGAAAGCACTTTTAAACTGTTAATGACATCCAAAAGCTAAGGAGAGTATTTTGGTCATCCTACTGGTACTTCACCCAGATCCCCTTATCTAGGCTACTGCATCTCTCCCCAGCTGCTCTAAGTGTTAGATTAATGGCATATAGCTGCCTCCTATTCAAGAAAATGTCTTTACCTAATGGGGCCACCCTAGCTAAAGACATAACATGCCCCCTTACCCCTGCTCTGCCCTGACAGTCTATAACCACTGACTGATGGACACAGTGGTACAAAAGGTCAGCCTTCTCTTTCAATACTGTACCAAATCTGTTATGCAATTCCAGATCCAGAACCCCCTGTGGCACCAGGCTTCAGCTAGCCTCTAATTTCACATCTGTGCTTAGCTTCTTCCCCTGCCTGATCTTACTCCCTACTCTCCCTTTCTTCAGAGAGCTCTCCCTCTATAAATCACATGCACTTAAATCCTTTTCTCAGGCTCTGCTTCTAGGAAACCCAGCCTAAGACAGGTAGTATTAGGAGCAAAGAGTCCTGTCATTTTATCTGGCTTAGATGGCAACTCAGCATAATAATTGATATCCATAATGCTGGCTCTAAATTAAAAAAATTTAAAAAATATTAAAACCTACTCTGCTGAAGAAGCCAGGTTCAGATGGGATATATTTTAACTGTATGTGTATGGAATGTAGAAGCACAATATATGAATGTTTTACAGAGAAACTGCATTATATTCTATATTTTCAGAGTGACCTTCTGTTTGGTTCAGCAGGCCCTTTGCCCTTCCCCTGCTATTTCTTGTTCAAGCCCCAATTCAGATGTCACCTTCCTGTACACTCCTTCTTCCCCAGATAAAGTCTAGGCTCCCTTCTTTGTACTCATTGTACCCTCTGTTACTAATAGAGCACTTGTATCATAGTATTATATAGTTAGTGGCTTGTCGTCTGTGTCCCCTGGGTCTCTTGTCCAGCTGCCAACTGGAAGTGAGTGGTTCCTGGCTAACTGATTAGATTCTTTCAAGTCCTTATAAAGTGTCTGGGAAGAGAGTCCCAAGTTCTCCCTAGAGTGCTGTGCTGGTCCCATCTTCTCCAGACTGCCCTAATCCTAGAACCAAGGCTTTAAAATAAATGAGTGGAGTCAGTTCTAAAAGTCATTTGGGGTAAGGGCAGCTAGTTAGTCAATAAGATAACCCCATCTGTCCCTATCCCACCCTTCCCCTACTCCCCAGAGCACTGGAGCTCACAGTCCAGTGGAAGAGAAAATACAGTAGGACTTAGAAGGTCATCCTTCACCTGTCGTTTTAGACAGCTCCTCTAGTTCCCGTGCTGCAGATGGCCCTAGGGCGACTGTATGGATGACGACTCCACTTTGTTTCACTTCATTAAAGCATGAGCTTATAGTGTTGTCCTCCCCATCAGTCAGTAACACAATTTCAGATCCATCTGTTGGGTATTTCTTCCTAATCACCTAAGGACATAATTCAGGCATGAGTTGTTATACTCAGGGTAGCCAAAGTGTTTGGGAAAATTGCAGTTAAAGGGAATGAGAAGAGAAATTCCAGAGGGAATAAACAAAAGTGTCTAGGAATGGTCAAATATCTCTCTGTCTCGCAATGATACAAGACCATGGAACTTGACAATGGTCTTTTCTCTTGGTTAGCCTGTTGCAGAGAAGACTCAATAAGGTGGGATGCAGGGCAGTTCCAGGGGTGGACAGCACTAAGCAGAAAAGAAGGTTTTTCTAGTTTCTTTCACATGATCTCTCCTTGACAGGCTTTCAGAGGTTCCCAGATGCCTTCAGAAATTACCCTCATTTAATGGGGATAATACTGAGGACTAATATATTGCTATAATAATATTAGACTTGGGGCAGATTTTAGCTTGTATGATATTCACCAGTCTTATCATAAGCTGTTTATGGCTGGCCTTGGTTCTGATTGGTCAGTCCCCAGGTCACATGAGTTATTAAAAATTTTAATATCTCCTCTGATTAAAGCAAAACATTTTGTTCCTATTAATCCCCAGTTCCTAGTTGTCCTATGACACCTATGTCTCAACTATTCCTGGGAGACACAGGTTATAGCTTTTTACGTGGTATAGAGAGCATACGCCTTATGCCAATGTTGGATAAGATTATGATAGAAGGAAAATTAGATAAAATAATAATGTTTATGAAGAGGAAGGCAAGAGTTCACTCTTCCCTTAAAAAGAGTGGAAGGGAGACCCAGAAGTAGAGGAAACAAGTAATCAAACCTAAGTAACTCCTCTCTCTGGACCAGACTCTCGGGAAGGGAAGGCTCTCTTAAGTAGGTTGAAAGGGAAGCTGAGATCAGAGGAGACTTCCACCCCACTTCTTTTAAGAGGGGGCTGCCCCACAAGGGAAGAGAGCAGAACTGTGATTGCTGCCGTGTGAAGAATTCTGGAGCCCAGGAGCCTGTCAGCTGTGGTTGTAGCCTCAGTCTGACCAAGCTGCAGGGCCTGAGAGGCCAGAGAAAGGGCTCAATTTGGATTCCTTTGTCCCATTCCCCATCACTGCTATGTGTCATGGAAAACATGCAGAAGTCTCCATGTATCCATAGGGGAAATGGATGGCAGCTGACTTGAGAGTTGGCAGGCAAGAAGACAGTTTATCTTGCCATAGAGGCTGAGGGGTGTACAGCCTCCCAAGGGCTGGATGCAGGACATGGGGGTGCTCAGGGATCTGCTCCAACAGTGAGAGCCAGTGTGGTGAGTCAGCTGGGGAAGACCAATGGGCCGTGATCAAGCTAAGAAAACAAGCAAAGCCCAGTGGCCACAGCTCAACCGATACCACTGCCAGACCTGACCAGGGTCCTGCCCCAGGGACTAGCGGGGAAATTGAGACAGTGCGGGGTCCAAGGCCCTTTACCTCGTCACCCTGAAGCCACACACAAGCTCCTCCCACCCCATACCCGGGCTCTGCTGGGCCTGAGGAGCATCTAAATTCCAGTTGTGTTCCTCACATACTCTCTCACACCATTGGAGTGGAAAATACAGAACCAGAAGTTTCCTCTTCACCACCAGGCCATCTGGCATTAGTCATTTCCCCTCAGGTTTTGTATAGCAGGAGCTTAGTACAACATGTCAGTTTCCCTCCCTTACTTGCTCCTTTAATCAAAGCATGGGTGAGTGGCAGAAGCAAGAGAACCCAAGTGCACACAGGCGTCTGGAGAAGGGTTTTGCAGCTGATTGCGTACACGATAAAAACCACTTTTAGGGAACTGACCTTCAAAGTGGAATAAAAGGGCCAGAGGGACAGACTGCGTAAGGGAATGATTGAGTCCGCTGTCAACATGAAACAGTGTGAGCTGAAAACTAAATGTTCCTGCTGCTGCTTGGAAATCGGGAACAGCCCCATTGATGTGTTATGCCCCAAGCGGACAGAGGGCAGACTTTCCCAAGACACTGCCTAGATTCTGAGACCTTAGACCAGCCAGCTTCCTTCAGCCTCTTATTCTTTATTTCATGGACCTAAATAGCCTCTAAATAAATATAGAATATTCTATTCTATATTTGGAGCATTTAAGCATCAGGTGTAATCAAATAACTCAATTTAATTTTTTTTATTGAGAACCTCCTAGAGAAAAGATATTGTGCCAGCAGCCTGGGAAGTTAAAAGATAATTCCTATCTCTGAAGAAGTTTTGTTTGAGCAAAGAACATGACAGGAAATAAGACAGAAGAGTCAAAAGTCCTAAGAGATGTTTAAGAAAAAATAGAAAAATGTTCATAGGATTCAGAAGGAGAAACTCTATACAGTTGAAACAATCAGGAAAGATGTCAAGAAGTAGTAGTGTCTATGATGATGTGTGAAGAATGAGTGTGATTTGAGGTACAAAGGAGGGAGGAGAAATTACTCTAGATGGGGAGCTGGCCCGGCAAAGGTGTGGAAGCTGGCTGGCAAGGGCAGGGGATCTAATTTGCTTAAACATAGAATACCTGGGAGAGACTCCTGAGTACTTGAGCCTGGAAAGGTAGGTAGGGGCTATATTATAAAAGAACTTAAATATTAGTTAGAGAAATTTTACTTAGTTTTGTTGAAAATGGGGAGAGATTGATGTCTAAGTAGAGGGATGACATGATTGGATGATCAGATGGGATCTTTGGATACACCCCCAATACAATTAGAGTTATAGTTTCTAAGCCCTCCTATTTCAATACATAAACCTTTTTTTTTTTCCCAAAAAGGAGGTCCTATATACCCAGAAGTTTGGAATGTTAATCTACCTCAATATTTAACCATAACTCAGAGTTCACTTTTTTCTTCATAGAAGATAACCTCTTAGATCCCTGTGTACCTTTCTTCATAGCAGTCATTAGTGTATGATTATACACTTATTTATGTGACTATGTAGTTAATGAATCTCCCCCCACTAAGATTATAAGCTCCACGACAACAGGTGTGGTATGTTTGGCCCTCGTGGTATTCTTAATGCGTATCACAGTGCCCGGCATGCAGAAGTAACACCACGAATGTTTCAAATGCACACAGAAAAGCATGAATGCACAGATGCAGAAAAACACAAAAGCATGAATGAATTAGTTAACAATAGCCTTGGGGGCCTATGTTGTTGCATCATTTGAACCATTGCTCTGCTATTGGTTGTCTAATTCAACTAGACACTAGGCATGCATGGAAACACTGGAAAGGGGAATTTCTCAGGAGACGTAAATTGTAAACATTGGCAAACTATGATAGGGCAACTTGTCTCACAGTAAATGCTGATTGAATCCCAGAGCAGATGGACGTTCCTCCTGATGCCTCTGTGGGTAAGCTTCTGGTAAGTGTGTCTCTTTCAGTGGCACTGTTTATCTGTACAAGTTCACTTTTTACATAGGCAGCACTGTCAAATGTCACCATCCCAACCCAGGACCCTTGCTCAACCGTCTGCAGAAGGAAAAGTTTGCCTGCTTGATTCAGTCGTTTAAGGCGGTCACCAATCTGAATGGAGAAGCAGAAGAAAAGTAGTCAGGTTGGGTTTAGATGGGCAGACTAAAAACAGAACAGGCTAGAGGGAATTTGGAAATGGCTGCCTCAATGTAGAGTAAATGACAATAAGCTTACTCAAGGCATATCCTTCTATGGAGGAAAATTTCTCCTTTATATTTAGTAGTATCTTTGGATAGGATTATTTTGTATAAATAGCCCTAAAAGATAAAGCCGGATTTGGCTTTAGTTCAATCATTAGTTCAATACTCTAGTAATAGTTCTATAAACATACATACAGTCAGTGAAACGTAAATAATGTTAATTCTATATAATTCATCAGATCTTTGCTCACAAATTGAAGGCTAATTTAATTTGGCAAATGAGACACTTGATGCTGAATTTTTGTTGAGTAAAGTTGAGGTGGTGGGCAATTCTGATGGAAATGTTATTCCTGTAACTGTTCTGACCCTTGGGGTTGTGTTTATTCCCAGCCAGCTCCAAGTTGTGGTCCAGATCATATCATATACAAATGTGAGACTACCATCCAGAAGACCAAGACTCAATCAACGTACCGTCATGCTTCCAGACTTATCAAGGACTAAACACACAATTCTTTGTCTGATCTGCAACAGTGAGAAGGTGGGCTTGGGTGGCTGTGTTGTCATAGGAGTTGTTTTCTTAAAGTCCTCCGAACCTTGGATCACTTCCCATGTGCTTCGGAGATTGCATTTTTTGTTTTGCTCGTTTGGGGCTTCTTTATTGTGGTTTTTTTCTGTACAGAATTCAACCACCTGAAATTGTCAATAAAATGATATAGATAACAGTAAACTACTTGTTAAAATCTTTAATAATTTGATTAAAATATTTTAAATGCAGATTTACATTTATGTGCCCTCCTCCCCAGACTGCCTTGTAACCCCATAACCTTGGCTCAATCCCACAATCACTGCAGAGCACTGCTGGGGAAAATCATAGAGATAATTCAGAGTTTCTATCTCAAAACAAGTCTTTGACCTCAGTGGACTTTTAGTGCTCCTCAGCAATCATCTATTTACCTGCTGTTGGCTTCCCTCCTACTTCTCAAATTTGCCATTTCAAGCAATTGCCACTATCTTTAAGCCACCTGCATCTCAACATTTCTCTCCTGGTACCATTTTTTCTCTCCATCCTTTTACTTCCTGCTCACTTCCTTACTTCCCACTGACTTACAAACACCTTGCGTTCCAACTTTCAACACCCAATATTCCAGCTCTCTCCAAAATCCACTTGGATGTCCCATAGGATCCTTAAACTTCAGGTTTTCATAATTGAACTCATCACCTTTCCTCTGACTCTGCTCCTCCCCATCACCAAGTATTTCCTAACTTGGTGTCACCACTATCTATTCAGTCACCTAAATAGGGAACTGAGAGTTTTCCTACCTTCTTCCCTCTATGAAATAATAAGATCAATACAATTCTCTCTCTCTCCAGTTCATCATCTTTTCTCCTTTACCAATGGAATCTCCATCATTCAAGCCCTCATGGTCCCTCCCTCAGACTATCTGACCTTTCCATCTTGCTCCTTCTTTAATTGGTCCACTCCACAGCTGCCAGGTACATATTCCTTCTTATTCCTGTACTTAAGGTCCTTCTGTGGCTCATCATTGCTCACACACTACAATCCAGACTACTTCACATAGCTAATAGCAATCTCCATGATTTGGATTTTCACTTCACTCACGATCTTTGCTCTGGCCGTGCATTCCAAGTCCCTCATTTCCCCCACTGTAGCCTATAAGTGCTCAAACTTGCCAGACTGTTTTATATCTCTGTGTCTTTGCTCATGATTCCCACTTTGTCAAGGAGTTCTTCCTCTGTCTTCTGCATTGTGAACTCTACCTTCATATTTCAGCCAAAAGGTTATTTTCAAAATGTTCTCCCATTTCATACCCTTCCCCTAAAGAATTTCCACTCAACCTTGTGGCCTCACAGTACCCTGTAAGAAATTTCAATAAGGCTCCTTTAACATTGTAGTGCACTTATTGGGATGAAAATCCATCTATGACAGAACCCTGTCTCATTAAATTTGCTTCCTCAAAACTTAGCCCTATGTCTGATACACAAAAAAAGCTCAATATGTTTGTTGTTTTTTTAGTAACCTTTACCAATCTGTATGTCAGTGTTTCTTTAAATCTAGAAAATGGCAGTAGTTGTTATGCAAGAATTATATGAGAACGTATGCAATAAGGATAATACTAACTAAATGATAGTGTCTTCCCCCTTTTTAAGTTTATATCCCTAGCATTTGGGAGATTTAAAAAAGAGGCACAGTATACAAAGAAGGTATAACCTAGTTCCTCCCCTCAGTGATTTTACAGTTTTATCATTCAATTAAAAATCCTACATATCTGGGAGTCAAGTAATTCAGAAAGTAATCATTAGCTGTAAAACACTTATTTTTCTCTTTATTTGCATTTTTCAGATTGTTTTGGTAGTGTTTCCGTATTATCATTATAGTTACTTTTTAGGAAGGGAATCTGGAAAACTTTTGTGTAAACCCCAAGCAGAGGCTCCCAAACCTGACTGTGCATCAAATTTAACTGTAGTTAATTTAAAACAATCTCAGAGAGACCTTCAAGATGGCGGAGGATTAAGACGTGGAGATCACCTTCCTCCCCACAAATACATCAGAAATACATCTACATGTGGAACAACTCCTACAGAACACCTACTGAGCGCTGGCAGAAGACAGACTTCCCAAAAGGCAAGAAACTCCTCACGTACCTGGGTAGGGCAAAACAAACATAGAAACAAACAAAAAACCCAGAGATAACAGAATAGGGACAGGACCTACACCTCTGGGAGGGAGCTGTGAAGGAGGGAAAGTTTCCACACACCAGGAAGCCCCCTAGCGGGCGGAGACTGCGGGAGGCGGAGGCGGGGAGCTTCAGTGCTACGGAGGAGAGCGCAGCAACAGGGGTGCGGAGGGCAAAGCACAGAGGATCGGTGCCGACCAGCACTCACCAGCCCGAGAGGCTTGTCTGCTCACCCGCCAGGGAGGTGAGGGCTGGGAGCTGAGGCTCCAGCTTCGGCTAACCAGGAGGGAGTCCAGGAAAAACTTTGGACCTGCCTAAGAGGCAAGAGACCATTGTTTCAGGGTGTGCAAGGAGAGGGGATTCAGAGCACTGCCTAAACGAGCTCCAGAGACAGGCGCAAGCCATGGCTATCAGCGCGGAACCCAGAGACGGACATGAAATGCTAAGGCTGCTGCTACAGACATCAAGAAGCCCGTGTGCAAGCACAGGTCACTATCCACATCTCCCCTGCCGGGAGGCTGTGCAGCCTACCACTGCCAGGGTCCTATGATCCAGGGACAACTTCCCTGGGAGAACACATGGCATGCCTCAGGCTGTTGCAACATCATGCTGGCCTCTGCCGCAGCAGGCTCGCGCAGCATTCTGTACCCCGCCCCCCGGCCTGAGTGAGCCAGAGCCCCCTAATCAGCCACTACTTTAACCCTCTCCTGTCCGGGCGAAGAACAGATGTCCTCCAGTGACCTACACACAGAGGCAGGGCCAAAACCAAAGTTGAACCCCAGGAGCTCTGCGAACAAAGAAGACAAAGGGAAAATTCTCCCAGCAGCCTCAGGAGCAGCAGATTAAATCTCCACAATCAACTTGATGTACCCTGCATCTGTGGAATACCTGAATAGAAAACAAATCATTCCAAAATTGAGGCAGTGGACTTTGGGAGCAACTGTAGACTTGAGGTTTGCTTCTGCATCTAATTTGTTTCTGGTTTTATGTTTATCTTAGTTTAGTATTTATAGTTTATTATCACTGGTAGGTTTGTTTGATTTGGTTGCTCTCTTCCTTTTTTTATATATATATAGATATTTTCTTTTTCTCTTTTGCTGAGTGTGTATGTGTATGCTTCTTTCTGTGATTTTGTCTGTATAGCTTTGCTTTTACCATTTGTTCTAGGGTTCTCTCTGTCTATTTTTTGTTTGTTTGTTTTTGTATAGTTTTTAGCACTTGTTGTCATTGGTGGATTTGTTTTTTGGTTTGGTGGCTCTCTTCTTTCTTTCATTCTTTTTTTACATTTTAAAATTTCTTTATTTTTCATAATTTTTCATAATTTTTTATTTTAATAACTTTATTTTACTTATTTCTCTTTTTTTCTTTCTTTCTTTCTTTTTTTCTCCCTTTTCTTCTGAGCCATGTGGCTCACAGGGGCTTGGTGTTCCGGCTGGGTGTCAAGCATGTGTCTATGAGGTGGCAGAGCCGAATTCAGAACATTTGTCCACCAGAGACCTCCTGGCTCCACGTAACATCAAACTGTGAAACCACTCCCAGAGATCTCCATCTCAATGCTAAGACCCAGCTCCACTCAACGACCAGCAAACTACAGTGCTGGACACCCTATGCCAAACAACTAGCAAGACAGGAACACAACCCCACCCATTATCAGACAGGCTGCCTAAAATTATAATAAGGTCACAGACACCCCAAAACACACCACAGGATGTGGTCTGGCCCACCAGCAAGACAAGATCCAGCCTCATCCACCAGAACACAGGCACTAGTCCCCTCCACCAGGAAGCCTATACAGCCCACTGAACCAACCTTAGCCACTGGGGGGCAAACACCAGGAACTACGAACCTACAGAATGAAAAAAGGAGAACCCAAACACAGTAAGTTAAGCAAAATGAGAAGACAGAAAAACACACAGCAGATGAAGGAGCAAGGTAAAAATTCATGAGACCAAACAAATGAAGAGGAAATAGGCGTCTACCTGAAAAAGAATTCAGAGTAATGATAGTAAAGATGATCCAAAATCTTGGAAATAGAATGGAGAAAATACAAGAAACATTTAACAAGGACCTAGAAGAACTAAACAGCAAACAAACAATGATGAATAACACAATAAATGAAATTAAGAATTCTCTAGAAGGAATCAATAGCAGAATAACTGAGACAGAGGAACAGATAAATGACCTGGAAGATAAAATAGAATAAAGAAAGAACAGAGCAGAAAAAAGAATGAACAGAATTGAGGACAGTCTCAGAGACCTCTGGCACAACATTAAACACACCAACATTCAAATTACAGGGGTCCCAGAAGAAGAAGAGGAAAAGAAAGGGACTGAGAAAAT
>NW_006790227.1:0-269 GCF_000442215.2 Lipotes vexillifer | reverse complement strand
TCAGCTGCAGACAGTGGCGACCTGGGGGCTGCCAGGGAGGTGCCCAGATGAAGGACTATACCTTTATTAGCTCCCTCCCCACTGAAGACCACCAGAGCTGCCTCTCCATTGCCATCTCCCTGCTCTTTGCTTCTGGGTATCGGAAAAGGTACCCCGTGGAAACTTCCACACCTGACCCTTGAAGGGCTTTCTCCTCATACAAAAGATACTCTACCTTCCTCAGTCCTCAAAGGTTGTCCTGAACAACTTACATTCCCACCAACAGTGCA
>NW_006790226.1:0-535 GCF_000442215.2 Lipotes vexillifer | reverse complement strand
AAAATGTGTCTTTGTGCACACCCTCTGTGTGTTGCCCAAGACTCAGCATGACTTCAGCTCCTTTGTGGTGGACACGCGGTTCCAGACGGTGAGCGCCTGCTTCCTCCCTCGGGCGGGCCCATGAAGCCGCAGGTGAGTGGGAGGTGGAGGTGGTGACTGGGCGCCTGGGCTCTTCCTTTTCAGGAAATGATGCTCTGCTTCTCCATCAGAGGGCTGTTCAAGGCAGGTGAGTGTGCGTAGACCCCCAGCGCAGATGCCCCACTGCTGCCTCCCCCTGGCCAGGCTCACACCCAGAACCACTCAGCTTCCCTGACCCCTTCCCTTCCCTTCCCTTTCTTTCCTCTTCCCTTCCCTTCCCTTTCTTTCCCCTTCCCTTCACTTCCCTCTCCTTCAGTTCCCTCCCCTCCCCTCCCCTAGCCTCCCCTTCCCCACTGTGTTCTCCTGCCTTTAGGCTTCCCACAGACAACCCAGGTCTGAGCCGTGTCCATGCCTGTCTGCCCTGCACACCCTGGGCGTTGGGGACACAGGCTGTGGC
>NW_006790225.1:0-1366 GCF_000442215.2 Lipotes vexillifer | reverse complement strand
TCTCCAACCAGGGATTGAACCCGGGCCCTGGCAGTGAAAGTGCCAAGTCCTAACCACTGGACCGCCAGGGAATTCCCATAAAGTGTTCATTTTTAAAAGAAGAAAGAGGAGGAAAAAAATTCATCAAATTAAACCTTTTTCCTACAGTAATTAGTCACATGTTGCTGAGTTACTGCCATCAGCAATTTCCATCTGATTCTGTCTTCACGGACTTCCTCAAACTGAAGATGCGCCCCTATTACAAGAAGCTTCTATTCTCTTTCTTGTCTTTATTTATTCCTTGATTTGGTATAAGTAGTTTCAAACATAAATGAATCTCCTCCACATGGAAGACATGGAAGATTTAACACAAGGGGAGAGTGACAATTTCCAAAACTGTCACCCATAGGGACAGTCTGGTGCTTGTACTATCTGAAAACTTCTTTCTAGAATTGCCTGAGAATGCTGCTTGCTTTGGGAGCCAGTTTAACTCAGCAGCAATGCCAACATCCCTCACCTTTCTGCTTTTGATCCTGAATCTAAGACTCTTGCACAGTATAAACTGACAGGCAAAAATAAAACAAAACAAAAAATCCAGTTTCCAAATGACATTGCTGTAGCCTCCACCCTTGCAGGACATTTGGTCCTGTCCAAAACTTTCATGAGCATATTTGGTCCATGACAAATGGCTTTGGACAGGACCAAATATCAAGGACCTTTCGGCATGGACCAAATGTCTTATGGACGTTTTGGACAGGACCAAGTGCTAACTGGGTGCCACTGCCCATGCACCCTCCCTGTCCTTTGAGACCTGGTCAAGCAGAAGCATCCTTCACAGCCTCTAGTCCAACACTGTCCAAAGGGGGTTTCTAGGTCAGGAAGTGGATGTTTTCCTAACTTAGGTATACGCTGGCTCCTTCCTGGAACTGCAAGTTAGCAGCTGTGGTTGTCTCTCTCTCTGCTTCACTCTTTAGGATCAGTGGTAGACAGTTCGGGGTTCACTTATCTATAGAATAACCAGGTTGCACACTATTGCTCTAGTTACAAGGTCAAAAGCAAAGCACCAAAGAAGGTACTTAACTCATTTGTAGAAATGGCACACTACTTTGGTTCAACATAAATTATTTGTAAAAAGCTGACATTGTAGGGCCTTCCATGTGAAATATAAAAGCTTCAAACAAGAGCAAACATATCAGTTATTATAATACACTTAGTGGTTCAATATTCCTAAAAAGACAAATACTCTTCATATTGGGTTAAAATGCAAACTCTATATCCTGCTTATAAAACACACACTGAAACAAAAAGATACAAAAGATTAAAAAGCTGTGACAAAGCGAGAGACAGGCATGGACATATATACACTACCAAACGTAAGGTAGATAGC
>NW_006790223.1:0-223 GCF_000442215.2 Lipotes vexillifer | reverse complement strand
TCAGACACACTGGTCTCCACTGGCAACACATCTCAGGTCCCGGGTGAGGAGGCGGAAGAGGTTGAACATGACAGAGGCTTCGAGGCAGTCCCGGGACTCCTGGGGGCAAAGGGGGATGGCTCAGTAGCTCCCACGTCTGGGCTCCCAGCTGAGCCCAGCCGTCGGTTTCCCCTCCCCGGTCACTCACCTTCTTCGAGGCCTCCTGGAGCCGGTGCAGCCAGTG
>NW_006790222.1:584132-603828 GCF_000442215.2 Lipotes vexillifer | reverse complement strand
TATATACAGAGAGAGAGAGAGAGAGAGATGGCATTTCATTCAATCATTTGTCTAGTAAATTATTATTTAATTAGCCATGCACTTTACTGGGTGCCAAGAAATATAATAATTGTGTCACTGTTGGCAAAGACTCTAGCAGAGTAAGGAGACATTATATGGACAATTATAGAATGATGAAGGCTATGAAGACCTTTAGGACAACAAGTCTTTTGCATATAATAGAGGCTCTCCTGGGCAGTGAATCTAAGAATGAATAGAAGTTAGCTAAAGAGACAAGAATTCCAGGCAGAGGAAAGAGCATGTGTGAAAACCTTCAGTTAGAAGATGACATATATTAGTTTAAGGAAGGACTCAGAGTGCCAGATCAGAGAGATTGAGGGGAAGAATGACATTCAGATAAGGTAGAGAGTTAGGTAAGGGGTAGTTTGTAAAGGTTGCTTAAAGCCTTATTGAGGATATTGGACTTTACCCAACAGTAAGGAGCAATGACAGAAGCTTTTAAGAAGAGGAATAAAATAAGCAGACACTGTGTTTTTGATGTATTATTCTGATTGCAAAGTGCAGAACAAATAGAGGAGAACATGAAGGTTTAGGGAAGTATAAGGAGGTTATAGTAATAGTTAAGGCAAAAGATTTCTGTGATTGTACAAGAGCCTTAACCATGCAGATGGAGAGGAAGTGGAGTGATTTACATGTATTTAGGAGGCAAATTGACAGGGCTTGGTGATCGGTGGTGAGTAGTGAGAGAGCAGAAGCAATCCAGGGAGGCTTCATGGTTTCTAGATTGAGCAGCGGCTGGATAGACAGTCTTGCTAATTCTAAGAGTGAATAGATTTTTATTTACCAATTAATATTTAGAATTACATTGATGCTCTATTTTTTAATGTGGTCAAGAAGTATATAATAAGAATGAATGTAATGATACATTAAATCTAGGATATGGAATTTCTAAAATTCATATTAAAAAGACTTTCCAAAGAAATATGAATAGTAAAAATTTTCTGTTATGATAATAAATGGGTATATTGGACTGGGAAACTTGCAGTAATTATAATTCCTGCTATCAAGCTCTTTCTGTGGCTGCTTCTCAAAGGAAGCATTTGTACCTCTCTCTCTTTATTTTCCTGTTTTTTGTAAGGTTCACAACCTTCTGTATTGTGCATACACAACACCTTAAAAATTAAAAATAGAATCTCCAAGCTTCAGATATTCTAATTGAACATTTTAGTAACATCTTTTCTTTGCCTTAATCAACTTTCTAAAGTGCGAGCTATTTTTAGCACCAGTTACACTTGTACCTTTGGGTCCAATTCTAATTCTCTTCACATCGCAGACGATCTCTCTGCAGCGTTCTCTTTGAAATCAATCAGTGCTTTCAGGAGAGAAAGTTATGCAGTGGAGGATGAGAACTGGGTCATGGCGAGCATTCTCCTCCACATAATGCTGAATTCTTTTACTTCCAGGTGCAGAGATGGGGTAAGATGACTACTATTTAGAGAGCACAAAGGGGGCCATTAAAATAGTTGGAAAAAAAAAAACAAACCTTACCTCAGTAAGGTTACTTCAGACTGGCTGCATTGTTGTTTTGGTTCCAGAATTTTAACTTCACCAACAAAGTGCTAAGGTAAAATTGCTATAAAAATATTCCTAGTCTGAAAAAAGGCAAGCAGTTTCTAACATAGCATGCTCACACCCACATTTCCTACTTAGAACCCTGAGAAGACCCAGAAAAGAGAAGTAGACAATCTACTCCTTGACAGATCATCTAGTTCCAGGTACTTTAGACATTTCCTTTAATTTTAAGTTTGAAGGGATTTAGAATGAGGAATACAGTGATTTGCCCAGTTTTTAAAGGGAAAAATGCAAACCCACCCATCTGAAAAAAAACTGCAAGATCTTTCATCCTTCCTACCCATCTGACAAAAAATTGCAAGATCTTTCATCCTTCGCCTATGGTCTATCTTTGTATTAGCAGTGCAGATTCTGTATTAACCAGAAAAAAATAAAATAATTTCTGTTATTTTCATTTTGATTTTTAAGTGGTCAGTGGAATTTTTCCAGCCTTTTCTCTCCACCCCCATAATTCAAGTAAATTGGGGCAGGTTGGGTTGGGGTAGATAAGAGTCCTGAAGAACCCAGGAGGAGACTTTAACTGCATGTACTACATTCATTCATGGGATGTAGGAGAATATTTCCACATCATAAAAGAGTTTATGAGATGATTATCTGGAGATTGATATAAAGTTTGGAGCTATTTCCTCTAATTTTTCACACAAAGGTGAAAAATTGCTTATTCATCCACCTACCCACTTACCTATTGATGCAACTGGTCCTTGTTGCCTTCAGAGCCTTTCAATTGCCTCTGAAAATGGAAGGCACTAAAAATTCTAAAGAAAAAATAAATATCGGAATGAATTTTTAAGAAAAAAACAAAACAGGAAGAATGATCTCAAAATTCAATAAAAGGAAAAATAATTTTGAATTTCCACAATAAATAAGTAAATATAAAAATAGAATCTTTGATTCTCCTGAAACATAACTTGAAGGAAGAAATTGTAATGTTGGACTGGAAAGTGTGTGCATGAAGACTCAGTTTCTGATTCTGTCCACTACACACATCTTCCTCTTTCATGGCACAGAAGCTAAATAATAAAAGCTCTCTATGTTCTAGGGAAAAGAGCTTGAAATTTGGGAGAGAAGAGCAAAAACCTTCCCGTGTGCGTATCTGGTAAAGGCATCTTGCTTTTCCCCCTCTCAAGGCCAAAATCTGGGCTTGATAGGTACCTTCAAGTAGGTTTAGCATTGGAGAGCAGGGGTGTCTTGTGTCTTATCCTTTATCTGGTTTGTTAGGAGGAAGGAGCTATGTAGATCACTCCAGTCATAACGGATAGGAATGGATACAGGGCAGTTTTAGGAAGAGAGAGACTATTACCCATTTTCTCCTGCTCTTCATTGGTCCAGTGTGGATGAGCATCTGAATGATTTCCATGTCCCCTTGAAAATGATACAGAGGAAGGCTGAAAAAGTACAGGCGTCATGCCTTGGGGCTGGGATGAGGAATATGTGGATTGAACTATATTGTCCTGGCAATTGAAGAGCAAGGCAGTACCATGGATAGCAGCAGCAGATGGCAGAGGGGCTGGATGGAGATCATTCAAGGTTAATATGGATCATATATATCTTGGCAAAGGCTAGCAAGGGAAGAAAATGGCCATGGTTAGATATCAACTTTTCCTGTGGCCTTAATCATATGTAAGTACTGCTGGAGAGAAAGAAATTTCCCTCTACCCTTCTGACTGATCTAAGAATTAAATTGACATGAGTCAGATTAACAGGAGAAACTCAAGCAAAAGTTTAATAACATGTATACATGACAGAGACCCAGGAAAACTAACTCACCAAAATGCCTAAAACCCTCACCTTAAATACTATCTTCAACTAAAAATAAAAGAGGATGTTGAGGGTAGTGGTTTGGGACCTCAAAGGGGAGGAAGGCAATTCACATGGAGATGGAAAAGAGAATTTTTCATAAAGAAATGTTTGCTGAGCAATGCACAGACTATGGGACACAGAGTGGACTCTGATCTCTAGGCCCTGCTGCGTTTCTCCCACCACAACTAGCCCATATTCTTTGTGGATATCTCCAGTGAGCTCTATTCCAGGAACAGACTCTTTAGGCAGCTAAAGGGGAGATAAAAAGAAAGACTTCCTGAGTCTTCGGTTTCTTAAAAATAATCAGCCTAAATTAATCCTCATGTTTTATTTCATTTCTTTTTTGGCCATGCCACGCGGCTTGTGGGATCTTAGCTCCCCAGCCAGGGATCAAACCAGGCCCTCGGCAGTGAAAGCACAGAGTCTTAACCACTGGACCGTCAGGGAATTCTCAATACTTGTATTTTAAAAGAGTGAATTTTATGTTATATGAATTATATCTTGATAAAGTTGTTACTAAGTAAAAGGAATTCCTGGGAAGTTTGAAATGGAAATATAATTTTTGTGTTATTAATGAAACACATGAAATAGATGTCATGAATGCATCTTCATGAAATGATTGCATAGTTAAGAAAGTTACTAAGTGATAAATCACTTTTTATGCAGTAGGGGTTTTTTTTGTAGGCATTTATTCAAGATGCATGCATTCTATTGAACAGTGACTAAAAATTTATTGCTAATGATATGCAGCAAAATCCAGAAACTAGAAAGTGAGGCAAAATCAAAAAGAAGAAATGAATTATTCTGGGAAATGGATATAAGGCCTTTATGAATGGTCATCCTAGACCACGGTGACTATGATGGATATAAATTAGCTTTTAAGATATCTTATTTTCTTATTTCTGTTTCCTATTGCCTATAATTCCTTCAACATGTAGCATGACTTTTTTCTCTTTCTTCCAAATGGTACAGAAGAAAAATGTTGATTTTTAACTACTTGACAATTAGTTATTTATGCAATGAAAAAAACTTGGATTTTGCTGTTACAGAATTAAAATTAGTAAAAGAGGTTTTTACTAGATCATAGAAATAGAAATCCTAGTATGCTTTCATAATTGTTATTTGATTACAGAGTAACAGTCATCAAACTGGAAACAAGTTCTTATGTATCAATATATTGTATAGCATTTATCAGTACCACTCAGATATACAGCCTCCCTGAACAAAAGAAGTTTGCAATAGGGTATGTAGTGTGTGCATAGTATTAAATGTTTGGCTTAAAGTACTGTGTTCGAATTTTAAAAAGAAATTGTGTAGTAGACTAAATTTCAGAGGGAAGATATTGAGGCTAAAGTGTCCAAAAGTTTGAGACACACAAATGAAGAGACCAAAACTCTCCAACTTTGAAGTCCAAGAAAGGGGCATTACAACTTATGAACTAAACTGAGGGCTACACTATAAAGAGTGTAGTTTATGTTCACTAGAATATTCCTTCTTAAGCAGCTCTTCATATGGGAGAGAGAAACTTTTTCCTGTTTTATTAGCTCTATTCAAATGTCTGAGAAACAGAATCTCCTTTGTCTCTTAAGCTGCAATGGAGCCACTATCTCAGGGATTTGGCATTTCCCTTCCCTTATAAAACATGCTCAGCAAACTATCAGTTAACCACAGATTGGTAAATTCGTATCATTATTATTGTGGCATCTGTAGTGTTTTGTAAAGCAAGTGATTTAATAAAATCACAAAAATGTGAGAACTTAAAGTAAATCACATGAATAAGATCCATGCATGTCTGTCAGACTCTCGGGGAGCTCAGGAACAAAATGGTCATAGTGGCGAGGGTAACATTTACATACAGGCTTCGCCTCACCAAAGCTAATCTGGTTAAGAGTACTGTTAAACGTCCGACTTGCCAAAGCAGAGACTGATGTTGCTCTTAATATAGCACATACTTCAGAGGTACCAGAAAACATTTGGTGGCAGGTTATCACTTTGAACCGTATGATACTGATTTGTTCTCCCTGGAACAGGCACTTATCCATGGACTTACTGAATACCTTATTCAAAGTTTCAGAATTCCTCATGATGTTTTTTCTAACCAAAGGACTCATTTCCTAGGGGGGAAAATGGGACAATGTGCTAGAGCCTGAGGAATTTCCTGGTTGTACTATGTCTCTTGTTACCGCAAATATATCCTTATAGAGTAATGAAACAGTATATTGAAGACTCAGTTATGGCATTTTCTGGAAGGTAGTAGTACCTTGTGAGGTTAAGAGACTATTTTGGAGAATGCACTGTATAAACTTAAGCAGTGATTCATGCTATAATTGGCCTTGATTTTAAGGAACACCATTATATTAAATACCTTTAAAAAGGAAAGAAAAGAAAGTGCTACCAAGTAAACAATGGTTTGCAATTATTGTAAGAAGCAGGCCAATGTCAGAGACATAAAAATCTTAAAAAAAAAGGAAAAGACAAAATAGAAAAATATGGTTAATGATACTTTTTCTTTTATAGCCATAATATAAAAGTC
The DNA here is from genome assembly GCF_000442215.2 of Lipotes vexillifer. Classification (NCBI taxonomy): domain Eukaryota; kingdom Metazoa; phylum Chordata; class Mammalia; order Artiodactyla; family Lipotidae; genus Lipotes; species Lipotes vexillifer. Next base: position 597,863 of record NW_006790222.1, on the reverse strand, counting down.
GAGGAAACAAGGAGTGGAAATAAAAGTGATGCTCTAACCCACTGCACCAATGTCACCTTCCAAAAAAAATCCCTGTTATTAAAAAAAAAAAAAAAACCTATTCTGACAATTTAATTATGTGGACTTGTCAAAATTTTATTTCAAGGTTGTTCAAAGAATGAGAACTAAGCAGGCCAATTTAAAGGTTGATCTCTTGCTGGTGACACTTATAGAAAAAAGAGTTTTTAGATAATCAGTAGAAGGCTGGCTTTCTGATTGGAAGTCATTAGACTTCTAACTGACACTCAGCTGGCAGTTAAATGGTGGACAGGTGACTAATTTTCTAGAACAGATCTTATGCTTATTAAAGTTCATCAGGTAAGTATGCAATGGTACCTAAGCAATTTCATTAGAAATTGTAATTTCTCAGAAAGAGGTTGTGAAATTATACCAGACCAGGCTTGAGCAATATTTTTTTCAAATTATCAAAAGGAGAAATATTTCCACAGGGGACATAGCAATGGTTGCATTTTAGGCTCTTCTTGCAACAAGCCAAACAAAATAAAATAAAACAACATCAAATGGGATGGGAGTAGAAGAACTGCATTTTCCAATGATTTATCTAATTACCAAATAGCAGTAGGGCTAATTTTTCACAATGAGGTGTATGTATGGAGCGAAGTGATCTTCTGCGTTACCTCTTCTACTTGCTTATGTAGTGGTAAATAAGTTACGTTGACCAAATGAACATTCAGGCAAGACCATGAAGGAGCCAGACACCTCAAGATAAAGACTTGGATCAACCTACAGACCAAAAACATAAGCTATCAAACAAAACAAAACCACACAAATAAACAAAACTAACCAGCTAAGATGCTGGATGAAGGCAAGAGGATATGGCATAGGTCTCATGAGTACTTATAGAAATGACTATTTAAAGAAATACATAAATTCTTTCTGTATTGTGTATATATCTACACCTAAGTAACTTTTTTCTCCTCTTACCTCTTCTACTCTTTTATGTAGGATGTATCATTAATGTTAAATTTCTAATTGAACTTATAGGTTTGTAAATAAGAGAATAATCTAAGCTGCTATAGTTAGTCCAAAATAAAGTGTCTTAAGATAAAAGTTTATTTTTCTCTCATGTATTATTCTGGGTTGTGGTCTAGGGCTGGACGGTAGTTTGAGCCATTTCCAAGGGTTAGCATTCCTTTCATTGTCAACTTTCCCATTCCTAGAATGCTTTCACTGTCTGTCATGCCAAAAATAACCCAATCCCACATCCATATTTCAACCTGGAGGAAAGAGGAAGGAAAAAGGGGAACAACATATTTAAGATGTCATTTTAGCTGAACAGAAGAGGAATGAGTATCACCCAAAGACAACTGTAGTAACTGATGAGACTTTGATTCTCTCCTCTTGGGGAGAGGGTGACTGCATTTATATCTCTTTGGCAATGGGTATTTTAGGTTGCCATTGTTATCGTTGAAAGTTAAGTATGGAAAGAAATGTGTGTATAAATGTTACTTATCAAAGAGATTGGATATGGCAGATACAGTGAAATGGCACTCACATTCATTCACTCCAACTTTCCCTTAAAGTGGGTTTCCTATACTGCAAAGGTTGGGAAGTTAAAATGACACTTTAAAAACTCTCTTGAAGCTGAAGTTGAGGGTGAGAATTAGGTTCTGTCTGTTAGATGTCTATTAGATGGAGCTGCCTCCAATATGGAAGGAAGAAGTCTCCCTGCTGCTTTGGGTGTTGTTTCTGGCAGGCACCACTGTATACTTGTTGGTTTTTTCTAAAACTGGGTTCTAACCACTGACTTGTAGAGTGGAGATTGGTATATTTTTGTAAAGGTCCTCACAGTATATATGCTATGTTTTTTGGAACAAGACGCCACACAGAAACTCTGTCTCAACAGCTCAACTCTACTGCCATCATGAAAGAAGCCATAGACAAGGTATAAATAGAGGTGAGTGGCTGTGTTTGGTGACTGGATTTGGCCTGGGAAGCTCATTTCTAGAGCAAGATTTGGACAGGTAGATGCAAGGAGCATTGTGGTCCAAATTAGCATTTCATTCTCTAGGCACTAACTTCATGGGTGTCAGTGGATAGTTGTGGAGGTGCTGACTTCTTTTTCTCTGAATCACGGCTGTTCTTTGGATCACAGTTTCAGAATTGGCCTCCTTGTTTCTTCCTAATTGGTAAAGATTGTAGTTTCTGGGTCAGTTCAATGGTATTGATCTGGGAGTCATTACTGGAGACACAGGCTAAAGATTGGTTTTGTACTCCTTCAGTGATTTTTGTAAGCACTCAATTCCTTACATTAAGCCAATGTCTGCTTAAAATATATATAGAATGTGTTCTGTTTCCTGCAGCTGAAAAATGTCTGATCCTCGCCTATCTCTATACATCAGTCAGAAACCATAACTCCCAATAGGCTACATGCCAAGAAAGAGAAGCAAAGGCCAAGTGCATTCTAAGATATTTGGTTGTCGAAGAAATACACCCCACCCCTATTTTCTCAATGGAAAGCACAGACAACAATGTGAACAGCGCATGTTGGTCTTAGTAAGAAATACTGGCAAGGGAAGTATAAGATCTGACCTTAGACTCAACAAAACCACACTGGGTTATGGTTAGGTGTCACAAACTGAGTACATCAGACTTTTTTTCCATTTGGACAGGAGTGCTACCAGCATCTAAGTGGACAATAAATGGCATAAGAGGTGTTCTGCTTTATTTTTTAAGCAAATGTTAGGCCTGGGTTGGTTGCTCCCTATTCCAAATTAGTAAAGAGAAAATAATTTATAGCTATGTTAAAAAATGCTGATGATTGAGAGGTCAGTATAGTTCTGAAAATTCTTTTCCAGTATAAACAGAACATTAGAAATTGTTAGGAGGCATCTGATTGAAGCAGACATGAAATGATAGAAACCTAGAGGTAAGAAGAAGTGGAGGCAAGGATGCAATGGGAGACAGCGGAAGTAAAAAGGTATAAATAGAAATACCAAAAGCAATCACAAAAAAAATCAATTTTGCAAAAGAGAACACAATAAAGTTGCAAAATATCAAATCAGTGGTATGGTAGAAGAATTTTAGTACTCCTTCATTATACAGAAGGCGTACTAAGACACAGTTGAAAATTAAGGGAAAATGACATCTAAGGAGGAGAGAAAAATAGAGTTCCAATCTAAGAACTATTTACATTCCAAAGGAAACTGAACATAATAAGCAATTACCTTATAGAAAAATTTTCTGAGGTGAAGAAGAATTGCATCTGTGGACTGAATGTACTCACCAAATTCCAGGCAACTGCAATGAAAAAACAAACAAGAAAAGACCCATCAACTTTAGATTTCAAAAAAACAAAAATTGGGCTTCCCTGGTGGCACAGTGGTTGAGAGTCCGCCTGCCGATGCAGGGGACATGGGTTCGTGCCCCAGTCTGGGAAGATCCCACATGCCGTGGAGTGGCTGGGCCCGTGAGCCATGGCCGCTGAGCCTGTGCATCTGGAGCCTGTGCTCCGCAATGGGAGAGGCCACAGCAGTGAGAGGCCCGCGTACCACAAAAAAAAAAATAAATAAATAAAAATAAAAATAAAAAATAAGTAGCCATAAGAGGGGTTTATCAAAATGATGTATTTAATAACCAATATTGCACAGAAACAAACCAATGAGATAAATGGTAGCACTGGCTTGGCATGGCCTTACAACTAAGTACTGTCTTAATAGCATCCCTGGTTATGACATAACTGTATGTTTTCACCTCTGTGTGAATTCAACGAAAGATATTTTTAAGTAGGCAAGGTCTCAGAACATGTATTGCTAAGAATATACTCTTACTAAGAAAACTACTTGGAAGTGTTCCTTACAAACAAGAGATGAATTAAAATCAAGATTTGGTTGCTGTCTTGGGAGTGTGTGGGCTGCCACCACTAAGAGACACAGGAACAGGTGCCAATCGCTACCCCTGCTGACCTGGGGGCGTGTGGGCTGCTGATGCCACTGGCAGACCCACGAGTGGATGCCAATCTCTGCCCTCATCATCCCAAGAGCATGCATAGGCTGCCATCCCTGCGCACCCTCATATCAAGGGGATAATGGCCAGCATGCACTGAGGAAAAAGGCAGCTAGCATCCAAACTAAAAGCAACTTCTTGATTCTGGACAAGATGGTGGAGTGGAAGGACTTGAGCTCACCCCCTCTCACAAAAACACCAAAGTCACAACTAACTGGTGAACAACCATTGACAAAAAAGACTGGAACCTACCAAAAAAAGATATTTTACATCCAACAACAAAGAAGAAGCCACAGTGAGATGGTAGGAGGGGTGCTTTTGTGATATAATCAACTCCCATACCAGCCAGGTGGGCAACCCACAAATTGGAAAATAATTACATTACAGAAGTTCTCCCACAGGAGTGAGAGTTCTGAGCCCCACATCAGGCTTCCCAGCCTGAGGGTCTGGCTTCAGGAGGAGGAGCTCCCAGAGTATTTGGCTTTCAAGGCCAGCAGGGCATGAGTGCAGGAACTCCACAGGACTGGGGGAAACAGAGACTCCACTCTTGGAGAGCACACACAAGTTTTCACATACACTGAGATCCAGCACAAAGCAGTGATTCCATAGGAGCTTTCACATATACTGGGATCCAGAACAAAGCAGTGACTCCATAGGAGCCTGGGCTAAACCTACTGGCGGGTCTTGGAGGGTCTCCTGGGGAGATTGCTCATTGTGGGGGCAAGGACACTGGTGACAGAGGCCCCAGGGAATATTTATCGGGTGAGCTCTCCCAGGGGTAACCATTTTGGCACCAAGACCTGGCCCCACCCAACAGCCTTCAGGCTCCACTGCTGGGATACCTCAGGCCAAACAACCAGCAGGGTGGGAACACAGACCCACCCATCAACAGATAGGCTGCCTAAAGTCATACTGAGCTCACAGCCACCTCTAAACACACTCCTTGACACAACCCTGCTCACCAGAGGGACAAGATCCAGCTCCACCCACCAGTGGGCAGGCACCAGTCCCTCTCACCAAGAAGCCTGCATAAGAACCTGGACCAACATTGCCCACCAGAGGGGAGAAACCAGAAGCAAGAGGAACTACAACCTTACAGGCTGAGGAAAGGAGACCACAAACACAGATATTTAGGCAAAATGAGATGGCAGAGAAATATGCTCCAGACAAAGGTACAAGATAAAAACCCAGAAGAACAACTAAGTGAAAGTGGAGATAAGCAATCTCCCTGAAAAATAAATTAGAGTAATGATAGTAAGGATGATGCAAGATCTTGGATAAAGAATGGAGGCACAGATTGAGAAGATACAAGAAATGTTTAACAAAGAGCTAGAAAAATTAAAGAACAAACAGAAATGAAAAATACAATAACTGAAATGAAAAATACGCTAAAAGGCATCAAAAGCAGAATAACTGAGGCAGAAGAACAAATAAGTGAACTAGAAGACAGAGTGGTGGAAATCACCACCATGGAACAGAATAAAGAAAAAAGAATGAAAAGAAACGAGGACAGTCTCAGAGATCTCTTGGACAACTTTAAACTCACCAAGAGTTGCATTATATGAATCCCAGAAGGAGAAGAGAGAAGAAAGGGTCTGAGAAAATATTTGAAGAGATTATAGCCCAAAATTTCCCCAACATGGGAAATTAAACATTCACTCAAGTCCAAGAAGTGCAGAGAGTCCCATACAGGATAAACCAAGGAGGAACATGCCAAGACACATATTAATCAAACTAACAAAAATGAAAGACAAAGAGAAAATATTAAAAGCAACAAGGGAAAAGCAACAAATAAAATTCAAGGGAATTTTCATACGGTTATCTGCTAATATTTTGGCAGAAACTCTGCAGGCCAGGAGAGGGTAGCACGATATATTTCAACTGATGAAAAGGAAGAACTTACAACCAAGAATACTCTAGCCAGCAAGGTCTCGTTCAGATTCGATGGAGAAATCAAAAGCTTTACAAATAAGCAAAAGCTAAGAGAATTCAGCACCACCAAACAAGCTTTACAACAAATGCTAGAGGAAATTCTCTAGGCAGAAAAGAAAAGGCAACAACTAAAACAAAATTATTATGAATGGGAAGCTCACCAGTAAAGGTAAACATACAGTAAAGGTAGGAAATCACCCATACAAACAGTTGTAAATGTATATGCACCCAACATAGGAGCACCTCAATATATAAGGCAAATGATAACAGCCAGAAAAGGAAAAATCAACAGTAACACAATAATAGTGGGGGAAATAAAACAGTGAAAATGTTGCCTGATATACTTTTTCTTCTTCAAAAGCATCCTATATAACTGTACTGATTTATGGGACTGCTATTACTAGCTAATGCTTACATAGAGATTTCTGCTTTAACTATGGTTTTATAAGTGTAATTTTCTGCTATAGTGGCTGGCACACTGATATTAAGAGATGTTATTTAAGTACAGTTTGCAACAGAATAAACAGTGTCAAACAAAGTTCATTTCTTATTGATTGAGAAAATGAGATGAAATTAAAATATTCATGTGTAATGACAAAACCAAGGTTTGTAAACAAAATATCCTAGCAATGTCAAACAAAGGTCATTTCTTCTTGACTGAAAGAGGATATGAAATTAAAATATTCATGTGTAATGACAAAACCAAGGTTTGTAAACAAAATATCCTAGCCACTGGCGAGGGTGATTAGTAGAAGAAGCAATGTGCTTTAAATATTAGAAAAATAATTAAAATTTCATACATGCCCTGATCAGAGTAAAATAATATTAGAGATTGTTTATCTTAATTTGACCCCAACTCCCATTCTGCATTGGAAAGATTGCTGATGGAAATTATCAAGTTGGAGAATACTACTTTCTAATTTTTTACTCCAATATACATCTAATTTGACTACTACCTATCTGTCATCTATCTATCTTTTATCAATCATCTATCTATCATTTTAAATTCCTGTAGTGATATTTGCATCCTTGCATGCAGCATGTAAACAGAACCATGTCTTAAGATTTCTATTAAGTAGGCAGAGATTTATCTTCAGCCCCCTCCTTTCTACCTTTTCCTACCTCCCCTCCTGACTCCCACCTCCCTTATCCTTAAAGGTTTGCATGCTGCTGCTGACAGTCCACTTGTCACTACTTCCCAGAGATGGCTAGATGTTTCTAATATCCATGTTCACCCCTGCTTCCCACTGACACTGCTAATTACATTTTCCAGCCCCTTTCTCAGGTATGGCAGTCAGATTGAGTTCAGTGATGTGTGACATTTACAAGTCTAGCCCTTAAAGTCTCCTTTGAGATCCCCCTTCCCTTACTCTTCCCTTTTCTGTTAACCAGATGCAAAGCATTCAGTGGAAGACTCAGAGGCTCTCGGTGATAGTCATTTGATAAAAAGAACCTGAGTACCCAAAGGACTATGTGGGGCAGAGCACCCCCTTTCCCACTGACTCTACTCCAACCCATCTACAAATTGGACCTGGAGAGGAATCAAAAATAGTTCACTATTTGTTTTTGTTTTTTTGCGGTACGCGATCCTCTCCCTGTTGTGGCCTCTCCCGTTGCAGAGCGCAGGCTCCGGACGCGCAGGATCAGCGGCCATGGTTCACGGACCCAGCCGCTCCGCGGCATGTGGGATCTTCCCGGACCCGGGCGCGAATCCGCGTCCCCTGCATCGGCAGGTGGACTCTCAACCACTGCGCCAGCAGAGAAGCCCTAGTTCACTATTTTGTTAAGGTTTGGGATTTGGGAGTTATCTGTAACAAAAGTTAGCACACTTTGAAAAATACAGTGCCCTTATTTCAAATCATTTGTCCACTCTCTACTTACCCCTTAGGACAGGATTTAGGAAACCACAGACTGTTGGCCAAATACAGCCATGGCCTCTTTTGGTACAGCCTGCACTATAAAAATGTGTTTAAAAAAAAAAAAATGTTTTAAAGGATTTGCTTAAAGAATGAAAAGGGGGCTTCCCTGGTGGCGCAGTGGTTGAGAGTCCACCTGCCGATGCAGGCGACACGGGTTTGTGCCCTGGTCCGGGAAGATCCCACATGTCGCAGAGCGGCTGGGCCCGTGAGCCATGGCCACTGAGCCTGTGCTTCTGGAGCCTGTTGCTCCGCAACGGGAGAGACCACAACAGTGAAAGGCCCGCATACCGCAAAAAAAAAAAAAAAAAAAAAAAAAAAAAAAGAAAAGGAGGCAGAAGAACAGGAGTAGGAAGAGGAGACACAATGTGACAGATAGCATGTGCATGAAAACCAAAAATATTTACCATCTGGTCTTTCAACAAGAAAGTTTGCCAATCTCTGCTCTAGAATATTAGGGCAGCCCCAAATCCTTTGTAGAAGCCTCAGTATTCCAGGGCTGTCCATCATAAGATCTCCAATGTCTATGGTAAGGATGTTGACTGAACTCTACTGCAGCTTTCACTATCCACGTAACCAAAGAGCACAGGGCTCTCTGCAGAGATACTAGCTTGGCATTGTGTGGGCACCCTAATGCAGCCCTGAGCCCCACTTTTTTTTTTTTTTTTTTTTTTTTGTACGTGGGCCTCTCACTGCTGTGGCCTTTCCCGTTGCAGAGCACAGGCTCTGGACGCACAGGCTCAGAGGCTACGGCTCACGGGCCCAGCCACTCCACGGCATGTGGGATCTTCCCGGACCGGGGCACGAACCTGCGTCCCCTGCATCGGCAGGAGGACTCTCAACTACTTTTCAACATGGGCCCCCAGGGTAGTTCTCTTTGTGCTCATAGCCTCACAGCTTCCCTTAGAGTAGGGGTATAAGCCTTTGGTCTTAATTCTTCATTGGCTGAAAAACAATCTCAAATAGTCTTCAGGGAAAGGAGAAAGTCTTCACTATCTCTCTCATGGTTGTCATGTTCTAACTTATGTTTGAAACTTCTATCAGAGTAAACTTTGTCCCCACAAAATCTCTCTTGGACATAAAGACATGAAGGGAGACTAATTGATACCCATTATTTATTTAGGAAGAGTGTATCTGAGTGTGTGTATGTTTCATGTGCTTAGGGAGTTGTCTACACTAGCAAGCAGCTGGTTAATAATAAACTGTTACACTTGCATTTACATAGGGCTGACCACTGAATAAAAGTATTTAAGATTTCAAGTGGCCAGTAAAGAAGATATCTATGCCAGGCATTGCCTTTTGAAAGCATGAATTTCCTGTTCCTGAAATTATTTTAAAAAATTAGTAATTACTGAGTCAAATATATTTAAGAACATTTTGAGAAGTAAAAACTGAGGTACTGGGGACAGGAAGCAAATACCACAGCTTCTCTTGGTTGGGAAGTTTATGTGTACCTTGTTAGGTTATGCGAGACAGAATCTTAGTACCTAAGTATAGGGAAGAACTTTACAATGGCAGTATCTAAGCCAAACTATCCCAAACACTGTTAAGTCTGGCAACCGAGTTATCATAGAATATAAAAAACAATTTTCAATCAATGAAGCATTTTAAAATCTCTTGGAATTGAAACTAATGTTGGACTAAATCATAGTTCAATTACAGTAACTTTAAAGGCAGAAAAATAGTAACCAAAAAATAGCTGATTGTCTAAATAATTCCAGACTTTCTGACACCTGCTGACTGCATTTTTTTGATCTTGTCAATGTTTTGTTGAAACATAAGGCTTATCCCAGAGATGTAATTTTATCTAATCAATCATAGAAATTTTAATGAGTTTATGTTGGAAAAGTTTCCAAGGAGAATTAAGTTTTAAACCCTGGGTTTCAGATAACATGCTAAACAGGCCAAATGTCATCATGTTCTACAAATATTTTAAGATCACATACCCATAGTAGAATAAATCACCTATTTCTCCAAAGTAATGGACCACTGGATGCAATGGCCCACTCTCTCTTCCATGTCTGAGAGGACTACTGCAGAGCCGAGGGATTCTGTGCACAGAACACATGGATGAAACAAATGCTCTTGCCAAGCTCCCACCAACAACTTCCAGGGAATTAACAGTGACAGGTTTCCTGATGTCAGCTCATCGCCTCCACCAGGCTTCTTAGCCATTGTAATTCCCCAATGAATTGGCTGGATAAACAAATCCACACTAATTTAGCATCAAAAACTAATGTTTTTTGTGCCTTCAACAAATTTAATAACTTTGTTTTTTTGACAGTGTTTGCCCTCACAGGGAAGAGATGTCGAAACCTTTTGTCAAGCCCTAAAATTACTCTTACTTGTTCAAAGTTATTTTAGACAAAATGCTTGAAAACAGGAAAATTGGCACAAACTGTCAGTGTTTAATGTTGTTGGCTCAAACTGGAAGGAACATGGCATACATGATTTTTCTGTGTTTCTGGGATAATGGTGATGTTTCTTAGCAGGTGAAAGTTTTAGGATTTAGAGCAGGGATTTTAAAAATTTGCTCTTTTCCCAAGGGAATAACATTATTTTTGTAGAGAACATACTTTAACCTATTTAAATGTATTTTAATCATTCTAAGGACGACTGGTTAATTTAAACTTCAGAGAGGAGCTAAGGATGAACTTCTTAAAAAGTCTGGCATCAAAGATTACACCTGGACAGTGCTAATGTGTCTTGTACATGGTTAAAATCTAAAGCCAGCCGTATGGTTTCTATGGCAGGGCAGTTTGCATGAATGAGCAGGTCTGTACTCTCAGAATGACATACCATCTCTTATTTATAGACCATTCCCATCTTTGTTTGTAATAAAAGAAAGTAAGAGAAATTTTCCTCTGGAATTTTATTCCCTTATTTTCCTAATCTCCCTTTTCTTGCCTGCAGCAACAGAGCCCCCTGAATGGAGACCTTTAGGAAGATTGCTGTGTCTCTGCCCACTCAAGACCTTTGTCTTGAAATTCTATAGATATGGATCTCATATTTTCTAGTGTTAATTCTGATTTGATATTAAAGCAGTGTTCCCTAAACCAAAGGTTAATTTCTTTTCCTCCAAATAGTTTAGATTACCTACACATTTTTAGAACTATGTTATAAAAGCTTATTTACTGCTATTCGATGTATTCCTTGTATTACTTCATAGTTTATTTGAATAGTGGATGGTTTCACATAAAACTGAGTACAGCTATTTGAGTTTTTGTCTATTTTCTTTTTTAAATTGATATGCAAAAATTGCACATATTTAACATATACATTTTGATGAGTTTGGACATATGCACACACTGATGATACCATCACCACAATGAAGGTGCTAAACATCTCCATCATCTTCAAAAATTTCCTTCTGTTTGTGTGTGTGTGTGTGTGTGTGTGTGTGTGTGTGTGTGTGTGTGTGTGTGTTAGGAACACAACGTAAGATTTTTCCTCAACATATTTTATTTTATAATTTTTACTTTTTCAATTTTATTTTTATTTAGTTTTAAATTATTTATTTATTTATTTATTTACTTTTGGCTGCATTGGGTCCTCGCTATTGCATGCGGGCTTTTGCTAGTTGCAGTGAGTGGGGGCTATTCTTCATTGTGGTGCATGGGCTTCTCATTGTGGTGGCTTCTCTTGTTGTGGAGCATGGGCTCTAGGCACGCAGGATTCAGTAGTTGTGGTGCATGGGCTGAGTTGCTCTGCAGCATGTAGGATCTTCCTGGACCAGGGTTTGAACCTGTGTCCCCTGCACTGGCAGGTAGATTCTTAAACCACTGTGCCACCAGAGAAGTCCCTCAACATATTTTAAAGTACACAATACCATGTTTATCACAGATCTCTTGAGCTTATCCATCTTGCATAACTGAAACACACCCATTGAATAACAATCCCCCATGTCCCCTTCCCCCATGTCTATTTCCTTATATTTTCAAAATTACCATGCTTTAGCAAAATGGTTATAAAAATCAACTCTTTGTAGAAAAATCATTTAAAAATAATAATTTTAATAAGATGATGATTTAATGCAATGCTATATTTTATATCTAAAATTTTTTTGCATTTTTCTGTAAAATACCAATGCATCATTTCTTAACAGTGGCTGTGAAAGTGCAAAGTTGTATCTCACTCATGCCCTGAAGAAGGCAAGAATCACCTAGAATACTTTGTTTCACAAAAAAAGCACCTTCATTAGGTCTGAAATGGCCTGTAACCTTGAATAAAATTATTTGAATAAAACTAAATGCAAACTATTGAGAAATATTCAACAAAGAATTTGACAGGAATCAACAACAAAGGCCATTAATCACCCTGCTGCTAGAGGTAATATCACACCCTCGTGATGTTTCTGAGATGATGGAAAGCCAGGCAGATGGGAAAGATGATGTGGCTGTTAAATGTCCAAGAATATTTTATCCAAGCAAAAGTAACAGGTATCATGTAGACTTGAAGAAGAGGAGACTTAAATTTACTTTCAGGGTAGTTGCTTAAAGACAACTAATTTTTTCCAGACTTGAGATATTTTGATATACCTAAGATCTTACATTTATAAAGCAATATACAAAAATATAATAACCATACCTACTCAAAAAAGCTTCTGTTACCTCAAAAGAAAGTGTCTGATATATTGTAGGGAGTGCATTCTCACTTTACCGACCCCAAAATAACATTCACAAAAGCAAGGTCAATGGGGAACTTTCTGGGAAGTCATGCTAAATTTCAGGGGCAGAGATATTATGAAATAAATTTAATTAAGAAATTTCAAATGCAAGTCAGAATTTAAGCAACAAGATTCTGTGACAAATAGCAGGCTTATGTTTCTTCTAAGTAAATGAATTTAGACCTTTATCACACTTTCTAATGACAGATGGGGGATAGAAAAAATAATATATTTAAATAAAATATTCCCAGTCAACATATCTTGGTAATGACATTTAATGCCTAAAAAAGGAAAGGAAGAAAAGGAGAGAAGGGCAGGGACTGTTTGAGAATGAGGGAAGGAGGGAATGAGCAAAAAGAAAAGGAAAGGAAAAGAGGGTAGCAATGTTTGGAGATTAATCCTTTGTCAGTTGCTTAATTTGCAAATATTTTCTCCCATTCTGAGGCTTGTCTTTTGGTCTTGTTTATGCTTTCCTTTGCTGTGCAAAAGCTTTTAAGTTTCATTAGGTCTCATTTGTTTATTTTGGTTTTTATTTCCATTTCTCTAAGATGTGGGTCAAAAGGATCTTGCTGTGATTTATGTCATAGAGTGTTCTGTCTATGTTTTCCTCTAAGAGTTTGACAGTGTCTGGCCTTACATTTAGGTCTTTAATCCATTTTGAGTTTATTTTTGTGTATGGTGTTAGGGAGTGTTCTAATTTTATACTTTTATATGTACCTGTCCAGTTCCTTAAAAAACTAAAAATAGAACTACCATACACCCCAGCAATCCCACTACTGGGCATATACCCTGAACAAACCATAATTCAAGAATGGCAAAAAGATGGCGGAGGAGTAAGACGCGGAGATCACCTTCCTCCCCACAAATACACCAGAAATACATCTACATGTGGAACAACTCCTACACAACACCTACTGAATGCTGGCAGAAGACCTCAGACCTCCCAAAAGGCAAGAAACTCCCCACGTATCTGGGTAGGGCAAAAGAAAAAATTAATTAAAAACAGAGACAAAAGAATAGGGACGGCACCTGCACCAGTGGGAGGGAGCTGTGAAGGAGGAAAGGTCTCCACACACTAGGAAGCCCCTTCGCGGGCAGAGATTGCGGGAGGCGGAGCGGGGAGCTTCGGAGCCGCGGAGGACAGCACAGCAACAGGGGTGCGGAGGACAAAGCGGAGAGATTCCCGCACAGAGGATCGGTGCCGACCGGCAC
>NW_006790222.1:549648-576958 GCF_000442215.2 Lipotes vexillifer | reverse complement strand
GGAGGGAGACGCAAGAGGGAAGAGATATGGGAACATATGTATATGTATAACTGATTCACTTTGTTATAAAGCAGAAACTAACACACCATTGTAAAGCAATTATACTCCAATAAAGATGTTAAAAAAAAAAAACATAATTCAAAAAGAGTCATGTACCAAAATGTTCATTGCACCTCTATTTACAATAGCCAGGACATGGAAGCAACCTAAGTGTCCATCAACAGGTGAATGGATAAAGAATATATGGCACATATATACAATGGCACATATATACATTTCATAAAAAGAAATGAAATTGAGTTATTTGTAGTGAGGTGGATGGACCTAGAGTCTGTCATACAGAGTGAAGTAAGTCAGAAAGAGAAAAACAAATACTGTATGCTAACACATATATATGGAATCTAAGAAAAAAAAAAAAGGTCATGAAGAACCTAGGGGCAAGATAGGAATAAAGACACAGACCTACTAGAGAATGGACTTGAGGATATGGGGAAGGGGAAGGTAAGTTGTGACAAAGTGAGAGAGTGGCATGGACATATATACACTACCAAACGTAAAATAGATAACTAGTGGGAAGCAGCCGCATAGCACAGGGAAATCAGCTCCAGGCTTTGTGAGCACCTAGAGGGGTGGGATATGGAGGGTGGGAGGGAGGGAGATGCAAGAGGGAAGAGATATGGGAACATATGTATATGTATAACTGATTCACTTTGTTATAAAGCAGAAACTAACACACCATTGTAAAGCAATTATACTCCAATAAAGATGTTAAAAAAAAAAAGAGGATAGCAAAGAAAATAACCCATTTTCCAAGGACTTACTATGCTTTAGGCTCTGTGCTTTCACATATGTCACCAGATACAATTCTCAAAATAATTTTCTAGATAAATATTATTATCCCATTTATATAGATGAAGAAATTGAGACCCATGAAAAATTAACTAAAGTAAACCAAAACCAGGATTCAAATTCATTTTGACTGTTAAGCTCATTCATTTTCCATGCTCTCATAATTCATCCTTTAGAAATCATAAAGATTAATCTTTATGCATTTAAATGAATGATCATTGCTCAGTGGAGGGCATTTAAGTCCTAGAGATGCTCATTTTCCATTCAGATCTTGAATTTCCAAAGGGACCTCTGTGTTTTTGGCTCCAGACCACGTACAGGGAATTTTAACTGTGGAATCCACAATGTGGGAACCAGCGGAGGCAATCCAAGGAGACTTGACTGTCAAACTGTTAGAATGTACTGATGGAGAAATCCTTCTGGGATGGCTGCTGTTTTCTGAGTTAGGGATAGTGATCTCCCTTTAAGATACAGAATAATGTAGCTTCTGAGAGGGAAGAATGTCATTGTGGAGAAACACTCTCCTTTGTAATTAACCTCTGGATTCCTGGATAAGATGTGACTGGATTTTCATCCCAGGATTTCAATCATTTTCTATACTACTCTCTCTCTCTTTGATTTTGTTTCCTATGCCAAGTTGTTCTCTCTTACAAGCTCTACGCTTGGTTACTAACCTGTCTTCCCATTCCACATCCTTTTATTTTAATCTGATTTCTCTAATCCCTGATTTGTCTTTTGCATCCTCCCATCATTGATTCCACCTTGACTACTTATCTTGATTTGCCACTTGACCCATTTTTATTTTATGTCCTGCTCTGTTTTCTGGTTTGGGCCACACAGTCTCCCCACCAAAAAAACACTTTGGAATCAGGGTCCAGGATCTTAGGTGATTTCCTTTTTTCTGCATTCATGCTAAAATCTCTGGGGGCCTCATTAAAGTTGGGACTCTGTGAATAATATGAACCTGATGACTGTTCTAGAATATATTGACTTTAGCATTCTCTTGCACACTCTTGTCCCCTTTTCCTTCCATTATTCTGACTTTCATTCTCCAGTGGGGCCCTCCATGTCACCCAGCAACTCCACCATGCTTTCTTTTAGTACATTCACTTTTCCACTGCCAAAGATGACTATTTTATGCTTTCATTTTTCTCCTCCAACCACCAGTACCTCCTTGTCTCTTTACAATCTCAACTGATGACCTTTCCTCCTCCACAGAAAATAGAAGAAACCAGATGGGGAAATTCCATATGCTTCCAGTACCATCCCTACAAACCTATTGGTAATTTGCCTTTGCCCCATCACTATGGATGAAATATACACCATCTTATCTAAATAAGGTCAATCCCTATATTTGATCACTAGATCCCAACATTTCATTCTAATTCAAATAAATTAATTCAGCTGCTGTCTCCTCTCTATGGCATCATCAATTTTTCCCTTTTAATAAATCTTTCCCAACATTATACCAATAAGCTATATCTCTAATCTATACCTCTCTTGCTACTGTCCCTTTCCCTTTCCCCTTTCCAGTAAAACTTTAAAAAAATGTTGTCTATATTTTCTGCCTCTGTTATTCTCTTCTAATCTTTTTCTGAATCCAGGCCAATCAGGCTTTTAATTCATTGAATCAGCTCTTGTCAGGGTTTCCAATGACTTGTTCGTTGCCAAGTACAATGGTCAATTCTCTGTTCTCATGTAATATTTAATAGGATTGAACATTTCTGCATTCTCATTTTCTTCACTTGCCATCTGGAATATCTCTCTCCTTCTCATTCTCTGTCTCTCCCTCTGTGTCTCTCCCTTTGTCTCTCCCCCACCTCCTCTCTCAGTTTGTCTCTCCCACCTCTCTCTTCCTTATTAGCTATTCCTTCACAATCTACTTTGCTGGTTCTTACCTATCTCTCCTAACTCTAAATTGGAGGGCTCCGTGACATAGCTCTCAGATGTCTTTCATCACTCCTTAGGTGATCTCAGGCAAACTCAAAGCTTTCAACATGTAAATTTCAAAGTTATACATCGAACCCAGGTGTCTCTGCTAAACTCCAGTCTCATACACCCAACTGTCTACTTGACATGTCCACTTGAATGTCTAATAGGCATCTTAAATTTAACATGTCCAAACCAAATACTAATTTTCCACATCTCTGCCCCATACCCCCAACCCCCTGCAAGCCACTCTATCTCAGTAAATGGCAATTTCATTCTTTCATTTCTCAGGACAAAACATTACTATTTCCTTTTTTTTTCACAATATTCAACCCATTAACTAATCCTACTTGGTCTTTGTTCGAAATACATCTATAATCTCACTACTTATCACCAATTCTACCATTATCACCACTGTCCAATCTTGTTTGCATTATAGCAATAAGCTATTAACTAGTCTTTCTATTTCTACACTTGTTTCAGTATTCAGTTTATTTACTAGACAGCAGCTAGAATGACATTTTCACAAATGTAAGGCCAGGTACATTTCTGACCAGTGACTTCCCAACTCACTCAGAGTAGCAGCCAGTGGCTACATGGTAGGTCAGATGGCTCACCATAACCCCATCTGATATCCCACCAGCCTATCAACCCCCGCAGGATAGGTCTTTTCTGATAACTCCAGAAGAAAAGTTTCAGAGGAGATTCTTCTTGGTCTGGTTTGAGTCTTGCACTCCTAATCCTGAACCAGTCACAAGGTCCAGGAAGATGGGAGAACTTTGGCCAGTCCTGCATCATATTCCCTTCTCCATGTTTCAGGGGGGTGACCAGACTCACATAACCACATAGAATGTGTTCCCCAAAGGAAAGAGGAATTCTATTACAGAATAAGGAGGAAAAACTGCACAGATAAAAACAGTGCACATCTAGTACATAGGCAATAAAAATTCAGAACGACAGGTGTTTCACATGAAGAAAGCTTTCTGATATGTGAAAAAGAGAGAATTCTTTTTGTGTGCCAGGAATGCTCAGAGATGGTAAAGACACCAGTGAAGAGTGCACAGGATGCTATTGTAATATTTATTTTTACCTAGAATATCAGTAAAAAACAACAAATGAGTAACATCAAACTAAAAGATAAAAGATTAATTCTTTACCACCAAAAGGTGGTAACACGCTGAGACACATTAATCAAACTAACAAATTAAATTCAAAGAAAAAAATATTAAAAGCAGCAAGGTAAAAGCAACAAATAACATACAAGAAAATCCTCATAAGGTTATCAGCTGATCTTTCAGCAGAAACTCTGCAGGCCAGAAGGGAGGACTGCATGATATATTTATAGTTATGAAAGGGAAAATCCTACAACCAAGAATACTCTGCCCAGCAAGGCTCTCATTCAGATTTGATGGAGAAATCAAAAGTTTTACAGACAAGCAAAAGCTAAGAGCATTTAGCACCACCAAACCAGCTCTACAACAAATGTTAAATAAACTACTCTAGGCAGGAAACACAACAGCAGAAAAATACCTACAAAATCAAATGCAAAATAATTAAGAAAACTGCAATCAGAACATACATATCAATAATTACCTTCAATGTAAATGGATTAAATGCTGAAACCAAAAGACACAAACTGGCTGAATGGATACAAAGAGAAGACCTATATATATGCTGTCTACAAGTGACCCACTTCACACCTAGGTACACATACAGACTGACAGTGAGGGGATAGAAAAAGATATTCCATGCAAATGGAAATCAAAAGAAAGCTGGAGTAGCAATATTCATATGAGACAAAATGGACCTTTAAATAAAGAATGTTACAAGAGACAAGGAAGGAAACTACATAATGATCAAGGGATCAATCCAAGAAGACATAACAGTTGTAAACGTATATGCACCCAACATAGGAGCACCTCAAAATATAAGGCAAATGTTAACAGCTATAAAAGGGGAAATCATGAGTAACACAATAATAGTGGAGGACTTTAACACCCCATTTACACCAATGGATAGATCATCCAGACAGAAAATAAGGAAATACAAGCCTTAAATCACACATTAGACCAGACAGATTTAACTGATATTTTATAGGACCTTCCATCTGAAAGCATCAGAATACACTTTCTTCTCAAGTGCACGTGGAACATTCTCTAGGATAGATCACATCTTGGGTCACAAATCAAGCCTCGGTAAATTTAAGAAAATTGAAATCATATCAAGCATCTTTTCTGACCAGAATGCTATGAGATTAGAAATCAATTACAGGAAAAAAAAAAACTGTAAAAAACACAAACACATGGAAGCTAAACAATATGTTACTAAATAATCAATGGATCACTGAAGAAATCAAAGAGGAAATCAAAAAATACCTAGAGACAAATGACAACAAAAACATGACAATCCAAAACCTGTGGGATGCAGCAGAAACAGTTCTAAGAGGGAAGTTTATAGCAATACAATGTTACCTCAAGAAACAAAAAAAAAACCTCAAATAAACAACCTATCCTTACACCTAAAGCAACTAAAGAAAGAAGAACAAACAAAACCCGAAGTTGGTAGAAGGATAGAAATCATAAAGATCAGAGCAGAAATAAATTAAATAAAGATGAAGAAAACAATAGCAAAGGTCAACGAAGCTAAAAGCTGGTTCTCTGAGAAGAAGTACAAAACTGATAAACCTTTAGCCAGACTCATCAAGAAAAAAACGGAGAGGATTCAAATCTATAAAATTAGATTATAAATGAAAAATTAGATTAAAAAGGAGAAGTTACAAAAGACACCACAGAAATACAAAGGATCATAAGAGATTACTACAGGCAACTATATGCTAATAAAATAGACAACCTAGAAGAAATGGACAAATTCTTAGAAAGATACAGCCTTCCAAGACTGAACCAGGAATAAATTGAAAATATGAACAGACCAATCACATGTACTGAAATTGAAACCGTGATTAAAAATTTTCCACAAACAAAAGTCCAGGACCAGATGGCTTCACAGGCAAAATCTGTCAAACATTTAGAGAAGAGTTAACACCTAACCTTCTGAAACTCTTCCAAAAAACTGCAGAGGGAGGAACACTTCTAAGCTCATTCTACACGGCCACCACCACCCTGATACCAAAACCTAACAAAGATATCACAAAAAAAGAAAATTACAGGCCAATATCACTGATGAACATAGACACAACAATCATCAACAAAATACTAGCAAACCGAATCCAACAATACATTAAAAGGATCAGGCACCCTGATGAAGTGGGATTTATCCCAGGGATACAAGTATTCTTCAATATGCACAAATCAATCAGTGTGATACATCACACCAACAAATTGAAGAATGAAAACCATATGATCACCTCAATACTTGCAGACAAGCTTTTGACAAAGTTCAACATCCACTTATGATAAAAACTCTCCAGAGTTTTTTTTTGAGGGAACCTACCTCAACATAATAAAGGCCATATACAACATATCTACAGCTAACATCATACTCAAGAGTGAAAAGCTGAAAGCATTTCCTCTAAGATCAGGAACAAGACAAGGATGTCCACTCTCACCAATTTTATTCAACATAGTTTTGGAAGACCTAGCCACAGCTTTCAGAGAAGAAAAAGAAATAAAAGGACTCCAAATTGGAAAAGAAGAAGTAAAACTGTCACTGTTTGTAGATGACATGATACTATACGTAGAAAATCCTCAACACAATACCAGAAAACTACTAGAGCTGATCAATGAATTTGGTAAAGTGGCAGAATACAAAATTAAAACACAGAAGTCTCTTGATTCCTATACACTAGCAGTGACAGATCAGAAAGAGAGATTAAGCAAACAAATCC
This sequence comes from Lipotes vexillifer, assembly GCF_000442215.2. Lineage (NCBI taxonomy): Eukaryota > Metazoa > Chordata > Mammalia > Artiodactyla > Lipotidae > Lipotes > Lipotes vexillifer. Next base: position 570,336 of record NW_006790222.1, on the reverse strand, counting down.
ATTTACCATTGCATCAAAAAAAAACAAAAACAAACCTAGGAATAAACCTACCTAAGTAGGCAAAAGACCAGTACTCAGAAAACTATGAGATACTGATGAAAGAAATCAAACGGATGGAGAGATATATTATGTTCTTGGATTGGAAGAATCAGTATTGTGAAAATGACTATCTACCCAAGGCAATCTACAGATTCAATGCAATCTCTACAAATTACCAATGACATTTTTCACAGAGCTAGAACAAAAAGTTTTGCAATTTGTGTGGAAACACAGAATACTACAGGTAGCCAAAGCAATCTTGAGAAAGAAAATGGAGCTGGAGGAATCAGTGGCCCGGACTTCAGACTATACTACAAAGCTACTGTAATCAAGAGAGTATAGTATTGGCACAGAAAAAGAAATATAGATAAGTGGAACAGGATAGAATTTACAGAGATAAACCCACACACTTATGGTCACCTAATCTATGACAAAGGAGATAAGAATATACAATGGAGAAAAGGCAGTCTCTTCAATAAGTCGTGCTGACATAACTGGACAGCTACATGTAAACAAATGAAATTAGAACACTCCCTAACACCATACACAAAAGTAAACTCAAAATGGATTAAAGACCTAAATTTAAGGCCAGATACTAGCAAACTTTTAGAGGAAAACTTATAGAGAACACTCTCTGATGTAAATCACAGCAAGATCTTTTTTGATCCACATCCTAGAGTAATGATAATAAAAACAACAATAAACAAATGGGACCTAATTAAACTTAAAAGCTTTTGAACAGCAAAGGAAACCATAAAAAAAAATGAAAAGAAAGCCCTCAGAATGGAAGAAAATATTTGCAAATGAAGCAACCAACAAAGAATTAATCTCCAAAATACACAATCAGCTATATCAGAAAAACAACCCAATTAAAAAATGGGCAGATCTAAATAGACATTTCTCCAAGAGGACATACAGATGGTTAAAAAAACTCATGAAAAGATGCTCAACATGGCTAATTGTTAGATAAATGCAAGTCAAAACTACAATGAAGTATCACCTCACACCGGTCAGAATGGCCGTCATCAAAAAAATGTATAAGCAATAAGTACTGGAGAGGGTGTGGAGAAAAGAGAACCCTTCTACACAGTTGGTGGGAATGTAAATTGGTACGACCTTAATGGAGAACAGTATGGAGGTTCCTTAAAATACTAAATCTAGAGCTACCATATGATCCAACAATCTCACTCCTGGGCATATATCTGGAGAAAACCATAATTTGAAAATGTTCATTGCAGCACTATTGACAATAGCCAAGACATGGAAGCAAACTAAATGTCCATTGACAGATGAATGGATAAAGATGTGGTACATATATACAATGGAATATTACTCAGCCATAAAATGGACTGAAATTGGGTCATTTGTAGGGACATGGATGGACCTAGAGACTGTCATACAGAGTGAAAGTCAGACAGAGAAAGACAAATATGATATGCGGAATATAAAAAAAAAAGGCTGCAAACGAACTTATCTACAAAACAGAAATAGAGTTACAGATGTAGAAAATAAACTTATGGTTACCCGGGAGTGAGGCTGGGGAGGGATAAATTGGAAGATTGGGATTGACACATATACACATATATATAAAATAGATAACTAATAAGGACCTACACTATAGCACAGGGAACTCTACTCAGTACTCTGTAATGGCCTGTATGGGAAAAGAATCTAAAAAATAGTGGATATATGTATTTGTATAACAGATATATTTTGCTGTACACCTGAAACTAACAAAATATTGTAAATCAATTATACTCCAATAAAAATTTAAAAAAATTAAAACACAAATACTTTTTATATATTAAAAATGATTTACCATTTACCTGTGTTCCGATTTTTAAAGTTATAATTATAAAATTATCTGTATATATTTTCCATAGAATCCATTATTGTCTAAATTATATTTCACTATTTCTATTTTTCACTTTTCCTATTTGACTATTTTTATTTCTTTTACAGTTAATTAAGAGATGTTTCTCTTCCAGTGTAGGAAGCAAAGACATCTTTAGTACAAAAGAAAGCAATCAGGTTTGGGGTTACTGGCTGATCATGCATTCTTTCCTTTGTACTACTGCTTCTATCTAACAGGAGGTGAAAAGAATGTCCTGGATACAGCATTAATTACCTGTGGCTCAGTCCTGGAAGCCAAGCTGAATTTCTCTGAATAATGAGGAACTGCTGAAAATAAACATTAATGATTAATTACATTATTAATAAACAATAAATAATTACATAATTAACATCACATAATCAATAAACACTAAATGATTACATTAAGTATTATTGACAATGAATTCTTACTCTTTTTGAATCATTTTGCTTATGCCTGACTCTTTTATAAGAAATTGATATCCTTAAATTCTTTAGCCTTCTGTGTGATTCCTCTCTTTAAAACCCAAATAACAGTAGTTTGCATTTTCCTCTCTTGCCTTACTTACAGGAAATAATGTCTTTTACCAAGTTTCCCTCTCCAAAGATTTCTTGGTAAATTTTAGGAACATTTTCTTGTTCCATGAATGCTTCCTGTATGTCACTTGGCATCTTCAATTCAGGCTGCTTGTCTGGGCTTCTATATACATCACAGCTTGCCAGGTCAATATTACTCTTCCAGGATATTGGAGCTCTCCTAAGTGTAAGAACACATCCAACCAATGATTCCTTAAAGTTTACTGTTTAAGAAAGTTTTACTCAAAGGACTGAGAACAGAAAAAGTTACAATGTAGACTAGGAAAGGGAATCATGGAAATCCCACCATGCTCTCTTTTATCAGGTAGTAAACAGAATAGTTTCTAGAATGCATATGCCACACCATTCCTCCAGGGATCTGCCATCACTCTCTTAACCCCCAGATTGACACTTAGCTGCAGGCACCAATTTCCCTTCCATGATCTTTCCATTAGGACTTTCCTACACAGAGTCCAGATGTGTAAACTGAAGAGATACTGTGCAGAACATTTGGTACTTCAGTACTCAGAAATTTTCCTTTCTAGAACAGAATTGGATTTATACTTGCATATCTAAAAGTTCTCCTTAAAGAGTTTCCAAATCCAAATCCAATCATACATACATATATGATACATACACAATCTTCATGAAAGAGAATTCTGTTTCCATCACAAAAGCAACATGCAAAGTTGCATGTTAACACTATTTAAGAGGAGAACTCAGTAAATACATGTTAAGATAATGAATCACATTTTAGAAATGAATGTAAAAAACTTAAGCCTCTCTGGGGATACAAGAGACTGCAATGTACCCTCTCATTTTCATGAGTACAACTTTGTTAGTTTCTTAGAATGATCCTGACTTTCAAATATGAAAATATATCACTGTGAATTTAAGGAGTAAATGATTGCCACAATTAAATCTCCAAATCTTTCTATAGGCCATTTCTAAAATTGGAATGATTTGGAAGTTTCTGGAGCAGAAAGTGAATTACCAGAGTCTACGTTTGCAAACTGTTAGCATAGTTTGTAGTAGTTCTACATTGATATAATTATGAAAATAATGCTTCCCTTTCTGAGGGTTTGAATATCCATGTTAAATTGAAAGAACAGCAGAAGCAAGATGCAATGTCAGAAGACAGCGCTACTCTCCAAAACAGAAGGGTTTCTTTTGTCCAGCAAGGTTTCTGCAGTCTTTAACTGGTGGATAACAAGCAACAGGTGGAGACAACTGATGTTTGGATGATAAGTGTGAGGCTGAAAAATCTTTATGTCTAATTCAAATGGTGGTATTATTAGAAAATATAATAATTTTCTTTTATTCAACGCACATTTATTGAGTACTTACTATGTGTAATGTTCTGAATTGTGGAGGCTATAAACAAGAAACCATCTGTGCAAAAAGCTAACAGTTTATCGACATTAGATACATATACATATTCATGTATGCACACACGACTGTTAAATAAGCTATCATGTAATACATACGATAAGGAAAGGTAGAAAATGATTAGGCACTTCTGAGGAAAGCCATTCTAGGCACAGAAAGAAGGCAGAATTAGGAACAGCAAGGGGAATAATTTATCTGGAAAAATGGAGTACATGTAAATGGAAGGTGGAATATGAGATTGGGAAGATAAGTTGAACTGACCTTGGAGGCCTTTGAGGATCACACAAATACGCTTATTTCATAATAAGCCTACATTATTTCATAATAATAAGATTCTACTAAAAGCTTTCAGCCAGAGAGGGACATGATCAGGGCTGTGCTTTAGAAGTCAGTCTGTTTGGTGGTGTGAAAAAGGTAATGTTAGGATAGAGGAAGAAAATAAAAAGTCTGGAAAAAATTTTACATACTAACAGCTGGTTCTTGAAAGTTGTCATTCAGAAATCATTAATGCGTTTCAAGTAGGAAAAATAGTTTGACATTTAAGGGTCCATATTTAATGTTTGTCCAGGCTTATGTAAGTTATTAAGCTGAAACTATTCCAGATGTTTCACGATGTTTACTAAAGTTTCTTTCTGGAATTTCTTGTATTTGCAAATATATGGCAATCAGGTGTTAAATGCTTAGAAGTGGAAGAAAAAAGAAATGTGCCCTTCAACCCCCTTGCCGTGTCATACACGAACATGAGTGTGTGAAGCAGAGTGTCTACTGCATTACTTACTCTAAAAGCACAGAGCTGGCTCCTCTGGGCAGTGACAGAGAAAGGAGAAAGCATTCACAAAGAATTCTTGAGAACATATTTGCTGTTTCTTCTTTTCTTTTCAAACCCTTTTCATGCTGAACATTTTAACTGACCTAGCCTTTGGAGAGTTAAGAGAGTGTCAGGAAGATGGAATTGAAAGCTGCCTCGGAAGAATTCTTGTGAAGAAAAAAACCCCACAGTGTTGGAGGTGAAGGATGTTTTATTTATTACACTGTACCTGGTAAAATATGTTGCTAGCATTCATGCTGACAAGTGTAGAAGTTCACCGTTCTCTGGAACTGAATCTTCTTTATCCATTCTCTCATTTATCTAATAAAGGTTTACGAGTACCAAGTGCACATTACCATGCTAAGGCCTGGAAAAACTGTCAGGGACTCCAGCTTAGGGCATAATTAGCAGAACAGCTAAGGAACTTGGGAACAGGAAATAGAATGGTGTGTTCAGGAGTGGGACATGCCAGGGAATGAGGCTGATTAGAAAGCAGAGACCAGATCATATATGCCTTGCATAAATTACTAAAAGGTCTGGAATCTACCCTGTAGCAAGTGTGATTCTTTCTGATGGCCATTTTACATACTGAAAGCCTGAAATGTATAAACTAGGTACTTGCAAACAAAGTCTGTTCTGGTTGGCTTTCCTTTTGATCCTCTTTTGAATTTTTATGACTCACTCAATATTGACACAATAAAGAAAGACAGTCACTAGAACTAGAGCTATCTGCTCTGCCAGATTTTTGGGTCGCTGGTTTAGGCCCTAAATGTGAAGTTGGGCAAATTGAAGTACTTTGCAGTTAGAGGACATTTAGTTGTCAAAGCAGCAAACCTCTGTGAGTGAAATTTCGATTGTGAAACATGCAATGGGAGAAAAGCTATGAACACTTACTGAATTTGCATAAGTAAATGAGCTAATTTGTGTGAAATGCTTAGAGCAGTATTTGGCACATAGCACTCAGCAAGTAGCTAACTCAATGTTAGCTACTAATAGTGATAGTATTATTTAATACTATTAGAATTAGAGTAGGAAGAAATAAGAAACATTATAAATATGGAATAGGATTATTTGCTTGTTAACTCAGCACCAAGATATCCCAAGTGATACTTCAACAAACACTGATCATCACATCCTCTGTGCCAGGCACTGATGTAGGCCGTGGGGACACAGCAGGGATCAAAGGAGACAAAAAGCCCTGCCTTAGGGAGGTTACATTCTGGGAGTTTGGCTTAGGCTTTGAAGTCTGGAGCCAGGGTCATATAATTGACTCCAAATACAACAATGACTCTTCCCACCTCTCCTGCAAAGCCTAATGAAGAGGGTTCTGGTGAGGGGCAAGATAATGGCCAGAAGAGATGACACCAACCCAATGGCTATCACCTGAGTGCAGGACTCACTATTTTTCTGGCTGCTGCTTCTGGATCTCCTGGCCCAGTGGCTCCCCTCCCCACAAATAACCTGCTAAATTCTCCCTCTGTGGGATGTTGTTTTCTTTAGAGTATGTGATTCTCTTTCTGTAAGAACGTTGCTCCTGCTGCATGGTGGGTACTAGTAGAGCCGAGTTCAATTATAAACTGAATGCTAATCAATTATCAGGTCAATTATAACTTAGAAGCTTTAGAAGCATGTTTTTCTCAGAAGTCTGACCTAATCTATCATTGCAAAACTGATATTTTCCAGGAAAGAAAAAAATCTCCCTTTTCTTTGTTTAAACTATATACTAAATGTGGGAGCAGATGACGTCAATAGAATGAAGAGTCTCCTGGTCTAAAAATACCTTTATTATTGCTTAAACCATATTTTTTCTTTGTAAAACTAAAACCTTACCTGGAAAACTTTAAAAAATTTCACACAAACATCTGTGAAAGTTGGTAAATTTATTCTACTAAGTGATGATTCCTTTAACTCTACTCTGAATAATGCCCAAAACTTGCTTTAACACTGCTCTACAGAGCATTCAGTGCATACTTCATCAGTCCAAGCACTTAAAAAAACCCTCTTTTTTGTGTGTCTTTTTATCTTTTCACCCACAGGAATGTAGGGTTGATTATTTTACTGATTCTGAAGTAGTTGTTAAACCAGGAAGTATACTAGGGCTTTCAGGATTGAACATTTGAAATGGTGTGGATAGACTCAAACAACTCTTCCTTCTACACATGAGTGCACACACACATACACACAAACTATCTTTGGCTAATAATGGAATCATAATGGATTAAAACATCCAGTAAAAGAGCAGGAAATTCAGGACAATTGGTTTGTAAGAATTTAGAATAAGTGTTATTTACGTAGAAAATGGATTTATGAAGTGTAAATCAACCTAAATTATACTTTTTTATGAGGGGGTGAAAATAGATTCCAATAAATAGCTGAATAAATAGCTAAATCAAGAGAATTATATATACTACTATATATAACTTTCACTGAAATTTTAAACAAACATCTCAAGATATTCTTGAGGAATATCTCCAGAGCAATGTATATTGGATGACAATAAAGATAGAATTTTTAGTTGGTGAACAATTATTTCCAAATATATTCTAATAAGATGTACCTTAAGACATCTGCTTCTATTTAACATTGTATCAAGTACAAAGTGACACAAGCTATCTTCCCAAATCTGCTAATCAAACAAAATTGGAAGGGTAATATAATGGATAATATAATAAAAATTACAAAGAACTGTCCAAGACCTCAACAGTCCAAAAGATTGGAACTGACAACCTTACATTTAAGGAAGATTAAAGTTTTCCATTTGCATAAAAACAATTTTTAATTGTAAAAAAAGTATAATGTGTGAGGTACCTGACTTCATAGAAGTTTATGTGAAAAAAAGATAGAGTTTTAATTGACTAGAGATTAATATAAATATTTCATGACTATTAAAGATATTGTATAGACCCAGAGAGGTAAAACAGTTTTAATCTTCAGTGGTCCTGATATATGTGGTATATTACATTTAGTACTTAATGTGATATTTTAATAGAAGTGTCTATAAACAATGTTATTTCCAAAGGAATTAAAATGACATGGTGAAAGGAATGGAAACCACCTAATGTGAAGAAGCACTGAGGGTCCTAGGAATGTTTAGACCATAGAAGAAAGCATATGTATGAGAAATGCCAGTTGTATTCAAATATACAGAACAACATTAGGTGGATGCGAAATTGATTTATACTATATTGGTCAAGAAGACAAATCTAGAATCAGTAAGTGAAAATTAAAAAGGGGCATTTGACTCAATGTAAAGACTTTTCTGGAGGTCAAGATGGCATAGTAGGAGGATGGTGGGCCAACATCCCCTCCAAATGCATCAAAACTACGACGACACATAGAGCGACTCTCACTGAAATCAACCTAGCAGCTAGCAGAACAGCTCTTCTACAACGAAGGTTGTAAAGAAAGATCCACACAGAGTCTGGAAGGAAGGGAGGAGAAGCAATCTGGTTAGACCCTCACACTTAGCAGGGGACACAGGAGACAGGCACAGAAGATGGGGTATATCACAGGTTCAGGGATCCTCTCTGGGGAGTGGGATGTTTGATCTACATATTAGGAACCCTAGACTTGGCGTCTGACACAGGGAAGAGGAGCCCCCTAAGCTGGTTTGAAAACCAGTGGGGCTTACTGGAAGGCTGTAAGAAACTGAGACTCTGCTATTAAAGAGTGAGCACACATGCTTGCTTACTCCCAGTCACAGTGCAGAGACAGCAGACTGAAAACTGCCTGGGGAGCTGGCAGTGTAACATGGCCAAGCAAGCTTACATTGAGATTATGTGCACATAAGTCATTTCCAAATAATACAACCAGTTTTCTTTAACATCCACAGCATTCCTTCATTTCAGTTATATATAAGTAAAAGGTTTTTATGTCTGCTTGAAAACATTTCCTTTCTTTTTTCTTTCTTTCTTTCTTTTTAACCTACATATGCCTATCCCTTTTTCTTCCTTATTTCTAGAGAATCAAATTTACTATCAAAATCACAACCCTAATTTCTTCCGTAGGCCTGTTTCCTGGGAGCATTTTATGGCCTATGCCTTATGCCTTGTCATGTGCATCTCTTCTTTGGGTTCACTTAGAGATAGGCCAAGGGCAGATAACTTAGAGACTTTTAGGCCATGGGGGAAAAGATATTTATTCTTTTCTTCTGAGAGCTGGAAAGTTATTAGGAGATTTTTGAGCATAGGATGACATGATCTATTTATATTGTAAAAGTATCATTCTTTCTACGGCTGAATAGGAAAATGATGGCAGAGATCCAAAAAGATGCAGGCAGCCAGGGGCAGTTATCAAGCCAGAACTGACTGTAGCTTGACTTAAACTTAGTAGTAGGGGTGGTAAGAAACGCTAGGCGTTAGTATATATTGCATTGGGGTTGAAAAAGTTCGTTCGGGTTTTTCTGTAAGATGTTACAAAAACCCAAATGAACTTTTTGGCCAAACCAATATTTTCATATATTTCTCATAAAGCATATAACTGGCATGAGAGAAACTTTTGCCACATAAAAACTTGAATTTGGTCTCTGAAATTATTACTTTATGCCCTCTTTCATTTGGTAATTAGTAACGTAAGGGAAAGCTTAAAAGGGCACGATGTTGTAGTAGTGAGCATTTCTGCAAAAGGGCTGAGAACGGTTATTAGTCATCAGTTTGGCTTTTCTATGCCTCTTTTTCTTAGGAAAAGAGAAAAATGGACTCTTTAACACTAAAGTTACCGAAGTGGATAAAGTTATAAACCATATAAGTTATGGTTTATGCAAGTGTTCATTTTTGTCTTAACAGTAGACTCATCTGTACTACTGTTGGGTAATAAATGTCTAACTTGGGAAACACATGCATTTTCTGAAAATGTAAGCACTTTAGGATATAAATGGAAAAGCTTTAATGAAAACAAAACTACCTCACTACGATTAGTCTGCTTAGACATTATATATATGTTTATATATATGTATATTTATATATATTTACTTGGCAGAAAGTCAGTGTACGTTCCCTCTTAAGTTGTGGTAAATTGGGGAGTTTTGAATTCTCCAATATAATAAGTGTATGGTATATAATTTTTTGGTCTAAATAACTCAGTAGAGTGGAGAATTAATGTTCTCAACAGAAAAAAACTGTACCTCCATTCTTCAAGTACCTGTTTTGTCCAAATATCCTAACTTTTATTTAGGATGGTTATTTGGATGGATGGCAGGGAAGATTGGTGAGCCTATTACAGCAGCAATGTTCCTCTGTCACATCATAACCAGTGGCTACACAGAAACTTGGAGTCTATCTGGAAGAATCCCCTATATGCTGACAATCTGACAGTTTTTTCCACCTTTTGAGAAGGGAGTGGCTATCTATCTTGTGCTCTCATAGTTTGGGAAACAATGCAAAATTTATGTAACTGGGATTTTTAGAATAAAATGGGAAATTACTTGGCTACCATTGGGAATAGTTATAAATAGTTTTTGTGTGCTTACTTACTAGATTGAATGTACAAAGTTTTATTTATTTATTTATTTATTTAATTTTTAGTTTAAGCTGCAAAATTTCCCTTGGCACAGCTCCTAGAATGTAAGAGAAATTTAGAAGCAGCTAGAGTTGCCCTCCTTTTCACTTTTGTTGAGATTGATGCCCGAAGCTTGATAAAATACAAATTTGTGTGACTCCATCTTATAAGTGGGAACGTCCTGTTTACTTAGGCACAATACATACGGTGTTGATTTGATTCTTTGCATAAATAATAAGAACAGAAAAAGCACAGCAAAGGAAGAAAGAAAAAACAATTGTTGACTTGCTGAACTTGAGCAGTGTTGAATAAGTTGTAGGGAAGTGACACAAAGTAATTGAGAGAATGATGGAATCGGAGTCTAAATATCTGGATTTGAACCACAACCCTGACACTCAGTAGATTTATGACCTTGGGCATGCTACTTGCTTTCCCTGAGTTTCATTCTCCTCATTTGTAAAAATGAGGATAATGATGCTTGTTTTGAAGATTTATGATGAAATCCTGCCTCAAAAGGAACCTGGCACACAGGCTACTTGAATCTGAGAACTCATTGTTCTTTCATTCCAAGTTGCCTGGCTTCTGCTAATATCTCATTATCTTTGAAAGTTGTGGCTTAACTATTTAACAATAACATTTCAAAGTAATTCCAATGTAAGCTGAAGTTAAAAAGAAGGATACTGAATGAGCTGTATATTTATTTTTTCTATTTTCTTTTTCTAGAAAGTTTACCTAAAGTTTTGGAAAGTGTACATCTTGTTTTATTCTTTTGGTGGTTGCCTATACATTGGAAATTGTCTTTCAACTAATTTATTTAATTATCCATGTGTAAAGCTATTGATTTCTGCTATTGTCACTATTATTTGATGCTTCTGATCCAGACAGCTTTTGTGGCTCACTGTCAGGTATTTTGTAACAGTTTTTTCCCCAGCTTTAAAAAAATTATCATCCAGATATGTTTGAGGAGCATAAAATATTTAATTGATTTTCAAAACAAGTAGAAATTTATGATTGAAAACAAATAATTATTATAAAATTGAAGATGCCTTTTCAAATTATAGTTATGCTTTAATACTTACAATTTCTAGAGTTCCTAATATTCTGCCCCTAAGACGATGTTGGAAGAGATCATTGAGAGGACATAACCCCCAGTTGACACTTGATCTGGACCCAGGCAATTGGAGGTGCCTCAGCCCCTCCCCTGGTCTTGGAATGCATGTTCTGCCCACAATTCCTGCACTAGGTGCCACTTCAAGGATGTAGCCTTGAGAGAACAATTTAGTGTTGAGACCATCTGGATGGTATACATGACTGAACCCAGTTAAGGTCTCTCTATATACTTTTAAGATTCTGGTGGGCTGGGGTGGGTGGAGATCTCCTCATCTTGTGACCACCCAAGACAAGTCTCATTTTAAGTTTCCTTGCTTATAAAACCTGGCACCTACTAATCTTCTGTGGTCTGCCTTTTTCTTTGGTTTCTCCTTGCCCTCTGTGTATAAGGGCCAGTTTCAGATTTCACCTGGGAAGCTCCTGAGGTTGCAACCAACAGGTGGTGTACCTGATCCCTCTACCTCTCCCTCCTGCCTGGAGATGTTTCTTTTAGCTCTGATTTCCCTTTTCTTGATGTCTTTATATTATTTCTTGTATTTTTTTCCCCTTGGAAGGATACATAAGTGGTATACTTCATGAGACTTTCATTTCTAAAATTTTATTTTTTTTGTCCTTGCAGATAAATGGAAAAGTGGGTTTGATTCCCAGAAAGAAAGTCAAGATGTGGGTCAGTGAAAGCTCAGTATCAGAATAAGGTACTTTTATTTGCATTCCAATTATGACCAAGACTAGCAATATTAAGTTTTAAGATGTAGAAAGTATTTCTTGGGCTTCCCTGGTGGCACAGTGGTTGAGAGTCTGCCTGCCGATGCAGGGGACACGGGTTAGTGCCCCGGTCCAGGAATATCCCACATGCCACAGAGCGGCTGGGCCAGTGAGCCATCGCCGCTGAGCCTGCGCGTCCTGAGCCTGTGCTCCGCAGCAGGAGAGGCCACAACAGTGAGAGGCCCGCGAACCGCAAAAAAAAAAAGAAAAAAAAAAAAAAAGAAAGTATTTCTCATGCGATGACTTTTACACCTGTTTCATTATAGTTATTAGTACTAAATACCTCCAAGAAATCGCCAGTGTTGTGTGTTTTTTTAGCTGGGACAAGAAGAGAGAGGACAAGTTTATAAATATTGTTCTGATCCACAGTGATCAAGTGGTAGCAAAGGAAGTGTTCTGGTGGATAACACTTTCAGGGCATAATAGAGAAAAGGGCAAACGAATGATCTAGAGTATCATCCCAGGAGAATTTTTTTTTTTATTGAAATATAGTTGATTAACAATGTTGTGTTAATTTCAGGTGTACAGCAAAGTGATTCAGTTATACACACATACATATCTATTTTTTTCAGATTCTTTACCCTTGTAGGTTATTACAAAATACTGAGTATATTTCCCTGTGCTATACAGTTGGTCCTTGTTTGTTATCTATTTTGTACATAGTAGTATGTATATGTTAATCTCAAACTTCTAATTTATCCCTCCCTCCACTTTTCCTCTTTGGTAACCATAAGTTTGTTTTCTCTGTCTGTGGGTTTATTTTGTATACCCACTTCTTTATATAAGTTCATTTGATCTTTTTTTTTTAGATTCCACATATGAGTGATGTCATATGATATTTGTGTTTCTCTGTCTGACTTGCTTCACTTAGTATGATAATCTCTAGGTCCATCCATGTTGCTTCAAATGGCATTATTTCATTCTTTTTTTATGCCTGAGTAGTATACCATTTTATACATATACCACATCATCTTTATCCATTCATCTGTCAATGGACATTTAGGTTGCTTCCATGTCTTGGCTATTGTAAATAGTGCTGCAATGAACATTTTCAAATTGTGGTTTTCTCCAGACATATGCCCAGGAGTGGGATTGAAGGATCATATGGTAGCTCTATTTTTAGTTTTTTTGTTTGTTTGTTTTGTTTTTTTGTTGTACACGGGGCTCTCACTGCTGTGGCCTCTCCCGTTGTGGAGCACAGGCTCAGGACACGCAGGCTCAGCGGCCATGGCTCACGGGTCCAGCCGCTCTGCGGCATGTGGGATCTTCCCAGACTGGGGCATGAACCTGTGTCCCCTGCATCGGCAGGCAGACTCTCAACCACTGCGCCACCAGGGAAGCCCCTATTTTTAGTTTTTTTAAGGAACTTCCATATTGTTCTCCATAGTGGCTGTACCAATTTACATTCCTTCCAACAGTGTAGGAGGGTTCCTTCTTCTCCACACACTCTCCAGCATTTATTATTTGTAGACTTTTTGATGATGGCCTCTCTGATCAGTATGAGGTGATACCTCATTGTACTTTTGATTTGCATTTCTCTAATAATTAGAGATGTTGAGAATCTTTTCATGTGCCTTTTGCCCATCTGTATGTCTTCTTTGGAGAAATGTCTATTTAAACCTTCTGCCCAGTTTTTGATTGGGTTTTTTGGTTTTTTTCATATTGAACTGTATGAGCTGTTTGTGTATTTTTCAGATTAATCCCTTTTCAGCTGCATAATTTACAAATATTTTCTCCCATGCTGTAAGTTGCTTTTTTATTTTGTTTATGGTTTGCTGTGCAAAAGCTTTTCAATTTAATTAGGACCCTTTTTTTTTTTCCTGTTTTTGTTTCCATTACTCTAGGAGATGGATCCAAAAAGATATTGCTGCTATTTAGGTCAGAGGGTGTTCTACCTATGTTTTCCTCTAGGAGTTTCATAGTATCTGGTCTTACATTTAGGCCTTTAACCTAATTTGAGTTTATTTTTGTGTGTGTGGTGTTAGAGAATGTTCTAATTTCACTCTTTTACATGTGACTGTCCAATTTTCCCATCACCACCTACTGAAGAGACTAGACTGTCTTTTCTCCACTGTATATTTTTGTCCTCTTTTACCTTCTTCTTTTTTTTTTTTTTTTTGCAGTACGCAGGCCTCTCACTGTTGTGGCCTCTCCCATTGCAGAGCACAGGCTCTGGACGCGCAGGCTCAGCGGCCATGGCTCACGGGCCCAGCTGCTCCGCGGCATGTGGGATCTTCCTGGACCGGGGCACGAACCCGTATCCCCTGCATTGGCAGGCAGACTCTCAACCACTGAGCCACCAGGGAAGTCCTGCCTCCTTTTTTGAGTGTAGTTATATTATTAATTTGAGTTCATTTGTTTCTGATTGCATACAGTTCTAGGTTTTTTTCCTCATTTTTAAAAATTTTAATATTTTAAAATGGAAAACATTAGTATGCTTCTAAATTTCAAAACTACACAAAAATTAAGCTAGAGAAGTATCATTCCCAGCTATGAACCTTCTCCTAGCTTCTTGCTCCTTTTTACCCCTTACAAGTAATTGATTTCATTATATTATGACTTATTCTTCCTGTTTCTTTTTGCAAAAGTAAGGACACACACACAGTGTATCATGTACTGATATGCACTTTGCTTTTTCATTATTGTAAGCTAAAAATCACTCCATATTTATTCATATAAGTCTTCCTCATCTTTTTACAGCTGCATAGTCTTCCATGGTGTGGATGTATAGTAGTTTAGCCAACCAATCCCCATGTTTGGACATTTAGGTAGCTTTCAGTATTTTGCAGTTACAAATAATAAGCAACTTGTATTTTCATAGTGTTCTAAACATATCTTCATGGTAACTTTCTAGAAGTGGGATTTCTGGTACAAACTGTAAATGCACATATAATTTTGTTAGATATCGCCAAATTCTTCAAAAGGATTGTACAGTTTTGCATTCCCAAAGCAATGTGTGAGAATGCGTTTCTCCACAGCCTTGTCAGCAGAGTTCATTATTAAGCTTTTGAATTTGTACCAATTGAATGTTGAAAAAAGATATCTTAGTGAGGTTTTAATTTGCATTTTCTTTATTATAAACAACATTGAACAGCATTTCATGTGTTCAGGGATCATATGCTTTTTGTGAATTCATCTATATTTATATCTTTTGCCACTTTTTCTATAGAATTTTTGTCTTTTTCTTCCCAAATTAAAAAAAAAAGTTTATTTTTACTAGGCGTATTATCCCTTTATCTGTAATATATATTGCAAAAAATTTCTCCTGATTTGCTATTTTGTTTTATTTTTTATATTGTTAACTTTATGGAAATTATTCTACTGTCTACCTGATAATTCTGATAAATTTTATTTTACTAATGAATTATCAACTTTATTTACATTTTCAGTTTTTTTATGCAGGTGTGCAAAATTTGCTTCCAATTGTATTATACTGTATTATATTATTATAATATATATTTCTCCCTCTGTATCAATAATTATCTCTTTCATGTCTTCTCTATTTTTAACAAATAGTGTTCATTTAGCTAGTGTTTTGTCTATTTTGTTGATTTTTTTAAAAGTCAGGAGTTTGACTGAATTTAACAGGATATTTTCTTTCCTCTACTGAGTTAATCTCTACTTTTATCTCTATTATTTTCTTTTATTCTCTATTATTATCACTTTATTTTCTATTATTTTCTTTTATCTCTATTATCTTCTTACTTACATTTTTTGAACTTCTTGAGTTGTGAATTTATTTATTTACTTTTCATCTATCTATTCAAATGGAACAAGAACTGGTAAACTTTTTTTGTAAAGGGCCTATATAGCATACATTTTAGGTTTTGTGAGCTATTTCAACTTTGCAGTTGTGATACAAAAACAGTCATAAGAGAATAAGCTTGACTGTTTTTACAGGTCACACAAAACAGGCATTGGGCTGGATTTTCCCCTTGGGATTGTAATTTTCTAACCCCTGATATAGATGTTTAAGGCTATGAATTTTCCTCTGATTTTTACTTTAAATATAGCCCACACATTTTAATACATAATGTTTTTGTTATCATTCTTTTTTCAGAAACTTTGTAACTTATGATTATATTTCATCTTCCACCTGGGAGTTATTTAATAGAAGGTTTTTTTATTTCCATGTGGAATTTCTTTTAATTTCTAGTTGTTTTGCGTTGTGATCAGAGTGTAGTTGTAACTGTTTTAATTTATGGAAATTACTGGTTCTTTTTTTTTTTGACCTAATATATGGATAATTTTTGTGAATATTTTATGTGCGTTTGAGAAGAAAGAATATTCTCCATAGCACTGTGTAATGTTTGATATATCCCCATATATTCTATATTGTTGATTATATTATTTAGATTTTCCATGGCCCATTTTTTTTCATTTGATCTGTCTTGAACTGAGAATAATGTGTTAAAGTCTCCTATTTTTAATATCTACTTCATCTTTATCTCTCACAGTTTGTTTTAAATAAATGGTTAATATATGTGCACAGATATTATAATTTTTATTTCTTAATTGTGAATTGTGGCTTATAGCATTTTAAAGTCCCATTTTTGTTCTCATTTAATGTTTCTGACTTGAATTTTACTTAGATATAAAAAAAACACAAGCCCTGCTTCCTTACTGCTGCCATTTGCTATCTATATGTTTGCCTTTGCCATTATGTTTAACACTTGTTTTAAATTTTATTTTTTATTTTTTATTAGTTATCTATTTTATACATGTTAGTGTATATGTGTTAATCCCAATCTCCCAATTCATCCCACCACAACCCCATCCCCAGATTTCCCCCCTTGGTGTCCATATGTTTGTTCTCTACATCTGTGTCTGTTTCTGCCTTGCAAACCAGTTCACCTGTACCATTTTTCTAGATTCCACATATATGTGTTAATATACGATACTTATTTTTCTCTTTTTGACTTACTTCACTCTGTATGACAGTCTCTAGGTCCACCCACATCTCTACAAATGACCCAGTTTTGTTCCTTTTTATGGCTGAGTAATATTCCATTGTATATACGTACCACATCTTCTTTATCCATTCATCTGTCACTGGGCATTTAGGTTGCTTCCATGACCTGGCTATTGTAAATAGTGCTGCAATGAACATTGGGGTGGATGTGTCTTTTTAAATTATGGTTTTCTCTGGGTATATGCCCAGTAGTGGGATTGCTGGGTCACATGGTAATTCTATTTTTAGTTTTTTAAGGAACCTCCATACTGTTCTCCATAGTAGCTGTATCAATTTACATCCCCACCAACAGTGCAAGAGGGTTCCCTTTTCTCCACACCCTCTCCAGCATTTGTTGTATGTAGATTTTCTGATGAAGCCCATTCTAACTGGTGTGAGGTGAAACCTCATTGTAGTTTTGATTAGCGTTTCTCTAATAATTAGTGATGTTGAGCAGCTTTTTGTGTACCTCTTGGCCATCTGTATGTCTTCTTTGGAGGAATGTCTATTTAGATCTTCTGCCCATTTTTTGTTTGGGTTGTTTGTTATTTGGATATTGAGCTGCATGAGCTGTTTATATATTTTGGAGATTAATCCTTTGTCCATTGATTCATTTGCAAATCTTTTCTCCCATTCTGAGGGTTGTCTTTTCATATTGTTTATAATTTCCATATCTGTGCAAAAGCTTTGAAGTTTCATTAGGTCCCATTTGTTTTTATTTCCATTACTCTAGGAGGTGGCTCAAAAAAGATCTTGATGTGATTTACATCAAAGAGTGTTCTTCCTATTTTTTTTTCTGAGTTTTATAGTGTCTGGTCTTACATTTAGGTCTTTAATCTATTTTGAGTTTATTTTTTTGTATCATGTTAGGGAGTGTTCTAATTTCATTCTTTTACATGTAGCTGCCCAGTTTTCCCAGCACCACTTATTTAAGGGACTGCCCTTTCTCCATTGTATATCCTTGCCTCCTTTTTCAGACATTAGTTGACTATAGGTGCATGGGTTTATCTCTGGGCTTTCTATCCTGTTCCTTTGATGTATATGTCTGTTTTTGTGTTAGTACCATATTGTCTTGATTACTGTAGCTTTGTAGTATAGTCTGAAGTCAGAGAGTCTGATTCCTCCAGCTCTGTTTTTTTCCCTCAAGGTTTCTTTGGCTATTCAGGGTCTTTTGTGTCTCCATACAAATTTTAAGATTTTTTGTTCTAGTTCTGTAAAAAATGCCATTGGTAATTTGACAGGGATTGCATTGAATCTGTAGATTGCTTTGGATAGTATAGTCATTTTCACACTGTTGATTCTTCCCATCCAAAAACATGGTATATCTCTCCATCTCTTTGTGTCATCTTTGATTTCTTTCATCATTGTCTTATAGATTTCTGAGAACAGGTCTTTTACCTTCTTAGATAGGTT
This sequence comes from Lipotes vexillifer, assembly GCF_000442215.2. Lineage (NCBI taxonomy): Eukaryota > Metazoa > Chordata > Mammalia > Artiodactyla > Lipotidae > Lipotes > Lipotes vexillifer. The sequence continues at coordinate 551,917 of NW_006790222.1, read as the reverse complement.
TATTCCTAGGTATTTTATTGTTTGTTTAACACTTTTGACTTACTGTTTTAAGTGTATCACATGTACACAGCAGAGAACTGGGTTTGTTTTATGGGCCAATTGGAAAATCTTTTTCTTTGGTAGGTGAGTGAAGCCTGTTCATATTTATTGATATGATTGATATGTTGCTTCTTTTATATTATTTTATAATTGCTGTGTCTATTGTGTTATCTTTACTGTACTTTTTTCTGTATTTTTTGAGTCTTCTTTCCTCTATTTAAAAATTTTCTTTTGGTTATGAGGAAGTTTTATATTTTATTTTAACTATTGCCTATTCAAGTGTACCTTTTATATTACCTTTAATCTACTTATTTCTTGCTTAATATTTCAGTATGCTGTTTGTGAAATTTAAATGGCACTCTTTGATTCCCAACTATTCATTTTAACAATAGTCAGTGATCTCAGTCTACTTTCTCCTTTCTTGTTTTCTCCTTCTATTCATTAGTTACATTATTTCTACTTTTTCAGAATATGTAATGTTTACATAGTATTTTTTTACCCATGTACCTAAACCTATATCTAATCCCATATTAGTTCTACAATTAGATGTACTATACGCTCACCTTCTGTTCTTTTGTAGAAACCTCCCTGAGACAGGCTGGGAACTGTGCCCCTTTGCTGCAGTGCTGCAGTGCTTGCATCTGGACACACCTCTCCTCCAGCAACAGAATATAAAGAAACTGTATGGGACTAAAAATAACTGCATGCATGTGCTGTTGGAGTAAATTCTGGACAAAAGATACATAGAGACCAAAAAACCCAACTGCCAATTTTGAAAAGCCTCGAGGAAAAGCAGGGGGTCAGAAGTAAAAACAGAGTACTGTACATGACCCCTGCACACAACATCACCTAAGGGGTGGGAAACCACCCAAGCCACCCCTCTGGCCTGACCCCTGGACACATCCCTACACTTACTCCATATAAGGAGCAAGCTCGTGCCTCCCTCAGGGAGCCAGCAAGTAAGGGGAGCCTGTTGTTTGTTCTTTCTTCCCTCTTCCTTCCTTCCTTCCTTCCTTCCTTCCTTCCCTGCAGCAGGAGCCCCAATAAAGCCTTGCCTGAATTTCTTGTCTGGCCTCTAGTCAATTTCTCTTCATTGGGAAAGACCAAGAACCCTGGCCGGTATGATCCCCAGTCATTATTTGCTTTGATGAAGTTCATCTGGTAGTAGAATCCCCATGAAGAGAGCTCATGGTTACAGTATATCATGAGATCCTTCTCATACAAGTGTGTTTATTTTTAGAAGCTTGATACTTGAAGTATTGCTTGGCTGGATATAAAATCCTTGGCTCAGACTTTTCTTAGACTTTTTAAAATGCTGCTATCGCCTTGCTTTTAATGTTGCTCTTGAAAAGTCTGGCACCAGTGTAATGGTTTTGTCCTTATTGTTTGATATTTTTGTCCAGGAATCCTGATGATTTTGCTTTTGTCTTTAAAGTCTAATAGTTTTACTAAGATTTGTCTCAGAGTTTATTGTTCTGGGTCAGTTTCCTCAGGTATACAATGGGCCCTTACAGTATGTACATTTAGCATTCTTTTGAAAGTATTTTTGGATTACATATTTAAATACTACTTCTGTTAGATTGTTTTGCTTTTCTTCTTCTGAAACTACTTATATGCATGCTGGGCCTTCTTTGCCTGCTTTCTGTTTCATTCAGTCTCTCTCTAATCACTTTTATTTCCTTATCTTACTTCATTTTCTTGGTTATTTTTTTCCTTCTTCAATGTCCCTTGTTAAATTTTCTTTTGAATTTATTATCTTTCATGTACTTTGTAATTTATTCTTCTTTTCAGAGATGGCTTATCTTTTTGTTAAATTCTTTCCTGAGTTCACTAAACTATGTTATCTTTCTTTCCTGTGAGGAATTTATTGGTAGTTATTTTTTATACCATTTTTATTTTTACTTTTTACATTTTTGATTCATGATTTTTTTAAAATTTATTTTTTAACATCTTTATTGGAGCATAATTGTTTTACAATGGTGTGCTAGTTTCTGCTTTATAACAAAGTAAATCAGTTATACATATAAATATATCCCCGTATCTCTTCCCTCTTGCATCTCTCTCCCTCCCACCCTCCCTATACCACCCCTCTAGGTGGTCACAAAACACCGAGCTATCTCCCTGTGCTATGCAGCTGCTTCCCACTAGTTATCTATTTTACATTTGGTAGTGTATATATGTCCATGCGACTCTCTCACTTTGTCCCAGCTTACCCTTTCCCCTCCTCTTT
>NW_006790222.1:546242-549612 GCF_000442215.2 Lipotes vexillifer | reverse complement strand
CTTGCCCCTAGGTTCTTCATGACCATTTTTTTTTCTTAGATTCCATATATATGTGTTAGCATACAGTATTTGTTTTTCTCTTTCTGACTTACTTCACTCTGTATGACAGACTCTAGGTCCATCCACCTCACTACAAATAACTCAATTTTGTTTCTTTTTATGGCTGAGTAATATTCTATTGTATATATATGCCACATCATCTTTACCCATTCATCTGTTGATGGACCCTTGGGTTGCTTCCATGTCCTGACTATTGTAAATAGAGCTGCAATGAACATTGTGGTACATGACTCTTTTTTTTTTTTTTTTTTTTTTTTGCGGTACGCGGGCCTCTCACTGTTGTGGCCTCTCCCGTTGTGGAGCACAGGCTCTGGACGTGCAGGCTCAGCAGCCATGGCTCACGGGCCTAGAAGCTCTGCGGCATGTGGGATCTTCCCGGACCAGGGCACGAACCCATGTCCTCTGCATCGGCAGGCAGACTCTCAACCACTGTGCCACCAGGGAAGCCCAAATCTTCAAATTTTTGTTTGAGGATTTAAAATTCAGATTAAAGTGTTGTGTTGCAGTTTTCTCCTGTTTGTGCTTATTTTTTATTTTTTGAGTAGAAATTTTCTCAACTGAAATTTTTGATTCACATTTTCTCTTTTCTTCTTCTAATAGCTTTGTATGAAATTTGTCTTTTTTTTTTTCTACTCTCGACTATCTAATGGACAAGATTCCTGGTTTGAGGACTACTCCTTTCAGTTTATCAAAATATGTTTGTTAATGGATACTCTTGTTTCTTTTGGTGATGATAGAGGGTGACAAGTTGTTTAATTTTTGCCCCCTTTTGTTTCTACAAGATTATTACTTCCCATCCCCTTCCTCTTTCCTTTCCCTTTACTACCATATCTTCCCAAGGGGCACCATTCTTCTCTATTTACCTTTCTCCTGAAGAAGCAGTTCTTCTCTAAGGCTGCTACCTCCCTTTCTTCCCAATTTTAAGTACCTTCTCAATGGTTGGTGCAGTGAATTTCCACGTCTCAGACCAATATTGGGGCATTTGGTAATGAAATTTTTTTCTATGGGTGATTTTTCTGTATTTCATGAATGTACTCTGTCCCTCTTCTCAAGTAATCTCTTATTCTCCACACCCACAGGCATGTAGCCACGGTAAGAACTTACTTGGGCTTTGGTACTTATTTCTTCAGTTACAAGTAATTTTAATTTAGTGGTATTCTCAGTCCTCTAATAATGTTGAAAATTTGGATCACATGTTTTATTTGCCTTCCTTGTTGCTCTTTTTTTGTTTTGTTTTGTTTTGTTTTTGGCTAGTGTGTGAAGAGATTCACATTTGGCAGTCACCTTTATCCTCTATACATAAAGTTTTTTTTTTTTACATCTTTATTGGAGTATAATTGCTTTACAATGGTGTGTTAGTTTCTGCTTTATAACAAAGTGAATCAGTTATACATATACATATGTTCCCATATCTCTTCCCTCTTACGTCTCCCTCCCTCCCACCCTCCCTATCCCACCCCTATACATAAAGTTTTAAATAGATAGTTATTTTTGAAATTAAAATTGTATCAGAAAATAATGGCAAATTCTCCATATGTACTGTCATAGCAAGAAGGATCTCTCAGTCTGCAGGTTATATTATGAAAATATCCATTTCTTTTTAGCAGACCAATATTGTGTTGTTTTCCTGGAAAACCACCTTTCTCTGAATAAGTTAGTATGTTTCAAGAAATGTTTTTCATAAATATATAACAGAAATAAATTAGAGTTTGTATCTCTGGACTCAATCTTGTGATCCTGGCACTTAATCTGGTCAGTTTATGGTTTAATTGAGTAGCTTTTCAGCTCTTCCTTTCCTCCCTTCCCATAAATTAAGCTTAGGCTTACTCTAGGTTCAGGGAAATTTAGTGTGTGGTAGCGGACTGAAAGTTTGACTACATAAGCAGAAATTATGAGGGTATTTCAATTATTTGAAGGAATTAGTAAATTACTATCATTAGGAAATAAAACACCAGCTGGTTTAATGTAAAAGTGTCAGAAGGCTTTTCTTAGATGGACTGTCTGCATCAGTGTAGTGGTAACTAACTCTCCTGAGCCCACCAACTGCCAAAGGAGCAAAACCAAGCAGCCTGCTCCAAGGAGACCAGATGGACAACTCTACAGGATAGTGCATCCAGGGAGAGCTGTCTGTCTGTGACTGGGTGAGTGCTCACCAACAATATTCATTGATTATTTTACTGCCTGCCATGGATATTAAAAAGAAAAACAGTCACGGTGTCATGATTTTTATTTATGCTAAAATATCTGTTGAGGATGAACCATGTTCCATACACTGTTCTAGCACTGGAGAGACAGCAGTGAATAAGACAGACCAGGTCCTTGTCCTCATGTAGCATATATCCTGTAGAGAGAAATAAATAAGATAAACAAATAAACATTTAAATGCCAAATATTATTTTCTACAGTAAAGTGCTATGAAGGAAAAACAATAGTGTGATATGATAGAGAATCTGAATTAAGGGATGTCCATTAGGAGTGTTATCACAGAAGTCTTCTCTGAGAGATGACATTTAAGATTAGACTTTTTATTAATTTTTATTGGAGCATGGTTGCTTTACAATATTGTGTTAGCCGCCACTGCACAACAAAATGAATCAGCCATACACATACGGATATCCCCTCCCTTTTGGACTTCCCTCCCATTTAGGTTACCACAGTGCATTAGGTAGAGTTCCCTGTGCTATACAGTATGATTAGACTTGACAACTCATAGAAAGCTAATCATATGAAGAACCAGAAGAGCTTCTTAGAAAAAAGGAACAGCAACTGAGTTTGGCTCATTTAAAGAACAGAATTTAAGGAACAGCCAGTATGGCTGGAACATATTAAGCAAAAAACTGAGTGATTTGAGATGTCAGAGAGGTAGAGCGGAGCCAGACATATGTAATGGAAAAAGAATTGGATATTTGAACTGTAATGCAAGGCCATTAGAGAATTTAAAATGAGGGAGGACTTTAATGGGAGGGGACTTTCAGAATATGAGGACATCCTCTGGTGGAGTAATCTAGCTCCAACAACTCTGGATCTCCCCTCAACTCTGTTGACCTCTTCTACACATCCTTTCCAAAGAATTGTGGAGCACATAAAAAACTTCAGTCCCCACTCATGATTTTCAAGCCCACAGTCCAAATGAACCACTGTAGCGTCTTTTTCCTTTGTAAATGACTTGACCTATGTCCTTTGAGTTCATACTAGAAATCTGCTAGGCAAAAAGAGGAATTCTTGGGCTTCCCTGGTGGCGCAGTTGTTGAGAGTCCACCTGCCGATGCAGGGGAAACGGGTTCGTGCTGTGGTCCGGGAAGATCCCACA
>NW_006790222.1:413240-545994 GCF_000442215.2 Lipotes vexillifer | reverse complement strand
AACAAAAAAAAAAAAAAAAAAAAAAAAAAAAAAAGAAGGGAATTCTTGATACTGTAAGAGCTACCTATTTAACCTAGAGTGACTAATAAGGTTGTAAAGAGCAATGGCAACATAGAAAATATTCAGACATTCAGGTAAACTGGGAAAGTAGGTTAAGTGGCTTCTATCGATATACATATGATTAACATATATACATATATTTTAAATATATAAAATACGTCATGTATATACATGTATGTCTAATATATATGAAATATAGGATATATGTATCAACTTCCCCAGATAGAAAACCAGTTGGAGAGGAGTCCAGGCTTTGAGCAAATTTTTTTCAATGTCAAATGGTACAGATTTTTGGGAAAATAAATAATTATGTCCAGATAAGGGTTAAAGTAAAATTTCTTTTAAGCAGAGATTCTCATTTGGTAATTGGATGGCAGTGAAATGCTCAGATTTACTGGTAGTAGGTCATAATTTCCTCTTAAGCTATGCTTTGTGCTTTTTTGTGTACTGAGGTACTTATGCTATATGTTCCTCATATTATTACTGAATACTCAAAGGAAGGGCAATAGCACTAATGAAATGGCATTTCTGACTTAATTTTCTTCAAAAACAAGCAAATTTTCTTCAATTCAGAGTCCCAAAATATAAATTTTACACATTTTGGCTTTGTCTAGATGGATTTATATTTTTTGGTTCTTTTATCAGCAAATTGCCGTATTTCTCATAATTAACTTTCAAGGTAATAGTTCATTAAGGTAAAACATGATTTATATGTTCTTTTTACAGTGAGTAACTATTAATGTGATACTAAAAAAAAATCTATGCTTTCCATTTCAAATATAAGCAAACTAAAAATTGCAATTTTTAACTCTAAAACTGTATCTATGCTATTCCTTACCTTCCATCTAGTTAATTTATATTTGTTTTTAAAGCTTGAATTCATTTGCCACTTTCCTTGAAGACTTCTCAGATAACATGTAACAGAAGGTAGAAGGGAGTAACTTCCTTTTTCTTTAGTTCTTTCCAGGATTCTCAATCAACCAAATATAGCCTTTGCCTTCAAGAAGCTTTTTATCTGTAATGACGAGAGATATACCAGCAAAAGCTTACAATAAAATGTTATAGTATCGTAATAAGTTTATTTGTAAAGCATAGATATACAGAAGAGAAGTAACTGTATCTGGGTGTGGGTGTGAGAGGAGAGTTTGCGTTTCACAAAAGGAATAGCAGCTAATACAGTTTTGGAGAATACACGGGAGTTTATCTGGTTGAAAACAGTCTGGGTAGGGAAGAGGGAAGAATAGTTCACAGGTTGAGAGAACACTGGATGTGAAGACAGGATCAAACAAAAAGCATGGTATTATGGGTGCTCTGTTTTGTTTGTGTTCCTAATTCTTCATCCTTTTTTTTTCTTCCACAGGCAACAAACGTTTTTTGAGTAGTTATTATGTCCCATGGACTGTTTGTTCTGGAAATGAGCACACAACACTGAACAAAAGAGAGTCAATTTAAGCCCTAGTGGAGATTAAATTCTAGAGAACAGTAAGGGCATATTCTGCAAGACAGGCAATAAACCAAAGGAATACAAAAGTTGTATAGTATTGTAGTTGATGAAAAGTGCCACTGAGGAATAAGAGGTAGGGAAGAAAACAGGAGGGATATCAGTTTTAAATGAGGCAATCAGAGGTAGGCTCATTAAGAAGATAAAATTTTAATAAAAATCTGAAAGAGTTTATACAAAAAACAAGGAAGGACATTTCAGGAAGTGAGATCAGCAAGTGCAAAGCCCTTACCATTGGAGTGTGCCTCACTTATTGGAAGAATAGCAAGGAGGCCAAAGCAGTTCCAATCCATTTTTTATTCTCTTCATCCTTATGCTTTAGGCATCATCAAATTCTCTCAATTCTTAAGCATGACTTTCTATTTTATATTATATATCTTTCACATTCTTTTTCCAGCTAGGAATAGCTTCTTAAACTCTGGATACTGACAATTCTTCCTTTAAAAGTCCACCTAAACATCATCTTGTTTTTCCTCTCTCAGATATACTGAGATTCTGTTTTCATAATGTTCCTTTGTGCCACTAAACAAGATAATTATTTCAGTTTGGGTATTTTGAGTTTTATATGATTTCAATCATCCAAGTAGAAAAATTTACTAGAGAAATGGATTTGTGAGTCTGCAATGCAGAGTATATCCAAAGTTGGAGATAGAGATTTAAAAAATTATCTTGTAGGAGGATGTTAGAACCAGAAGAACTTATAATATCACACATTAGAAAAGGTAAAGAGATAAGAGTCAAGCACTGGGTATACAATTATTCGTTAAATTAATATTGATAGAAACAGAGAGAAAGAGAAAAAGAATTTGGGGAAAGAGCTTTAGATTTCTTAGAGAGCTAAGAAGAGAACCAGGAAAGAAGTTAAAAAGTAATAAGGATATGTGAGGGTCACAATGGCAAATTTTCAGTTCTCAAGGTCTTGTACTGTAATTAGAGGAAATGCAGGGTCAGAGTAATTTTTCATGAAAGAGACTTAAACATGCTTTTATGAAAGGAGGAGGTCTAGAAAAATGGATATTGTCAGGATAAGAGATATAAATGACAACTGCTGAAAAGGAGACAGGAGGAGGAAGGTGGAGAAGAAAACAATATTTTTGGTTATAATTGAAACTAGTCAGCCTTCAGTCAGACCATCCATGAAAATTCAGGAAAAATCTATAGTTACAAAAGCCTAGTAAACTAATAATGTCAAACAATAATTTGCCAATTTCTGGATAGATGATTTATTTTCAACTTTTATGTCTCTTAACTTTTTATAGTTTCTATAATAAGCATAATGATTTATTACATTATGTTAGATTATCCAGGAAACTGATTCTAGAATCAAACTTTGTGTGCAGAAAATTTGGGGTGGGGGGTAAATTTCTATTTAGACAAATTTTCTTTTTTGCCCTCGAGCATAGTTGTAGTAGCAGTTTTAAAATCTTGGTCTGCTAATTCAAATATCTGCCTCTACTCTTATGTCACCTTTTCTTGTTTTTTTTTTTTCTTTTTGTAGGAGGGGTATCAGTAGCAGACAGGTTTGTCTAGTTATTTTAGATTATATCCTGGACATTGTGACAATACATTGTGGAGATTCTGGATTCTTTTTTCTTTCTTTCTTTCTTTTTTTTTTTTTTGAAGAGTATTAATACGGTTCACTTTTTGCTTTAGAAGGCAGTTACCTTAGGTGAACTCAAACTTCAAACTCTATGTCCTGTTTGGCAGGCAGCAGTTGAAATTTCTGGTAAGTTCTTATACTAGTTTCCTTTGGCTACTGTAACAAATTATCACCACAATAAAACAAAGCAATTATCTTCTCACTTAAAACCACAAAATTAATTTTTCTCACAGTTTGGAAGTCCAGAATGTCCAAATCAGTATCACTGGGTCAGAATCAATGTGTCAGCATGGCCACCATCCTTCCAGAGGATTTAGGGAGTATATGTTCCTTGCTCCTTCCAGGTTTTCGTGGCTTTGGGAATTCCTTGGAATATGGCTGCATCCCTCCAAATTTCAAAGCCAGAATTCTCAAATCTCTCTCTCTGCTTTGTCTTCGCATGTCTTCTGCTCTGTGCATAGTAAAATCTCACACTGTCTCCCTCTTATAAGGATACATGTGATTGCATTTAGAATGGAGCAGGATAATCTGAGATAATCTTCCCATCTCAAGATCCTTAATCACATCTGCAAAGACTTTGCCATACAAGGTAACGTTCACAGGTTCCAGAGATTAAAGTGCATTATTCCATCTACTACAGTTCTGTTAGCCTTATTTGGGCTACTCAGAGTCTGCCCTGTGTATCCACAGTTCAGAAGTCAGTTTAAAATTTGACTTATATTCTCAATTGAGGACTCTCTTTTTCTGTATCTCTCCTTTCTGTGATTTCCCTCTCTCATTTTCTTTGTTCCATCATTATCCAGAACTCTGTCCTCTGGTTCTTTAAACCAGAATTTTTTTTTTTTTTTTTTTTTTAGATTTATCATGTTGTCTTCTGATTCTTCAAGGCAGAAAGGTTTTATTTATTTGTGTATTTATTTATTTTAGTTTTATCCATCCTGTCTGGAACATACTGGAAACTTTCCTCAAGACCAAAGCTGTATAAAATGGGAAATTCACTCTCTGTCATTTCCCTTTCCCAAGTGTAGACATCTTGTCAAGTTCTGCCTGCTTTTGACTATTTTCCAGTGGCCTCAAACAGGTTTTATTTTTTCTTTTTGCCAGAGCTTATCATTTGTACCTATATGGAGGATGGTTCCACAAGAGCTATTTCTCTGTCAACAGAAGCTGAACTTCTATGTTTTTATACGAGTACATGGGACTTTCACCAAAAATGCCTTATAATTTTGTATTATAAACAAAGCCTCAATAAATTGCCAAAGGTTGAAATCCTTTCAGAATGTTTTTCTGACAACAATAAAATTAAACTAAATATTACAAACAAAAAGATAAGTACCCGAAGTGACTATAAACTAAGCAACATACTTTAAAATTATCATTGGATCAAAAAACATGAAAAACAGAGAAAACAGAGTTTAGAAAGTATTTGACCTGAATGATAATGAAGATAAGACATATTAAAACTTGTCAGATACACTAGAACACTAGTTAGAGAAAATATTATAACACTGAAGGCAAATACTAAAAAAATGAGAAAGGCTGAAAAATCAATGACATGTACTTGGATCTCAAGAATAGAGAAGGGGCTTCCCTGGTGGCGCAGTGGTTGAGAGTCCACCTGCCAATGCAGGGGACACAGGTTCGTGCCCTGGTCCAGGAGGATCCCACATGCCTCGGAGCGGCTGGGCCCATGAGCCATGGCCGCTGGGCCTGCGTGTCCGGAGCCTGTGCTCCGCAACAGGAGAGGCCACAACAGTGAGAGGCCCGCGTACCGCAAAAAAAAAAAAAAAGAATAGAGAAGAACACCAAATCAAAACTGAGTGAAGTAAGAGAAAGGAAGTAATAGAGGTAAGAGAAGAAATCAATAGAATACAAAACAAACATACAATAGAATAAAATAATAAAGCCAGAATTGATATTTAAAATGATTAATAAAATTTCTAAACTGGAACACTGACTAGCGAAAAACACTATTTATCAAAATTAAGAATGAAAATTGGACTGTATATACAAATCTAATATATATTAAACACAAAATAAGGGGTATTATGAATAATTTGAGGTCAATAAATTTGGATAAAATCGACAAATTCATTCTTTTGTTCTTTTCCTCCTGCTTTTTTTTTTTTTTTTTTTTAAAGGAATCATATATATAATATTTGCTCTGGTGCCCAGAGTTTTATTTTCTGTTATTTTTTAAAATATTTATTTATTTGGCTGCATCGAGTCTTAGTTGCACACGTGGGATCTTTCGTTGTGTTGCACAGGCTCAGTAGTTAACGCTGTGCAGGCTCTCTAGTTGTGTTGTGTGTGGGCTCTGGAGCACGTGGGCTTAGTTGTCCCAGGACATGTGGGATCTTAGTTCCTGGAAACTGCCTCCCCTGCATTGGAAAGTGTATTCTTAACCACTGGACCACCAGGGAAGTCCCCCCCACGCCTTACTTTTGGTTGTTTTGAGGGTAGGCTATATATTTGGGTAGATGACCTTTTATAAAGATGCTGATACTATATTCTTAGCAAATAGTTTTGTGTTGCGCAACTTTGCCCCTCATCTTATGGTATAGGAAACCAAGGTTTAAAGTTCAGTCTCTATCCTCTCAGTTAGTTACTAGAGTAGAACGCAGGTCTCTTAACATTCTGTTCTATGGTCCTATGCCCACCTCAGATGGTGAAGGTGTCCATTATTTCAAGGACATACTGAAGAAAATAGAATTTTCAGTATCTGTAACGGCAGTTAGGAAAGAAGGGAAAGGACATGCTAATTAAGGTTGTTAGTGAGAGTTCATAATAGTATCTGACTGCCTGCTCTCCATGAAGAGAGACTGAAGGTGCAATTTAATAACTGAATTGAGAATTGGCCCCTCCTTATGAGTTCCTTGAGTTGAAAGAATTTGGAGGGCATATTGGCTATAAATTAAGGAGTAACACGCTCTTTTGTTGCATTACACATTGATTCTTATTATACAAATTAAGCAATATTAAAGAGAAATAGTTGACTCTATTGTGAAACAATGGAATCTGTGTGAAGATATCCTTGCAATGTTAGCATGTGGGTTTTTTGTAAATCTGACCTTCTAGTACACAGCAGTCACTGAGAAAACAAAAAAATAGTGTATTCTTACTCTTAACCTCCAGAAAGATTGCAGTGGTTCTCGGTGAGTAGCAAGCTGCTGCTGTTGACTGTATCTCTAGTCTTTAGTACTTGAAAACTATCTACCCAGCCTGCTTCCCGCCACATGGTACTGATAGTGTGTGTGTGGGGGGGAGGGTGGGAGAGGTGTGCATGCACACGCATCCCTTTGCCTGTGTTCCCAATCGGCTCTGTAAAAGCTAGGTCAGTGGGCTGATGTGATATTCCTTGAGATGCTGCAGGCTGGGTTTAGCGTGACTGTCTTCAAACCAGTTTCTGCTGTGTTAAGTTTGCTTGAAATTTTGATTGGAAAAGCCCTTTTTTTCTTACTCTCCCCCCCTCTTTCCCATAACAGGCTGTTAGCAACTGTTCTCCTGGGAAGCTTCAAAGTGAGGAAATGGTGGGTTGAGCAGAGGAGAAAGAAAAGGAATACATGCTGTGGAAAGCTGTACTGTTGCTGTAGTTTCCTTTCCTCTCACTGAGATTTAATCACTGGTTGGAGAAAATTGTAATGTTTCAATAATGAGGACCAGTGCAGGGTGGAAGAAGGAGAGGATGGCAGGAGAATTCAATAATAGGGCCAAGGGGAGATTAGCAACGTAATGCCCAGTAAATTGTGCTCTGGAACTCTGCCAGTGATTAGGGAAGCAGAGGCATCCAGGGAACAAGGCAAATTTTCCTAATGTTTCTCTTGAAGATTTGCAAATAATACCAGGCTGCCAGATAAGGGAGGTTGAGACATGTTTCTGCAGTTCTCTTCTTCCTCACTTTAGGGACAATGTGTGCTAGAGGCAATCTGTCTAGTTGATCACCCATTTCCATCCGCTTTCTTTATACTCCCACACTAGCCCCAGTTATTCTGATCCCAATCTCATGAGGCAGACCCCAAACATAAAAGCAAACTGAGTCTCAGATACTGATTATGCCCTGCTTAATTTCCAGTTAAAATGGCATGCTTTCATATATATTTATAGATGCTGGAAGATGAGTATACCATTTTGTCTGTTCTGAAAACTTCAATAGACTGTGTGGTTTGGGGAGGAGAACGGCTAAGAACTCTCCTGGATGAGATATACCAGAAAAATTTATTGTCCATTTAGGTGGAAAAAGTAAGGAACTGGGTTCTAGAGCCAGCTTTGCCCCTAACTAGATACACAACCTTGGGCAAGTTATAATGCCTGAATCTCTTCTTCCTAGAATACTGGGTGGAAATTGATGACTTCTAATGTTCTTTAAACTTTCAAATTTTGTAATGCACGTATTCATCAATAAGTATAGGTTGGATATTTCCTACATGTGAAGCAATATATACACAACTATTTTTTATTACCTTTTGTTTCAAAGGAATACATTTCCATGGCTACTTCAATTTCCTCAATTGTGAAAGGGGGCTAATAATGACTCTCCTTCTTACTTAAGAACATAGATGGGGATTGTATCTGCAAGTGATTTGGAAAATGTAAAATGCTCTGCAGCAGTTATTTCTGATATATCCACATACATAATAAACATGTATTCCAGGAACAGATATGGAAGTTTTGCTCTCTGAGATGATAACCAATAACCTGGAGACAATTTGCTTTATCTGAAAATATATGAGGTACCTATGACCAGATGGACTTAAACTAATACTGTTCCCAAGTTGCCTGTGTGCGTATGTGTGTGGGCACACACCAGCTTGCCTATTTCATTCTTCACTAATATTTGTTGAAGAAATGAAGGGATGAAAGAATGAGGATAGAATAATTCAGTAATCCCATGCTAACCTCAATGCTCAGTGTTTTTCCTTGATACTCTGCCTTCTCACTGCTTAAGTCTAGAGGAGGGTGTGCTATAGTTCATTGTGACTCAAAATAATCGATGCTCAGGGATCAAAAGATGCTAGTGTTGATTATACACACTTCCTCTACAATATTTTACTGTCTTAATTGCTTCTTGAATCCCTTTTTTAATAAGTTCAATGTATTATTCTTACTTCATTCCCTAACACCTAACACAGTGTGTGGCACAGATTAAGTGCTCAGTAAATGCAGTAAGTCATCAACAATTTGTCCAGTTCAATGGAACAATCGGTATGGGTGCATAGGTGGAGGCATAAGACTAATGGGAATATTATGTAGAAACATGAATGATGGGATCTTGAAACTTGCCATTACATTAGTTATTTCTATTCAGTGTTAAGAGGGTTTCTGACATAAGAGTCTTATCTATTGTTCACTATAATTTATCTCTAAGATTCCTTCTGACTTCCAAATACATTAATTTGATTCCTCCAGTTTCATGAAGAGAACATTGAAGAGTCTGGCTTAACAGTGATAACAACCATAAGCACAAAGAGCCTACACTTGTTTAACATTTGATAACAATGTCATCTCCACAGTTGTCCAGTGAGCCACGTGCATCATAAGCTCTTTGAGGCTGGGAGCTCAGTCATGGTCAGCACTAGTTAAGACAGCTACTTAATTTAGGTGGATGAGGAACTTGGCTATTTGCAGAAAGGAAGCAGCCTGTGAGGGAGAAGACTGTTTCCTTATATGGTATTAGAATAAGACACCTCCCTACCCTCAATTTTGCTTGTGATTTTCTATGATTATTCCTCATCTAAGAAGTCCCTTGAATTCCACAGCTTTCTGACTCCACCTGGACCAGTGGCAGAGATGGAATGTGGGCAGAAAATGGTTTTACCCTCGTCCTCCTTCACCTAAAAGGCAAGCTTGGGATCATATAGATTTGGGTTGGCTTATCCATCCTCTGCTCCTCAGGGTTTGAGCACAAAAGAAATGATGGCCCAGTATCAGGAGAAAGGGAACAGATTGATTAGTCAGCCTGGTGGTTGTTTGAAGACTTTTGCCACCAAATGAACTGCCCAAGGCAAGTCTCTTATGCAGTTTGGCTTTAATTGCCTTCTTTTACTCTTTTTTGAGAGGTCATTATCGTAACACTTCTCCATCGAAAACAGTGTTCCTACCAGCGGGTATTTTGGAGCCTCTCTGCGCTACAGAATAAGCAGTTCAACATTTTCTCCACATGAAATACTGCCATGTTACATTTAGGGGAAAGAATGGAAACTTGAAATAAAATTCTCATGTTTTTTTTCTTTTTCTTATGATTTTTTTCACTTAATTATATGTATTTTTCTATTTCGCTTCATTCGTTACCGAAGTTCGTGCCTATCTATCGAGGCACTCACTGCTCCTGATATTTTCGCTGTCAAATCTCCCAGAGCAGATGGTCCCTTCAGGAAAGCTCTGGAAAGTGCTGGGTGTCTGGTTCTGGCTGGTTCCTCCCTCCCTCTTGGGGTCTCAGATGACAAGTCAACAAACCAGTTTCCCTCCTCTTAGGGGTCATTGATCCAGTAGCAGCAGGGTTTGGTTCCAGCGACTGCAGAGACCCTTTGCGGTTGGGTTTAGCAGCTACCCGGGTCCGCAGCGAGCCCTGGTCCTGGGGTGAGAGTGACATTCCGCCTGTCCAATCAGAGACTCGGTTTTCTCTCCGGCGCCTGCCCCAGTTCCCTCACCGCCCCAATAAGCGCTCTAAAAGGCCGGGCTTCTGCTGTCAAGTAGCTGGGGTGGGCTCGGCCTAGGCGAGGAGGGGCGCCGGGTGGGGAGATGCTCTCCCAGGTGTCTGTGGCGGAAGTGGGAAACCTGTAGGTTATGGTCCAGCTGTGCCGCGCCAAGGCGAGCAGGAGCAGGGAACAGGTAGGAGGCAGGACCTTCCCTTCTTTGCAGACAGAATAAAGAATGCGTGTTTTCCTGCTGCTGTTGCCTCCCTTCCCCTTCCCCCAGCCCCGCCCCGCCCTCGTCACCCCCAGATCTCCTGTAGTCGCCGCAGCTCTCGTCGAGAAGGACGGCAGGAAAGACTGGGTGGAGGGTGTGTGGTGCTGGGAAGGAGGGTTACGGGATGCCGGAGCCCGGGGTGACGGGCGGGGCAGGGCGGCAGTACTACGGGAGAGGGCACCGAGCTCCCTCTCCGTCTCGTCAACTTTCCTCTCGGAGGCTGCGGCCGCCACCGCCGGCGACTCGCCCAAGGGATGCCAAGTCGACCTGGCAGGGGAGGGTCTGGGAGAGCAGACCTGTCAGCAGCCGGGAACCTGCAGGTCTTCCTAAATCGAGAAGAGAAGAGCATCTGCTCCTCCCCACGCCTGTCCGCACCCCCTCGTTTCCCCTCTCCTCCCTTTCCTCTAGACTAGTACAACCCTCAAAAACTGGGAATGATTGCGCTGAGGGGAGGAAGGACTTGTATGTTCCCTGGCCCCTGTTAAGACCCGGCTCCTTTCGGGAGTGGGGGGTTGGGAAAAAAGCCTGCAACTCGCAGGGCATTTTCCAGTTAATTACGTGTCCACTGAGAAGACATCAGCCCTTCTCCCCTATCTGCAGCAGACTGAGGAGGGAAGAGGCAAGGAAGGCTTGGCTTCTTCTCTCCTAGCCTGACGCTGTTTATCGGAAAACACCTTCTCGCCTGGTTTCGAAAAGATGGGTCTATCCTGGGGGATTTGCGGAGAGTCAAGTAATCGTGCCGGAATGGGCTCCCAGGGGCTGCAAGGCAGCCTCCTTGGGTGACCGCATCTGGGTAGTAGGTGTTGGCCCAGTGCTGTTTCCTGCCGGAGTTAGACTGCTGGAAGCAGTAAGCAGAAGAATTGCAGAGAAATTAGACGCTGCATCACTCTCAGTGACTGATGACACCCTGCTTTGACAATTGCTGAAACATTCGGGTGATGGGAAGGGGGGAGAGGGGAGAAGTTGCAACCTTTTCTCATTTATTCATGCCACATCCAGCATGGGCATTTGTACACGTACTTGTGTGTGCATATCTCCAAGGTGGAGCTATATATAGCTCCTGCTCACCAAGCCCTGTTTGCCTGCTGCTGAGCAGGCTGCCTTGGTCTTCTGAAGCAATCTGGAAGCACTGAGTGGGAGGGGAAAGAGGGAATCAAATTCTCCATTAGGGGAAAAGCCAGAGAAGATGCCCTCAGACTGAGAAAACCTTGCATGAAATAATGTTTCTGTATTGCACATGAAGATCAATATTTCCAAATATTATTTTGAATACATTCTTAGAGTGCTATTTGATCTTCATCCATTTCCCTGCATTTTTCAGCTTCACAGTGTACACATGAGCCTTATCAGCCTGAAATGTAGCACATATATCAAATAAATATGAGTCATATGTGGGATATTTTATTAAATTCATCAGAGCATAATGGTTTCCCTATGCCTGTACCTTGGTTGTTCGGTGGTAAATTTATTTGGGTAGTAACTCACAGCTGGCATCATTAGGGGATCTAGGGGGAAATCCCAGATCCACCCACTTTATAGGACATAGAACTAAGGGACCTTTGGAATCTTGGAGGGTAATTTTGATATATTTCTTTGTATAAATTGTACTTGTGGACCTGATATTTAAACTTGAGCTGCTGTTTTATATCATATCTATTTGCACGACATGGACTTTCTTTTATAGGTGTATGTGCATTTATTTTTCCCATTGCCTGGAATTAGTTAATCTTGATGAAAACCTTTCCATTTTCTTAGATGAGAAAACTAAGATTTAGAGGAAATAAGTAATTTGTTGAAAATCTTCTGAAAGTCCACTATTTCAACCCTAATATTCCAACAACCTACTGTGAATTAATTGCATAGCAGTTTACCATCAAATAGAATTCTTCAGTTTCCCATGGTTTTTGGACCTGGTAACAATATTTGATCAATATTAATACAGTATAGACCAAAGTTATTCAGTTATTCAGACACTAAGTCTGTTTTGTTGCTTAACCATTATTTATATGTCTGATTTTTCTTCTAATTAGGCAGTTAGTACTTTGCAGAAAAAGACCGTGACCTACATTTTGTATAGCCTACAGTTCTAAGTAGGCTCAAATATTCTTACTGAGGAAGTATCATCATAAGGAATTGTTTGGATGGATGCAGCAATGATTTTGGGTAATCCATTTATTGATAGAAGGATATGTATTGAGAACTATGTTTGGAAACTTCCTTTGGCTCCATTGTCTTCTCCATGAGCAGGAATAAATGACATGAGGCATTTCTATATCCTTCCACAGAATGATTCTATTTCCTAGTAGAGGTTATGACTGTGTACAGGTTATTCTATATATACTCTCACATCTTCTTCCCCTTGAGACCAAGTTGAAAGATAGACAATCCATATTTCTCCACACAAAACATGCCATGCCATGTACCTTATTTTTAAAACAGTGATCAACAGGGTCCATCCGTTTCTACAGATAAATTGGCCATGATCTATGGCATATCAAGAACCAGTCCTCTCTAAGTCATCAGTAAGTTCTTCTTCAAGTCTAGTATTTGTTTTCTTTTTATTGGTACATTCATTTTTCTTCCCTTTTGATCTGCCATTTCTGCTGTATTGTCCATCTCCTCTTTGAGATTTTACTTATTGGTACCACAATGATCTGATGTCATAATTATTCTCTTACTTTTTATAACCCTGTCTTTGTGCCCCTCTTATGTCTTCTTCCTGCTCCTAGTTTTCAAATGAATCCCCCAAATGGATGACAATTTTATTAGAAATAAAACTTTCCTTTGCATTTCCGTTTCTATTATCTCCTCCATGAGTCATTCCAAAATATTATCCTGGTGGCTAAAGCACAGGTATTAGAAGGCAGCCTAGTTGTGTTAAAATTCATATATCACTAGGCAGATAAGTGAATGTCAGTAAGTCAATTGGAAATTACAACAGCACTTATCTCAGAGATTTTTGTGGGATATTTTTCAAGTATTAAGTGAGATAATGCATGTAACACATTTAAAATAGGTATTGGTCCATAGTAATTACTCATAAACAATAGCTATTAGTAGTAGAAGTACTGTTTACAGTAATGATAATGTACATAGTGACAACCATTTTTTGCTTTCCCCCCATCAGTTGTCATCACCCTTAAGTTGGCTTTTAGCAAAGGATACTGCTGTTTTCTAGGCTTTTCTGATTTGTGATCAGTTTTTTTTTTTTTTTTTTTTTTTTTTGTACGCGGGCCTCACTTTGCGGTACGCGGGCCTCTCGCTGTTGTGGCCTCTCCTGCTGCAGAGCACAGGCTCAGTGGCCATGGCTCACAGGCCCAGCTGCTCCGCGACATGTGGGATCTTCCCGGACTGGGGCACGAACCCGTGCCCCCTGCATCGGCAGGCGGACTCTCAACCCCTACGCCACCAGGGAAGCCCTGTGATCAATTTTATTTATTTATTTTTTAGATTTCCTTTTCTCTACCTCCAAATGCCTACCATCCATTCAGTAATAAATTTATTCACTTCTATTCTCAACCTAATTTGTATTTTTCTCTGTTTTCCTTAATACCAGTTTCATCTGTCATTGCATACCTCCATTAGTGCAGTTATCAAATATCCCAGTGTATAAGTTTCTCTGCTTTAGTCTAAGATGTAAGATATTATTATTGGTATAATGTATTTTTAATGCCTCTTATTGATTCAATTCTGCTTTGAAACCTTCACTGTGCTTTACTTTTTATCTTGAAGAGCACTGGCTTTGGAGAAAGAATAACTGGGTACAAATCCTGAGAACAGGACTTACCAGTTGTGTGAACTTGGAAATGTAGCAGGTGGAGGAATGGGGCATTATTTCACTATGGTTGTCTGGATGACTTACTGTGTAAAGTTGTATTTGAAAGTATATTCATTTAATATTACATTTAAATAACATTTTTATGATTCTAAGGAAATATGGGATCATTCAGGAAAAATTGGAAATAAAATATAATTCCATCATCATGCACAGAGATCCACTATCAACCTTATAGTTTTATTTCTATGAATATGAATATAGGTATTTTAAATTTACAGATTTGAAATTAGAGTGAATATTCATTTTGGCATTAAGCTTTTTTCCCACTTAACATCATATCATAAATATTCACTTATTTTATTTAATATTCTTACTAACCATGTTTTTTTTATGGTTGCCAAATAATTTTTATATAGAGCTTTTAGATAGTTTCCAGTTTTTCACACTTATGGAAATGAACATAAATATTCATTAATCTTTACCTTTTTGACCATTTCCTTACAGTAACTCCTTAGATGTTACTGGATCAAACATATAAATATTTCCAGACTCCTAATGCTTATAGCCAAATTGCCCCAGCCAAAAAATTTGTGCAGAAATTGGTACTCAGTTTAAGCTGATTTGGCAATAGTCTTATTAATACTTGGTACTGTGGTTAAAACAATTGAGACTATTTTGATAGCAGAAATTAGGTATCTAGTTATTCTTTGAGTTGTGTTTCTATGATTTTGAATGAGTTTGAGAAATATTTTCATTTCTCAAATTGTTTATCTGCTCTTTGTATTTCTTAATTTGTGGATTTCATTTGACTATTTCTTTATTGGGGTATTCATAGTTTCTTCATACAATTAGAAATCTGTTGTAAACTGTGAAAATTTTCCTCACCCTGTTTTTTTCACCTTTAATTTTTTATGTGTGGAACACACAGAAATTTGTAACCTTACTGTAGTTTAATCTATAAATCTATTTGCAGTAATATCTTTCATTTCTTTAATGCTCAGAAAACTTTCTGCTACCTGACAAAGAATTGAACATAAAAGCACACATTTGAGGGTGCTATTGCTGAACTTCTTTCCTTCTTTGAAGTAGTATTTGGCTTATGTATATCATGTATCTCTGTGTGAAATGGCTCCTGGGGACATAAATACACTCACAGTCTATTGAGATCCCATTATTATTTATGTGACTTTCCCATGAAGTGAATAGTACCTTTATTCTTTCTGAGCTACTGTTGTCCATTTTAGAAGTGCCACAGGGAAAAATGTACTATGGAAGATATTAAAGACCAGGTTACTCCGCCAGAGCAGGACACACTGTTTGCACAATTATCTGAATGACTCAGGCACTAAATCTGCTTTTGCCAGGATTATCCAGATGGTCCTTAATTCACTGGATAATTGCTCACCCCTGTACTTGATTTTGATGATGTAGACTGACTGTGTCATCACTTTTCCTGCACTATTTGTTGCTATTCTCTAAATGCTTAGGGTTTGTCACATTCATTTCTCTTCATGAGAGGCAGTTTCTATGGTCCTAAGAGCATATGTTTTAAAGTTATGTAGAGCTTTGCACAAAACCTAGCTCAGCCACTTATAAACTGTGTGATTTGGGGCAAGTTACTTAATTCCTTTAAGCCTTTGTTTCCTGTGTAGGAAATGAGGATATTCTGAGGATATTCAGAATTCAGAGCCCGTACTTCAGTCCCCCTCTCTGTAGTCTTCTCAAGAACATTCTCCACACTATAATCAAGTGTCTTTCTGAAACCAATCTCAACAGGTGCCTCCTCTGCTGAAAAATTTTTGATAGAGCTCTCTCTCTCTTTCTCTTTTTAATAACAAGATGCCAGAAGTCCTTTAGGTTGTACTTAAAGTCCTTTACTAAATGGTTCTTGTTTACTTCTCTAAATTAATTTCCTCATTATTCCAATCTCTTTGATCTCCAATCTCCCACAATGCCAGTCATATTAAACTGTTTGTATTTCCCCTTATTCAGCATATATTTTTCTCTCTTTTCCCAAACTCCACTTCCCCTCCATATTCTATTTTCTGCCAGACATTACCTGTCTCATTGTCTGCCCTGTAGTTGATCTGCCTAACCTCTTCAAGGCTCAGGTCAGCTGCCACCATCTTAAGGAGGACTTCTCTGAACTTCCAGGCTGAGTTTTTTGTAAGCCCTTGAAGACAGAGACAATGCCATATTCCTCTTTGTGCCCAATGAAGACCTTGACATATATTTTCTGAAGAAATGAATTAAAGAAGGTTAAGATTAAACACCTTTTTAAGATTTCAACAAGTTAAGAATTTATATCTCTACCTTGGAAACCAAGAAATAAAACTAGAAGCTATGTCAATCTTCTTAATTTGTCAAGGATTAACTTCCTGGTTTTGTTGATTTATACAGCAAGATAGGTAGAACAAAGTCTTTTAATAAGCAATTTGTCAAGATAAGACATGTCTAGGACATTGAAAAATTCCTGAATGCTAAACATGTAGGTAACTCTTTTAAATAATTCTCCATTTTAGAAGGAGGAAGAACTATATAATTACATGGATAGTGTAGATATATAAGTTTAGCTGTGTTTGAACTAAATATTGGTGAAATTAATCCCCTTTCTCTTCATTTAATAAAAATCTTCCATTGGTGTGGTCTCTGGAAGTTTATAAAGCATGATTACACGTATAACCTTGTTGGATCCTTTGCAACATTTCTGAATGTTAGATCGAAAGGTGTGGTTATCCATTCTTACAGATAAAGAAACAAGTTCAGAGAAATAAGTAATTTGCCTAAGATCACATTAGTGGCAAATCTGAACAAGATGTAAGGTAATCTTACTCATACTTGCATGTTTGGTCTATTATGCTCAGCCAAAACATCTCACAGAGAGGTGCAGTCCACCATTCTGTCCAGGTCAAGGACATTGGTCTTGAAAGATATAAATAATCCACCAAGAGTTCTGAACAATCCAGTAAAAATTTACTGCACTAATACCTATGTATAGTTGTCACTTTGGTTTTTAATAGCTGAGAAGTAACGCACTGGCAGTGATTTTTTATTTAAACATATTGTAAAATCGTGTATTTGTTTAATTGATCGATTATGTATATTTATTTGTTTACATATATATAAATCTTCAGAGTGTATTTCTTTTTATTTTTGGCGACAAGTACAATGCCCTTTCCCTTATTTTTTTTTACTAGAATATTAAAATGCTTTTTCTAGATATTCTTAATTAAGTAGAAAATATCCAGCTTTTCAGTTTGGCTCTTAGCATATATTCTCTACAATCTTGGAGAATCAGATGAGTCAAATATGTTTTTCAGAAATAGTACAAGAGTTGAAAACATTTTATGAAAAATAGATGGGTGCTTACCTACAGCATTGATCTAGCTTAGTTTAAAAATGAAAAAAACAGAAGTGGGCTTCCCTGGTGGCGCAGTGGTTGACAGTCCGCCTGCCGATGCAGGGGACACGAGTTCGTGCCCCGGTCCGGGAAGATCCCACATGCCGCAGAGCAGCTGGGCCCGTGAGCCATGGCCACTGAGCCTGCACGTCCGGAGCCTGTGCTCCACAACGGGAGAGGCCCCAACAGTGAGAGGCCCGCGTACTGCAAACAAAACAAAACAAAACAAAACAAAACAAAAAACAGAAGTATTAGACTGATTTTTTTTGTTTGGTTGTGCAGATAATGTCTTCTCTATAACCGCACTTCAGTTATTAACAGCAACCATTTTTTGAGTGCTCATTCTGTGTTGGGCATTGTTTTAAATGTGTTGCACATGATATCTCATAACTTAATCAAACCCAGTGAAACGGATTTTATTTATTATTTTTACCATTTTACAGATGAGAAAAAATAGATATATTAAAAATCTAATGATTAGAGAAGCTAGAATTCATATGCAGGTTAACTAACTCCTAAACCTAGATTATTAAACAGTGTGTTATTCTGCTCTCCATGATATCTAGTTTTAGTATTTTGTTAGTCGCAGTTTAAATTTCCTGCATTTGAGGTGACCATCTATCCCTAGACTCTCACATGAACTTAACATCAACACAACAGATTAAATCATTATAAATTTATATATGTTTTATTTATGGAAATCTCATAAGCAAAATGGTCTTTCACTACAGTGATTTACATGGGGCAGTTTTCCAAACATAAATTAAGTAATTACAATGTGCTATTTTAAAATTCATTATTTTAACTTTAAACTAAGTAACAGAATTTTGTATGCTTTTCTGCCCTAATTTTGCTTGCTGACATTACAAACCATAAACAGTAATTCTATCCTAAGACATCTAATCAGATTGCATTTAATTGTCATGGTTACTGAAAGTACAGATTTGCTATCAGTAACAGGCAAGATTTCCTGCTAAAATATTATAAATAATATTTATAATATTCCAGTTTGAGGCTCAACTTATTTAATATAACAGAAATTTATATCAGATGAAAATTCCCATTGCATATTATTTTTATACATTAAACACAATATATTTTAACTGAACATCTTTTAAAATACCTACTGGATTGATTTACTGTATGTTTCTTTAGCTTTCAAATATTATTTTAAAGGTCATAACAACTCTTTTGGTACTAGAAAATTAACTAATATTTTCCCAAAAATGTTATTTGGAAACTAAGACATCTATTTTCAATAAAACATTGCATTGTTTTTTTAAACCTTTTTAATTAAAGAGTAACAGAAATATAGAAAAGCACACAGAAAAGAGTCAGCACAATGAGTTAAACAAAGTATTTATATCCGTGAAATCAACACTCAATTCTGAATAAAGAACCTTGTCAGCCCACAGAAATCCTTCTTCCAGCCACTCCTAATCATTACCACCTTGCTTTTCCCCAAAGGTAATCATTAATTCTGACTTCAAGACCATAGAATCGTTTTGCCTTTTTTTGAAATTCATATAGACAAAATCATGCAGTATGTGACTTTTTTGTATCAAATTTCTTTTGCTCAACCCTTTTGGTGAGATATATCCATGTTTTTGAATGTAATAATAGTTCATTTTTGTTGTCTTATAGAATTCCATTGTATAAATACTCCAAAAATGTACCTATCTAACATCTGGGTTGTTTTCAGTTTTGTGTAATAGTTTTCCTATGAACATACATTCTTTTACATGTCTTTTTACACATGTATGTGTATACATTTTTGTTAGGATATAAATAAGATTAAAATTCCTGAGTCAATGGCTAACGCTTAGTAGAAATTGCTAGATTTTCCCAAGAGGTTGAGCCAATTTCCAGTTCAATCTGTGGTGTATGAGATTTCAAGTTACTCATTAGCTTTGCCTTCACTTGGTATTAATAGTCTTTTAAAGTTTAACTATTAGAGTAGTTGGGAATGTGTGGAGCTGGATATCTAATTATGGTTTTAATTTGCATTTTTTTCATTTATGTGTAGTTAAACACCTTTTTATATATATTTTGGCCATTTGAATATGATGTTTTGGAGTGTCATTCAAAGATTTTGCCCATTTTACTATTGAGTTATTTGTCTTTTATTTATTGATTCATAAGTGGTTCCTTATATATTCTGAGTTTGAGCCCTTAGAAAATATTTGCAAATATCTTTTCCCACTCTATAATTTGCTTTATCATTCTCTTAATGTTATCTTTAATCAACAAATGTTCTCAGCTTTAATGTAGTCCATAGTTAGTATTTTTTGTTTTATTTAATAAATCTTTCCTTATTATAATCATGAAACATTTTTCAATATAGTATTTGTGCCAGACACTATACTGTTTTCATCTAAACGAAACCTGTAAAACTCACGCATCAATATTAACAATTTCTTATAAGAAAATTTCTCAAAAGTTCATCCTTAAGTATTAGATTTTTTTATGCATAATTTTATCAAGTTAAGGAAATTCCCTCCTATTTCTATTTGTTAAAATTTTAAATAATTTTAAATTTATTCAGATGATCATATGATTTTTATCTTATCTTTGTTAATGAAACAAATTATATTGATTGATTTTCAAATGTTAAACTAGAATCCCCACCCAGAATAAATTTAGTTTATTATGTATTTATTACCTAGAATAAATTTAACTAGTTCATTATGTATTTATTACCTGTTAATGTATATTACTAGATTAGTGTTGATAATGTTTTATTTAGGATTATTCTAGTAAGAGTTTGTGAATGATACATTTTAATTTCTTGTAGAATCCACTAGTGAAGCCATTTGGCCCTAGAAATATTTTTGTGGCAGTATTTTAAATTAAAAATTCAGTCACTTTATGTGTTTTGAGTCTATTCATATTTCCTAAATATTATTTAATCTTTTTTGTAAGTTGTACTTTTCTAGGAATTTTCCCATCAAAATTTTCAAATATATTGGACATTGTTCTTCAAAATAGTTTCATACAATCTTTTTACTATGTATAAGATTTTTAATGATGACTCTCTTTTCATTCATTTAAATCCACCCACAGAGCTGACTATTCTTAACATTTTGTATATATTTTAAAAGATTTTTATGAATAGAATATAGTTTTATATATATTGTTACTATTAAAATGCATCATACTATATGTAATGTTCTGTCACTCATTTTTCTATCTTGGCCAACTTTTATTTTCACACATTATAGTGCTAACACATCCTTTTTAGTATTTGCATAATATCTCTTTGCATGAAACAATTTATTTATGTCCCCCTTATTGGATCCTTGGGATATTTCTAATATTTTTTTAAAAGAATGCCACAAGAACATTATTCTACATATACATTTGTACATTCATTCCAATATTTCCCTAATACATTTCTAGAGTGAAATTGCTAGCAAAGAGATACATCTTTTACAGATTATCAGTATTTCCAAATTGTTCTTCGAGTATAACAATATATAATCCTAGTGACATAAATAAGACTGTTTGCTCTTGAATATCCTTCCTTGTACTGAGTATTATCAATCTTTCAAATACTTTTAGATGTTTTCTTTCCAAATCAGACTATTACTAAAAAAAATAATATAAATAAAGCACAATTATGCGCCAATGACATCATAAAACATGAATTTGGTATTTCCCGATTGTTTTCTTTTATACATAAAAATATTTTGTCTATTATTGGGATTGTAAAAGATTTCAATTAAATTTGACACTAAGTTGGTTTTATAAAATTTAAGTGCTAAAAACTCTCCTGCCTTCATTGTTTGTTATTTTAGTATCATATATTTTCAATATAATATATGGCTATGTTTGCTAATGCAGGAAAGAGTATAGTACTAGCTGTTCAGTAGACATTGATTTAAATCTAAATTCTGGCACTTAATAGATATGTATTCTTAAGAAATCTACTCAACTCCTGTAACTCTGAGTGGCTTCATTTCCTAAATTGAGGAAAATAGGTATGAAAGTAAGTTTGCAGTATGTCTGTCATCTGATTATTTACTAGGTTATATTTAGGTGATTAAACTAGTTAGGCAAGGCCTTTTCTCTTTCACTTGCCTATTTATGACCCTCTCAATGCTACTTGTTCTTCAAGGAAAACAGTTTCCAGGTATGCAAAAGGACTGCCTCCTATGAAAAATCTATAAAGTAGGTCCTTCTGCTAGAAATGGAAAGAAATAATGTGATTAATACTTTTTTCCGTCATTTATTATATATTGTATTTGTAAGTGGAGGAAAGGAAGAAGCAGGGAGGGAGGGAGGGAGAACAGAAACACACATCTCCTATGTGGTAGGCTTTGTAGTAATGAATAAGTCAGACTTTTTCCTGCCTTCAAGAGGCTTCTAAGATAAGTGGGGAAAATAGATGAAAAGATAACCCCAAATTGTGTGGTAAGTGCTTTAATACAAGGAGATTCAAAATGTTAGGTGAATATTGTATGCCAGGGACTTTTAGGAGAGTATGACTGGTTCAAATAACTGAAAGAAATCTAGCATATGATAGAGTATAAACTATAATGTAGCAAGACATATGGGCAAAGAGGAGAAAATAGTAGACCAAGAAAGTATTTTTAAAGTGTTTGTATTTTACCCTAGAAGCAATAGTTCCAAGTAAGGCAGTGATTTAATTGAATATCCTAAAATGTTATTTTGAGAATTTAATGAAGTAAAAGAAAGATATTAGGTGTGAGAAGACTTTGTAATTTAAAAAATGTTAAGGAAATTAACTAGATTTGAAGCAGCATGTCAAGATAATTCTTGATAAGAAATATTGCTACAATATTGGCAGGGCTGTACTCTCCAAATCATCTCTTTTAAAAAGCCCTTCTAATAATTTCATTTTGACTTTATTTTGCTATTAGCATGTTATAAAACTTCCTTTGAGTAAATAAGGAGAGAAAATTAAATATATATTTTCATCTCAATCTTCCCGTAGCTTCTTTGAGAGCTAGATTTCTGCTAAGACATATATACCTTTTTATTTTTTAATTTTTATTATTATTTTTTAAACATCTTTATTGGAGTATAATCGCTTTACAATGGTGTGTTAGTTTCTGCTTTACAACAAAGTGAATCAGCTATACATATACATATATTCCCATATCTCCTCCCTCTTGTGTCTCCCTCCCACCCTCCCTATCTCACCCCTCTAGGTGGTCACAAAGCACTGAGCTGATCTCCTTGTGCTGTATGGCTGCTTCCCACTAGCTATCTATTTTACATTTGGTAGTGTATATATGTCCATGCCACTCTCTCACTTCATCCCAGCTTACCCATCCCTCTCCCCCATCCTCAAGTCCATTCTCTATGTGTGCATCTTTATCCCTGTCCTGCCCCTAGGTTCTTCAGAAACTTTTTTTTTTAGGTTCCATATATATGTCTTAGCATACAGTATTTGTTTTTCTCTTTCTGACTTACTTCACTCTGTATGACAGACTCTAGGTCCATCCACCTCACTACAAATAACTCAATTTCGTTTCTTTTTGTGGCTGAGTAATATTCCACTGTATATATGTGCCACATCGTCTTTATCCATTCATCTGTCGATGGACACTTAGGTTGCTTCCATGTCCTGGCTATCGTAAATAGAGCTGCAATGAACACTGTGGTACATGACTCTTTTTGAATTATGGTTTTCTCAGGGTATATGCCCAGTAGTAGGATTGCTGCGTCATATGGTAGTTCTATTTTTAGTTTTTTAAGGAAGCTCCATACTGTTTTCCATAGTGGCTGTATCAATTTACATTCCCACCAACAGTGCAAGAGGGTTCCCTTTTCTCCATACCCTCTCCAGCATTTATTGTTTGTAGATTTTTTGATGATGGCCATTCTGGCTGATGTGAGGTGATACCTCATTGTAGTTTTGATTTGCATTTCTCTAATGATTAGTGATGTTGAACATTCTTTCATGTTTTTGTTGGCAATCTGTTACATATTTTTTAAAAGCCATAGAAGTTCATGGAAGTTCATAGCAGTTCACTGGACTTTGGATGTCATTTCTAGCCATGGCTGAGAATACCACCATGCTTATTTTATAAACACACATGGTTTACTCTTTGAATACAATTGTATTTGTTATCGGGGCATATAAAATAGCCATTTGTAATATGACTAAATCACTAAAAATGTTGTCCAGTAGTACTCCCAAAAGGTGTTTTGTTGGTGAAGGAACAGGGAAATGTGAAGAGAGAACAATATTTTGGAGTCTTTAGCTTCCTGGGTGATCTTTGGAGTTTACTGGATTGCTAAGAATATTAAAATGAGATTTTTGTAGCCTATCCAGTTCTCAGGATGGTTGAGAAAAATGAATATTTTATTTACAAACTAAGAGCAAAGAGCAAAGATCACTTGCTCTAATTCTTACATACCTATCAATAAAATGGATGAATTATTTTATAATATTGTCCTCCAGTGGCTTTTTAATCCTGGGTACTTTTCTCCAATGTAAATTGTATTATGTACTAGAATTTTCAGTCTAATTTGCAGTTACATTTTCTTCAATTTATTTGATTTTATGTTTGAAAGAAAACATGGTATACTACTCATGGCTATGCTTTTATTTTTTGATATCAAAATTGTATCACTAAAATGTTCTGTTCACATTTTTCAATACCTATTGGTTTCTGACAATATGCTGAAAATGTTCCACTGCATACTGTCTGATCTGAGGTGGTAGATATGAATGTAATAACTGCTAGTAAATTGAAATATTTCTTTAGAACCAACTGAGAAACAGTGTTACAAATGTTACCACAAATCATGTTTATTCATATTGCCTTCTATTTTTAAGAAGAATACTGCAGAACAAAGGAATTTGGATTCTTGCTAATATGTAGGGTAAGGAGACAATCTTGCTGGACTTGGCAATTATTTTATTTTATTTATCTTTTTAGATTTCTTAGTGTAATTCACACATAACCTAGTTACTTCTGTTTTTGCGTTTTAAATCCAGCCTTCCTCCACAACCCTTCTGTAACACATTCTGGAAGATGACATTAATATTTATGTTACTAAAAATATCATTGTGAAGTGGAATGCCTTAATTAATTAAATGTTGCTTCACTCAGCACGTCTTCATCTCTACTGCTATCCTTAAGCCTATGAGGGGGGAGGGATCTCTCCTCTTTCTTAATTCCAATTCCTCTACTTTTTTTCTGGATCTCAACTTTCTACAACATGAGAGAAAATTTGCTCTTATGCTCATATTCTTCCTCCCCAGAAATGTCAATCTTTCTTTCTTAACTCCCTAATATTCCACTGCCTTCAAACTTTTCAGTTGTTTTTCTACTAACTTTTCTAGATTCTTTTTAAAATTTCATGTTTTCTTGTCTCTTCCAGAATTACTAGTCTACAGTTTCTAAATATGACCTCAGCTATAGCAACATTCTCCTTCCATTCTTCTGACTCATTGTAATGGAAGAGGAAAGCCAACTTCTTTACAAATTTTTTTTCTCTTCCTGGGTTCTGGATTACACCCTTCTATCATTTTAGGGTCCTCACTATATTCATTACCACCTCTTTCTTGGATATTCAACTTTGATCTCTCTACTGGCTTCCTGATACCAGCATTTAGGCATGCCTAATTCTCTTTCATTTGAGAAACAATGCAGACAAAATTAAACAAACAAAATCATCTTCCAACTCTTTCTTCCCACAAGCTACTACAGTCATTTTTCCCTTTTCTCTTTCACAGCCAAGTTTCTTTGAACGTTTATCTATGTTTGCTTTACCATATTTTGCCTTCAGTTCTCTCTCTAACCTTTGAAACCTGGTTCTTAAGCCAGACATTTTAGTAAAACTGTACTTTACAAGGTCTCCAAAATATCCCTTAGTTCCTAAATTCTGTGGGTACCTTTCAAATATCACCTACTTGACCTTTCAGGAGAAAATTTAACACTGTTGAATTTTCCTTCTTGGAAAGGTCTTTTCACAGTTTGGATTTATTGTTAAGCAAATATTAATTTCTCTTCCATTCCCACTGTTAATAGAGCATAAAGCTGTACGAACTGATGTTGTGTTCAGTCATACGTCTTGCTTTGCCCAATGTAATAGTACTAGATGTGTACTAAGCAAAGATTATGCATCTGAGTTTGGCATGGTTCTTACACACAGTCATCTGCATTGAGAAGAACATATTCTGGGAAACTGCTGATCCAAGGTGAAAGTGGAAACATATGAGCAGACATGAGGGCAATACAAAGCTTGGAGCCAGACCCGGTTACTGTACAGCCTAAAGCATGATTGACCTAGTCAAACTGTGGACCCATGTGCAAGAGAAAAAGCTATTGTAAATTTGGGATGTTTGTTTTGCAGCGTTATTGGGCAATAGCTGATTGATATAACTCAATTCCTTGAGATTTCATGAAACCACCTTCTGGTTTTTCTTTTAAGTCTCATAAACCTTTGTAGCCTTTGTAATCTTTTCTTCCAGAGGCTTCTGCCGTAAACCCATTACCTCAGTTTGAATACACTTACTATGAGATCCTATTCCCAGTGATGGTTCTGATTGCTATCTATATGCTGATAACTTCTAAATAATTAGCTTCAATTTGACCTATACATTTTGTCAAAAATGCATTGGACATCTTCACTTGGTGGTTTCACAATCACACCAAACTCCATTTCCTGAACACAGTGCTTCTGCTCCACAATACATTTCATATTCAACCACAGGGGGGATAAAACTAAAACAGCTATGTACCAACAACATTATAAAAATTAGTATAGAGGGTATGATTTATTGCATTTTTGCTTTATGCCTTTAAATGCATTATCTGACTTGTTGCAACTACTCCATGGGTTGTAAATTATTATTCCTCCTTTGATGGACATGAAGTCCAATTAAATAAAATGAGATCAATAGCTAGTAAGGGACTGAAACAGATAAAATGCAAATCTGTCTGACCCCATAGTGTGGACCTACTTATAAAATTGTATGGGCTGCTTGTTTAAAATCTAAATTTAAGGACATACTCTCCAGTGATCTTTTCAAGGTGCTGTACTGCCTACACATATTACCTATTCAACAATAACTATCTCTGTTCCCTCAGAAGAAACTTTTTTTGCTATCCTCCACACAAACCACCCACATTACTGCTTCTGTGTCTTTGTTCATGCTATTTATTGTAAATAATGGTAGCTGTCTCCACATATATCCAGATTCTCTCCTTCTCAGATGCACTTCGTTTAAAGCTTAAGGCTTTAAGAGATTCTCAAACTATTTCTAATGACAAACTATTTCTAATGATGTAACACTTGTATATATTATTTAATAGTTTCATATTCCAGTTTCTTTAGCTGTGTCTTGAACACAAAAACTTGTGGTCAGACTCTTTTGTGTTCATTTTAACACCAAGTACATTTCATTGAAAAGTTGAACTGAGTATTTTAAATGAACTATTTTATTTTTAACCCCTATTATTGCTTTTTCTTTTACTGCTCTCTCAAAAATATCAATGAAGTATCATATCACCTAGAGAGATATTTCTCTCCCTCAAATCATAGATTTGTATAATCATTGAAATAATTATAGGAATTGACTTATTTATGTTATTAAGTAAATGCAAATAAAGTTAGCCAAAATCAAAGCTGCAATCTCAAGGAGCTTAGTTATCAAGGTCTTCATCATACTTGTTTATATGAGACTAAATAAAGTATGTGAAAAGTAGAATAGAGTCACTCAATGATTTCTGTTTCTTTATGCTAACAATTTTTGGATTATTTGACATATTTTAGGTAAGTTTTTCTATTTATGAAATTGCCTAACAGATGTAAATTGTTCAGTGTAGTTTCTCACAAAAGAAGCATTTGATAATAGAAGTGCTGGGTAGGTCATGCTGAAGATGTTATGCTTTTAAGGTTCTATTACATTAAAAAAAGAGTATCATGAAGGCAGAGAAGATAGTCATTATTCAGGGAAAATACCGAGGAATTATCTATGTACATAATAAAATAAGTGAAAAAGTAAATAAAATGTCCAACCAAAAACCCTCGTTTTCTGTTACCTTAAGAACCGTTGGGAAGTAAATGTATATGTCTTTTCCACATTTAGTACTTTGGTTTAATCTATTATTAAATGACAGATGATATTTTCAGATTACACTCTGCTCTATTTCTCCCTGCTAAGAGAAAAAAGATGAGGTCAAATGACCTCACTGGGTAGTAATTGGGATTCTTTTGAATTTCTTTTTCCTTGACTGCCTAAGTGGTAAGAGATGGGATGATTAATTATGACCTCATTCTATTCTGTTGTTAGACTTTGGGGTACTAACTAAAAAAATTTCAGGTTTGACCACATATGAATATAAATATGTAGTCTAAAGTCAATATAAATTTTAAAATTGTTAGTTTTTTCTTGGATTATCCATATAATAGGTCTTCTCTAATTATGAGGATAACTGAGAGTTGACTTAAGCATCTTGTCTGTTTGAAAATTCTCCACTGATAGGCACACTAAAGATTTTCAGCATTTCAAGAACTAGATATTCATTTTAACCATTAGCAAACCCAGGAAGTTTTCACAGTTTGGGCAATTCATGAAAAAATGGAGCAGACTTCACAGACTCTTAGTATGGGGGATTTCTGGAATTAATAGGTTGGGAAGTAGCAATTGTAAAATTTTACTCAGAGGATCACATAATACTGAATTATAACCACCCCCCTCCACCATCCATTTCAGGCATGATTAAAATGTTGATCACTAATGATGCTATATTTTCCATCTTTATTAGAAAGTGAAAAGATACAGTGGCATATCTAATTACCAATTCTTTATTATAAGGATGCTCTCATCTCTTGTGTCTTCTCAGAAATAAATGTTGCTGGACAATATTATATATATTGTTTGTTTTAAGAAATGACACTTTGAATTAGTTTTCCTGAAGACATTTATTCAATTCTGAACTGGTTACCTTGTAAGATGTAAATTGTCAAGAACTCTAATATAAATTGCTTTATAAACACATATATAGGCATTCATCATAAAGCAACCAAAATGTAAGGCTTAATTTCAGTGAGCTAAAAATGTGTTTATTATGTTAAACATTCTGCAGTTCCTGCAACTTTTGGATTTTTGTACTATCCAGATCCCAGGGGATTCTGATTTCTTCAGGGCCTGCTGAAATAGAATATGACTTTGATATTAAATTTTAGGTTCTGTATTCAATCCACTCAAAAATGGACTGCAAGTGTGCTGTTTCTTACAAAAAGGTAAATATTGATCCTTTCAAATCAGAACCTCATCAAGTCCTCATGGTCATTCTGTAGATGACTGAAGAAATTCCCTCTGTGTGAAAATTATTTTGTAAGCATTTTTATGGAAAAGGAAAAATAGATGCAGAAAGGAATGAGATAACAATCTATAACACCATGGATTATGAACTGAGTTTTATTTGCTTTAGATATCCTCTGAGCTTGTAATTCTCCAGCATGAAAATAAGTATCACTGGAACAGTTTGTTAAAACCAATGCTCTCAAAGCTTCTGATTCAGTGTTCTGAAGTGGGGCCTGATAATTTGTATTTTAACAAGCTCTCAGGTGATGCTAATGCTGTCTTCTCAAGAGCCACCCTTTGGGTATTCCTCTAGTTACCTCTGGTACCAATCGTTTGTTGACTAGTAACACTTACCTTCAGACAATGATAACCGCACCAAGAGTATTAGCTAATGGAAGAAAATAACAAAACAGCTTAGTTTATTGTATGGGATGATGCTGCATTAGCAGGATTCTTTGCCTTGATTTAACATTACTAACACATTTTTTCCTTACTATCAAAAAATAACAAAAGTAATCTTCTAGGGCCTGATTTGATGATTCTTGTGTTGGAGAAAATATTGATATTCCTGTTGATTTTGAGAAGTAAATCTGTTATGATCTCAAGTTTTTATTACAATCAACTCTGGGGGGAGCAAGTGGGATACCCATGATGCTTTCTCATTAACAAATAACTTCAAGCTCCTTAGAGTCTAGTAGTTAGAGAATATGAGGGTGAATGTAATTTGCTATGACAACTAGTAAATGTACCCTTGAGATTAAAAATAAAATTCCACAAATATTCCTAATATTTTGAAAGTCAGGATGATAGAGTATCTCACAATCTTAGCTGGATATTAAAATCACCTGGGTAATTTAACAATACTGATACCTGGGCCCCACAATTTAGATGTTCAAATTTAATTGGTTTGGGTCTGGTCTTGACATATTGAAATGGGTAGAGGAGAAAGATTAAGGAGGGAAGTCCAGACAGGAAGCCAACTACCATTTCTTGAGACCTTCTTTCCATATGTCAGGAACTACATGAGACATTTTATGAATATTGTCCCTAAACCTCACATAAATTCAC
Organism: Lipotes vexillifer; assembly: GCF_000442215.2. Classification (NCBI taxonomy): domain Eukaryota; kingdom Metazoa; phylum Chordata; class Mammalia; order Artiodactyla; family Lipotidae; genus Lipotes; species Lipotes vexillifer. Next base: position 516,388 of record NW_006790222.1, on the reverse strand, counting down.
AAGATAACTATCAATTAAGTGCTTTTTAAAATCTAAGGTAATAGACTTGAATAAAGTGATAAAATAACTTTCTCATGGCAAGAGGTTGTTTAATAAGTGGGAGATTGGTCATTAGAACCCAGGTTGAGGTGGCTCCAGTGTCCATTCTTCTTCATTTCCTTGCATGGGTACTAGATGCCTCTTTCTTCTATCTCAAGTCAATTCTATTGTTTCCTTGAAGGAGCATTATAACTTCAAGAGGAAAATAGTTTCATAGCTATATATAAAAAATACAGCTTTGTTTTTCTTGCATTGGTTTAGGTTGAAATTTAGCATTACAATCACCACTGGATAAAATCACTCCTGTAAGCACAGTGTACCTAGTGAATTGGAGGAATCTCTTATAGTATTTCTCAAGCAAAATAGGGGCCTCTTGTAAGTAATTGTGTTTATGAATTTTTCATAATATTTGGTTATCATATTTAGGTTTCATATTTATTCATTCTTTAATCAGGTTTAGAGATACTAAGTAAAATGGGATTTCTTTGGTTGTATATTTTATCTTTCAAGAAAAGATTGTAAATTTTTAATTGACTGACTTATAAGTGCAGTAGATTATGGTTTAATTTTTTTCTCTGTTTTTAAAATTATGTTTTCATGTATAATTTAGCATTTATAATGTTTTTTATTCCATCTGATGGATTTCTCTTTTTAAAGCAATGTACATTCTCATTTGAAACCAAGAACTTGCTGGATAGTTTTAAAGGTGGTCCTGAGGGTTATGAAAGTTTTTTCAGTGCCTTCTCTGGTAAGGAAACTGGAGCTTTCCAGTCAACAGTAAGAGTTGGCTTTAATGAATTCAGTCCTGTCTGTAGGAACAGCATGATTGAATAGAGTACCTAGGTAGCACTATGAGGCAGAGATTATCCCGTCTTTACAGATGAAGAAACTGAGGACACCTGAGTCTACATATTTAGAACCGTAAATCATAGGCTGGCATTTGGACTCAGATCTAATGGACTTTGCACCTATCCTTCAAAGTTTTCGCAGGCTCTACTGTTCTCTTTATTTGAACAGACTGGCTTGTGTATTTCTACGCCCTGGCTATCCATCTGATAAAAATTTGGCATTTCTTTCCATCAAAGCATATTTTCCAAATGTGCCCTTAGGAAGAAAGTCTCATTGAATTTTACTTTCCTTCACCTTAGATGGTATGAGGTGTTAAATCTTTTAAGAGATGCTATTTGAAATCACCGTTATCTGACTACCTGCGTGTTACTACAGTTCAAAACTTGTTAAACATTGGACTATTAAAGTTAATTATATGGTTATTTGTCCCTTGAAGACAGAAGTATTGCTCATTCATCTGGAAATAATGTGCTGAAGATGGAAAAGTTAACAGTTGCTGATTCATTACATGGAATAATGCATATTTATGGATGTTATTTTATAATAATAGAGAATGCTAAATAAATCAGTAATATGTGAACACAATGGGAAGATGGACTAATAGTCGCTTTGATTTAAAATTGAGGATAGTTACATTTTCAGAGTATAGTATTTAGAGAAACTTCATATAGAGGCCTAATCATTTAGTCACCACAAAATCCTTTTAGCCCAATAATTTGCTATATAATTTCTAAGCTATTTTATAAGCAACTTCTAAATAGCAGTCCTTCTTAACCTGATCATCTGGCATATAAAATACAGATACTAAATACAGCAGTTGAAAGAAGGGAAGCAGTGGCTTTTAAGGAAATGAGCATTCAACTTTGAATCAGGACCAGAAACTTGCCTATATTTCATGGGAAATTGTAGAACTCAACTTATCTTATTGTGCTTTGAGGTCAGAAAAATAAATCATGCTTATTTGCTTGGTATATTCTTTCATGGTTCAGAGGAAGTATATAATACGCTAGCTACATAAGTGCAGAGGCTCTTAGACTGCAAAGTAAGTATTAAGTATCTACCAAGTGTTAACATCATTCTAAAGTTAAAAGAGTAGAATTGTTAAAAGATCTACCTTGTTGGTCCTAACACTGATATTCAGCAATGTGGTTTTCTCACACTAATCTACTTATGAATCTACTCTCTATATTTTTTACTCAAATTTATCTCTAAAGAATGTTAAAGTCAAAAAAGTGAGTGTAGAAGAACATACTTATTAGCAGTAATTTGATATCTTAAGTTCTAGCTTTAGTCATTGTCTTTTAAAGATTTAGTTCAGAGTATGTTTGTTTCATTGTTAAACACTATAGATAGATTTCAGTCTAAGTAATAGATACCCATCTCAAAGGTTTTATGTGTGTGTCTGTGTGTGTATACACATGCAAGAGAAGAGTAGTATAAAAAATGTTATGACATACAGTCAAATAACATCTAGTTTGTATGGCTGTTTTGTGTTTTTGAAAATTGAATTTTATTTGAAATGTGAAGGTAATATGGTTGCCAGATAATTAAATCTATTATAAATCCCTTTGAAAAATTAACTATAATCAACTAGTTTTTTATGTACTTCAACATTTTTTAACATAATCTTGTTAGATTATTTAAGCTGAAGCTCAGCTGTGATTGTTTCAAATATAAAATAAGGAAAATACATTTTTGCTCTTTGAGAGAACATTGTAAGTTGATCCTCTGTCTTCTCTTGCCAAAGCCCAAGCGTCACAGTTCATCAGGATGTCCTCATTTATCAGAGTTGTTTAAGACAATGAAGCCCACATAAAGAATGCAATACTTTGTATCTCAGTCCTCCTTGAGCATCTCCAGACTCAACTTTTCACCTTTCCCATCACATTCCCTGCGCAAAAAAGTCAACAAAATAAGCTAAATAGGTGATGGCCATAAAATCACTCAGGACCAGCTCCTATTTTCTGTCTTATGTTGGATCTTTTCTTTTTTTATGTAAATTCATTTATTTTATTTTTGGCTGTGTTGGGTCTTCGTTGCTGCACGCGGGCTTTCTCTAGTTGTAGCGAGTGGGGGCTACTCTTCATTGCGGTACATGGGCTTCTTATTGTGGTGGCCTCTCTTGTTGTGGAGCACAGGCTCTAGGAGTGCAAGCTTCAGTAGTTGCGGCTTGTGGGCTCAGTAGTTGTGGCTTGAGGGCTCTGGAGCGCAGGCTCAGTAGTTGTGGTGCACGGGCTTAGTTGCTCCACGGCATGTGGGATCTTCCCAGACCAGGGATCGAACCTGTGTCCCCTGAATTGGCAGACGAACTCTTAACCACTGTGCCACCAGGGAAGTCCCTGGATCTTTTTTCTAAGTTTTAAAATTCTTTATGTTATATAGAGAACTCTAAAACATCATCTTATTTTCACTGATAAAGAGAAATGCCAATTTGACTTTGATAATCCTAGTACTTAATATTTATTTGTAATTTATTGTCAAAGGATGCTGATTGCTATTGGAGCATATTACATAAATTTGAACTGTGGGGAACATCACACTTCTCCATTAACTAATAAGTACCTCATGGTGGGGCTACGCAGGATACAAGAGAAGTACAGGTCAACATTTCCTTTCTTATAATTCTGGAATTCAAAAAGAGCTCTAAACATACAACATTGTGATTCATTTGGTGATAAAACCTGATTTTGACCTGAACTCATTTGGTAGCAAAACCTGTTCTGAACTGATTTGAGGCCATTTCTATCTTATGTATTCGATCTGGAGTGAATATACCCATTTTTTGCTACAGAAATATTGATGTCTTTGATTACATGTTGCTACTCCAGACAGATATATACACTTCCAAAATTCCAAAAACTCCAAACATATTTTAATCAAAACATATATGGCCCCATGGACTTTGGAAAAGGGATTCTAGGTCTGTTAGACGTTGTCCTTGCACTCCAGCAGCTTGTAGTTTATTGAGGTGTATGACAGGAACACCACCTTCAAACACATAGTCAACAAATAGTTACTGAAAGTCTACCAGTTGGCAGATATTCACACACATACAGATATATGTATATATTCTATGTATATATATGTATAATATAAAACTATGTTTTATATATAATGTATATAATGTTAATTTTGCAACATAAAAGAAAAGTAGTACTAGTTTAGAAAAAGTCTAGTGATATAAAAGGTTTCAGAAAGTAGTAGAACTTCTCTCTTAATCATTTTTGAATTTGTTTCTTCATAAAATAAAGCAAAAGCACAGTCAATAAGGAAACCTCTGTATGTACACTGAAGGTAAAAACAAATAAGCCTGTAAAATTTTGATGAAACCATCCAGTAAGTGTGTTTTTCTTTACATATAATAGAAAGCTGTTTTGAGGATAGATCAGTGTAACAAGTTTAGATCAAAGAACCAAATAGAATTTAGTTGACTTTCATTACTGCCCTTACTAGATATGACTTTAGGTAAGTTATTTAAAATCTCTAAGCCTACTTTATTATCTGTAAAATATTAATAATAAAAGCAGCCACCACATAGACTTGTTAGAGGATTACATCAGTTGATGCATGTATTGGAGGATGTCTAACACATAGGAAGCACATTTATGCTGCTTATTATGAAGCTGTTCTCATCCAGGCCCAGTGGATAAAGGTAGTCTTAGGCTATAGAATTCTATGTAATTCATTCTTAGCTATTCAAGGGAGTTGTTTTCATTGCATGTTATATTTTCGTTTGATAGGATAAATTTTTCTATATTTTTTTAAGATTTCGTATCTAATAATGAAAGTAGTTATCTGGTGAAGAAGCCATCTTCAGCTGCTCTAGGCCTTTATGTTTATTACTGGAAGTCTCTGAGCTGGCTCACATGAGACTTTTAGATTTAATTTCTAGTATTTCTCCAGGAAGCAGAAGAAATTGGAACAGCAAAGTGTTTTGTCTTATGAAATACTTGATGTGTTTATTTACTATTGATGAGTTCAAGTTTAATAGCTAAGCCATTCAATACACTCATAAGGTGATCACACCCTCTGCCCTATAAGAATCTCACTGAAATAAGCAAAATAAGGTATAAAACTAGGTGGTAAAATGGAAAGGGATGATATTCATAATAGAAACTTTTACATATTTTTGCTAGACATAGTGAATTCGTATTAGAATGAAGGAACTTCTAATGTGGCCAAGAATCTCTGTATGTGTTAAAAAGACTCATAGAAAAAGGAAGTGGAAGAGATGGTAGCAGGGCCATGTTATGACTCTCATGAACCCCAGGCACTTCTGCCTTTATGGGCCCCTTCCTTAATAAAAGATAATTACAAGTGATATTTTACACCAGTCTTGTTATAAAGATAAATATAATCCAGGCTGGATTTATTATTATATACTCATTAATAGTATATCTATTTTCTCTTCTTTTAAAGCAAATTAAAATTAAAACATTTTTGTGAACTCCTAAAAGTTACACAGACCATAGGCATTGTGCCTATTGTGTCTGCCTCATGGATAAGCACTATCCTGGATGCTAGTAGAACTTCACCAATCCTTTTTCTTAAAAGCCAAGTATCAATGCAATACCTGGATTTCTACAATAGCATTTAACAGGCATAGAATACAGGAATGGCCCAGCCAAACAACGGTTCCTTCAATAAAGAAAAAGAAAACTCATCTTCAACATAGACTGACAGATCCTGTCCTGACTTTGTCCAGTTCAGCTTAATTTCTTTCCATCACCATCCCAGGCTACTGTGACTTTGGCTTAACAAAATGAAAGTAAAGTAATTGAAAACTACTCCCTTGTCTTTTCATTTGTACTCAGAAGATTTGGAAATAGATCCTCAATGTTCAGTATTGAAAAAACATAGACCGTACTCTGTGATCACAAGCAAACAAAAGAACACTTTGGTTCAAAAGACAATGACATTTGAAAAATAAGATAGAGTATATTCTTATGCATTTTTTACTTCAACACAGTAGAAAATTTTAGGATATGTTAGGTTGACTTAAAAATAAATCAACTTTTGATTTTAAATAAATAAATCATAACATTGCAATTTAAGAGCAAAAATCATGATGAGAGAATGATCTGAAAGAAGAAAAATTGCACGGAGTGAAAAACACAACTGCCAAATTAAAACTCAAATAAGAATAGCGACCATTGATGGCATTTCACAAAATCAGTCATGTAAATGACATGTTTAAGAAATTCTCCCAGAATTGGGAAAAAGTATTAAGAGACCAAAATAACAAAAGACAAAGGATATGTGACCAAGATAGCCTTAAATTTCCCATCAGTGACTAATTTTGGACAGGTTTCTTCCTGACTGCAGGCCTCTCTGATCTCCCTTTTCTTGGAGGATTTACTTTAGAAAACTTATAATTGAAAATTCTTTCTCTGCCCCCATGAAATGTATATAAATTAGTCCCCAGTCTCTAGCCAGTTTTATAATCCAAGAATGTCTTTCTCAAAAACCTGGGAATCATTCCTTCGAAATATAGTCATCAAGAAAGATGGCACCCTATCTCTCAGTTTCTGTGGGAGGGCAGGAAACTAAACTCAATAAGCACAAATTAGCAAACAGATGGCCTAATAACACTGACCCTCCCACTAACATCTTTCAGTACTATTCCACTAGCTCACCCCAGTTCTAAAAACTCTTGCACCATTTGTTTCAATGGAGTTGAGCTCAGTTTCTTTTCTTACTGCAATAGTCTTGAATAAAGTCTTCATTGCCTGCTTAAATTTGTCCAGTACAACTTTACTTTGACACATCAAAGCCAGATCTTTTTGATTCAAAGGATAGTTAGTAAGCATCTAATAATAATAATAATAATAATAATAACAACAACAAAGTACAGGAATAACTATTGACTGTGGGTCATGCCCTGGGTGAGGCAGCTCTTCTTTGTCCAGGACAATTTTCCAGAGAAAGTGAAGCCATGAACTCACAGTAGCTGGGGGACATGCACTGACCAGTAAAGGAGATCTGAAGGGGGCCGACAGCATCTACCATAGACATGCTTTCTGTTAAGATTAATTTTGGCTGCAAGAAAGAGAAAATCTGATGAAAGTGGTTAAAACAAAGTAAAGGCTTTATTTTTCTCATGAAGCAAGAAGTCCAGAGATAGGCAGTTTAGACCTGTGCATGGCTCCAGTATGTCAAGGATCTGCTCTCTTTCTCCCTTCCTTCTATAGTGTCCTGCTAAGTGTGTGGTTTCATCCTCATGGCTGCTAAATCTTTGTACATATGACCACATTCCAGGTAGGAACAAGGGGAAGAGCAGAGGACTGAAGGGACAAGCCAATCAGTATACAAGCTCTATAGGTAAAAATCTCTTAGCTTCTCTGGTAGTACTACCTAGTGACTTCAGTGAACATCTCACTGTTAAAACGAGATCACACATACACCCCTAGTTGTTGAGAATTTTAGCTGTCCACCTTCTTGTAGCAAAGGAGGTCAGATGAGAAGGTGGATTGGGATGACTAAACACCCACAGCATTTGCCAAACTGAACAATTTTGCATTTGAGTTAAATGACTCTATTAACCCTTAGGAAAACAGAGATCCAGTTCTAAAATAATATGATATTAAAAGTAGCAGAGTTAAAAATACATGTAAAATTATGCAATAGGCCTAAGATATATTCAGAAAAAAATTATGTTACATAATAAGGACTGAAAATAAGTGAACTAAGTATTAAGCTAAGCAAGAAAAAAAGTAAGAAAATATGCTTAAGGAAAATAAAGAAGAAAATCATCAAAAGCAAAAGCTGACATTTACAAATTTGAAAAAAGGAAAGGGGGAAGGGGAAATGCCATTGTAAACTTAATCCAATATTTGTTCTTTACAAAGTCAGTAAAATAGACCAAGCCTTGGACACAAGACTTATAGGGAAACAAGGGAGAAAGGCACTATATTATGTTAGGAATGATGTAGGGGATATAACAACATATTTTGGGTGATTTTCCCCCTTAATAAAGAAAATACTGTGACAATTATATGTTAAGAAAAGGTAAAAATATGGATGAAGTGAAAGTTTTTTTTAGTAAAAGACAAATGACCAAAATTGATCCCATAGATAATAGAATAGCATGGGGAAAATGGTTAAAACAGTAACTTAGTTTCAAAACAACAAAAGTCAGATGGAAATGGAACCAACAATAGAGCAAAGTATTCTCAGCACAATTTAAAAGTAAATTTGAAGATTAAAAATAAAGTATATATCCTCTAGATTAGATAATTTGCTTACAGATGTTTTTTCTTGGGGGAAGAATGAGAGGTGTATATATAGATTTATGTGACTAGATATGCAATGTCGTGCCATTCATTAGCGCTATATATTATAGAAAAATATGAGAAATTATTTAAATACAAAAATGTAGAGGATCGTGATTCATACATGCAGTCAAATAGATTAGATTGAATTGTATGACGTCACTGCTATCGACCATTTCTAATTTGTTATATAAAACCAGTGATTTCATATGCTCCAAACTAATAAATACACACACTTATACACCCCAATATTTTAACTGTGGTTATCTCTGAGTGGGGGGATTATTAGTGATTTTAATTGTCTAATTAATTCTAATAAATGAACAAAATGAGCACATAACTTGCATGTATTACTTTGTAATGTTCCACTAAATTATGCAGTCTTGGGGAACAGGCATTTGGTTTTGGTAATCATTATATTCCTGGTGCAGGAGGAGCCTTGAAAGTATTTGTTGAATCAATGACTGAAAAAATATTTATACTATAAAATAAAAGATTTTAAATTGCAAATGAGGAGACCTAGAGAAATTGCTCCTTAAATTATTTGCCTCACCATGTGAAAGGGTTAAAGCAATTTTAAGCCTATCATAGCTCAATTTAGGCAATTATTTTTCCTTAATGTATTCCATATGTTTAGTATCTGATAAGATGCTATTATGAGATGTTACATCGACTTTATGGCTCTCTTTGAAAACATCCAATTAAGTTTCACAAATATAACTTGATGTGAGAAATAATGAAAATACCAATGATTAATGGAGAGATACAATCTCAAGAGAAAAATGTCTGCCCAACAGTTCAGAATAGAATGGTAACATAGTGTCTGAATCTATAATCATAGTAGTATATGAAATTGTATCAGATATATTTTACTGATTCATTATTCAAATTCTCAAATTTCAAAAATTGTGTCCTGGAAGATATACTACAGCTTCGTAGACCATGCTCATGGCTTGCCAGGAAAACTGCATTTCAGCACTACAGTTATTTTCTCTAATGTAAAGCATGGCACAAGAAACCACTGACTGTGATGGTCTTTAGTGCAAAACAAGGTTGAAATCCACATTTGCTCAGAAATCCTATTAGTGCCTCTGCTGAAGAAAAGGCAAAAAAAGCATTGAAGTGTTAATGATTTGCCTACAGATTGTTTTCTGTCCATGTGTTTGGATAAGCTGACAGGAGTTAATTACATAAAATTCCTTTCTTTCAAATAATTTCACTGATGTAAAACTTCCAATCCAGTTGCATTCTTTGATAATTCTTTTAAATATCAAAACACTAATTTTTGCTTACATAATATTAATAAATGATTCAGGCATTTTGCATCATTCTCTGCCCTTGCTCATAGAGTTGGAATATACTTTAATTAGATACAAAAAATATAATTGCTTTGTTATTTTTACTAGGAAATTTATTCTTTCTGTCATTGATGTGGTAACCTGCCGAGGAATTAGGAGTTTTTGCATTCTTTGCATTCTATTTATAAAAGAGATACAGTTCCTGGGTATGAACTTGGGCTCTGAGTGAAGATAGGTAGACCAGGAAAGGGTATTTATGAATATTTTAAGTAGATGCATTTATATTTTGTGGTTGATGTCGTACTTGATTTGCAATTTTTGAAATATAAAATACAGTGTTCTTGGAATACAATGTTGCCCAGTAACAAAGAGGTTATAAACCCAAATGAGGTTCCATTTATTTTCCAGTATTCTTTTTTTCTTGGTCATAAAAAAATAGCTTAAAATGAAGACTGGAATATACATTCAAAGGTTGGATTCCTTATATGCTATAAAAGTTAGATTTTTTCCAAATATTAAAATATATTTAGGGGCAATATTTGGCAGCAAAACAGAAGGCTCATATTTTCTTATCATGTTGTCATTTTCAAAAGTGTTCAGGTAAGATCTTTTTCCTGAGAGGAAGAATTCCAAGAGATTTTTGTCACCATAAGACAAAGAAAGTCAACAAGCTTAAAAAGCAGCATGAAGGACTTAGATTGATTGTGGAAAAGTCTTTATTTCCAATAGTATTTTTTCAACATTAAACTAGGGAGAAAAATTGCAGAATATTTCCAATTTGATAAAAAAATATATATAATAAGTTTAAAAATTTATATTTAATAAGAATACATTTTCTTCTTTGTCCTGCCTTTTTGCATTCACCCTTATACCACATAGCTCTATTTAATTTGGAAATTTTGTACCTGAAAGACAGAATACAATCTCTCAATTGATCTCTTTGTTTGTCAAGAGCACTGACGATTGATTTGATTGCAGCTCCTGCAGTTAAAGGAGTGTTCATTTCATGATCAAGTAGCTTGAAAACGCTTCCTTAAAATGAATGCTTCTTTTCTATTTGGTGATTCTTTTAGTGCACATCAGGGTCCTTCTTGCCTGGGCTTTCCCTGAAACCCTCCTTTTGACATTTCCATTAAAAAATAAAAATTAGTGTTTACTGATTAACATCTCACTTTAAGAGCTCTGCTAAAAGCCATATTCATGAATCAAAGTCAGTGTGTACCACTTGTAATTAACTTGACAAAATTCAGCTTTCCAGGCTAATCTTCTGGCTGCTTTATGTAATGGCTGTCAATTCAGACCTATAAAACAATTGGAGTCCACTAAAAAGGAGGGGGGAGGCATAAAAACTAGTGATTAGTCCACATTCTCTAGCTGGGAACATATTCTAATTAAAATTCTGAAGTATAATGAGGAAACAGAAACTTCCAAAAATGTTGACTTGAGATTCACATATTTATAATTATATAAACCAGCTTAAATAAGATCAAATTGACAGTAGGGGTTAAATGAGAGTCAATGTAATAAATATCCTAGGGCTTACCATGTGAATGTTTCCGAGCAAGATCCTGAAACAGATCGTCTGTTGCGCTACAGGGCTTTGTGGTTAAGAATGCTGCCTCTGCAGTGAGACATGCTCAAATACTGGCCTTTTGCTAGCTGTATGATTTTGGAAGCACTATTCAACTTTATTCTGCCCAAATTTTCTCATGAAAAAGGAAAAAAATACATACCTTGCATGTTTATTTTAAGGGTTAAAACAACCTTAATTCACTGCCTGGCATTTAGTAGATGCTAAATAATTATCATGTATTATAATTCTATTATTATCACAATCTATTACTTAGAGAAAAGCCAAGTACACAAATTGTTAGAGTATAATATAATAATATAATAAGCATGTTAAGAAATATACAAACAAATTGCCCTTAGGCTTCAGAAATGGAGAACCAACGTTTTGGCTGGGAAATCTTGGAGGATAAGTTGATTTTGGAGATGTTCTTTAAAAAGATAGGTATAGTTTATCAAATAAGGTGAGGATATCTATTTTAGTTAAAGAGTATGAGCAAAATCATGCAAAAGGAAAAGCATGATGTATAACTGAGGAACAGTAAAACATTCATTTTACTGGAGCATAAGATTTTGTAATAAAGCAAAAGAAGATTATTCTGCAAGGAAATGTTGGATAAATATTGTGAGTTGAATACATTTAGATCATCAATAGATTGTAGAAAGTTTCAAAGGATATTTTGATCACTTTTTGCAGGCCAAAATATTCCAATATCAGAGAGTCCAACAGAACCAAAGCAGACTAAGCCCTCCTATAAAATCTCAGTTAGCCTCTGTTTAATAATTAAAGCCATTTATAAACTTACAGAGATTAAAACTGCTAGGTTTTATGAAAGCCAATTTAGTACTGTCTTTTAGAAGCAGCAAGAATCTTAAAAATATATGGCAGTATGCTTAAAAATGTACATTTGGTTCACACAAAGAAAGGACAGTTAAGTAGAATCTTTTAAATAATATTAAAGGCCTCTATCTTTGTTTGGCTAGGACACAGGTTTTGCTCCTGCAGAACAGCTACCTGTGGTGTTTGTCAGTTTACACAGTTTTTGGACTTACCCTTGAAGATTCTGATTCCATTTGTTTAGAATGCAACTCAGGGCACCAATAATTTTCAGACACAAGGGAATTTCAGTTGTAAAAGAAAGAGCAAAGACACTTTCCCTTTTTCTACTCTTAAATCATTAAAAGAATACCAAAAAAAATAAAGCATGTTTTTAACAAAACTAGGAATATCTGTCCTTTTGAATCACAGTTTAAGAAGTAGCATTGTCAAATACAGTAAATATCAATCCAGGGTACGGGAAGATCCTGACAGAGGACGTATGTGTCTCAGACACAGCCAGCTAAATACAAACATTGTTCAGATAATTGGAGTACGCTAAAGAGAAAAAGCAACAACCCTTGGTTTGAGCCAATGGAAACAACATGTTTAAACCATTTATATAAGTTTTGAAGACATTAAAAATGATACTGTAAAGTGTTTAAGATCACAAAATGTGTACCAGTAGAGTTTTTAAATCTTTAAGAATGATACAAAACAAATTCAGGCCATTTCTATATCTCAGAGGGTAAGGTAGTCAGATTTAGCAAATAAAGATACATTCAAATTGCATATCACATGAGATATATAAAAAATTGAGTCATTGTTTATCTGGATTTCAAGTTTAACAAAGAGTCCTGTATTTTATATGGCAACCCTCCTTGGGAAGTGGTCTAGAGGGGTGTACAGAGGTTCCAATCATATCTGTGATGTTTGATTTCCTTAAGGAAAATCAGAAGCAATTATAATCAAATGATAGAATTTGAAAGAGCTTGGTGTTTAGTACAGGCATCTCTGTCTTGTAGTCCTATTTACTATTGTAAAAATAATTTTAAATATAATGGGTGAACAGACTTCTTTGGTAGTAACAACACAAAGGAGAAGCTACCTTGGCATAAACTTATCAGTAATTGTCCAGCATCCATATGAACTAAACATACTACACTATTGAGGGTTAGGAAGATAAGCTAGATAGAAAAACATGCTATATTTTGTTCTTGGATAGGAAAACTTATGATGTAAAAAAACGTGCTTTCTACGTGAATCAACAAATTTAATGAATTCCCCTATAAAATCTCAATATAAATTTTTTGTGAACTAGACAATATAAGAGATTCTAAACTTCATCAGAATAAATAAATTTGCAATAACTGCCAGATAAATCTGAGAATGATGAATAATAAAGGAGATAACCCAACCTTGTAATAAAATATAAATCTACTGTTGCTAAAATGAGGGCTATGCAAAAGTATCATAATTACATTTTTTTAAAATAAACATTTATTTTTGGCTGCATTTGGTCTTCGTTGCTGCAAGCAGGCGTTTTCTAGTTGCTGTGAGCAAGGGCTACTCTTCACTGCGGTGAGCAGGCTTCTCACTGCGGTGGCTTCTCTTGTTGCGGACCACGGGCTCTAGGCATGCGGGCTTCAGTAGTTGTGGCACGTGAGCTTAGTAGTTGTGGCACACGGGCTCTAGAGCGCAGGCTCAGTAGTCGTGGTGCACGGGCTTTGTTGCTCCGCGGCATGTGGGATCTTCCCAGACCAGGGATCGAACCCGTGTCCCCTGCATTGGCAGGTGGATTCTTAACCACTGCGCCACTAGGGAAGTCCCATGATTACATTTGAGTGAAATGGCCATAGAAATAAAATTGTGATAATCATTGCAGGATTTAAATATATACATGTATGTATATTTTACATTTTTTTTGAAGTATAGTTTATTTACAATGTTGTGCCAGTCTCTTCTGTACAGCAAAGTGACTCAGTTTTACACATGCATACATTTTTTAAAATATTCTTTTCCATTATGGTTTATCTCAGGAGACTGGATATAGTTCCCTGTGCTATACAGTAGGACCTTGTTGTTCATAGTATATTTTTGAGTCTTTGCTATCTTTCTTATCTTTTTCTTTTTTGCTCCAGTTCAGTTCTTTGGGACTTCCCTGGTGGTCCATTGGTTAAGACTTCGCCTTCCAATGCAGGGGGTGCAGGTTCAATCCCTGGTTGGGGAGCTAAGATACCACATGCTTCGTGGCCAAAAGAACAAAACATAAAACAGTTCAGTTCTTTATCACCTTTCATCTGAAAATTGTAATAGCTCTTTAACTGCTCTTAATACTGGCAAGTCTTTCCTTCCACCTTGGTCAAAATGATCTATCACAAACACACATAATATGTTAACTTCCTGATGTAAAATAGTTTGAGGCTCTCCATTGCATCCTGGACAAATGTAATCATATTACATATCATGGAATGAAGGACACTCTAGGACCCAGCCCTACCTATCTCTTCAGTCTTGTCTTTAGCACTCACATAACTCAGAAAGCTTTCCCCCATCTCCTCCCACATACCAGACTATTTCTCACTGCCTGGAATTTCTTTTCAACTTGCTTCACCTGGCCAAATTTTTTCATCTAAAAAATTAACTCAGCTACTATACCTGCCCTCCCCAGTGGGATGGACTAAGTGTACCTTTTCTGGGTATCTCCCTGTAAGTATCTATTCTATAGCTCATGAGTGAATCTTGGAATTTTTAAATTATATACCAGTCTTTTTTTATTACTCAATGTACTCCTCAAGACAAAGTTTCATTTATCATTTTACACTTACTTCCCAGCATACTGTATACATAACTTGTGGTTAATAAATATTGAAGTGACTTGTTGAATGTCAGTTGAAGTCCTTTCAGTAAAATATATCACACGTGCTCAGACAAGTGATATCTCAAACAAACAACCAAGCAGGCAAACAGACACACTAAAATTCCTGGAATAGGAAGGTGGATAGCAATATTTCTAGTTTTACTGGCTATATCCTTACATCTATTTGTTTATTTCACTTTAAATCAGCTTCAATAATTTTGATTTTGACTTCAATTAAACTTATACATAAAATAAATCAATCATAATCCATATTTCTTCATTTTTCCAAATGTGGTTCCAAGAAAATCTTGAATGAACAAGGTTCCCTCTTTGTTTTGGACCACCCATCTTTCTTTCCTATATATACTCTGTAAAGTATCATATATTTTACCACAAAAAGATATGAGTGATGAACTGAAACAATGGCTTTATTTAGAAAAAATCTGACCTTTTAGCTTTAATTAAAGGCTATTGACTAACCCCCTTAATAAGACTGAATTTGATCACTTTAATATACTTAGATTTCATTTTAAACGACATTTATTGATTACTTATTTGTACCAAACATTATAAATATCAGCTGAATACTTGAAACAACCTGTGCATTGCATACTATTTTTACTTTCCTGGTGAGGAAATATGACATCGAGTGGTGAAGTAAATGTTCAGTGTAACAAATAGTAAATGTCAACTCTCAGAGAAACAAAGTAGACTAATTCATTTTACTTCAGACATTTTTCTTGATCACAAGTATGATCGTGTTTTTACTTACCTTCTTTGATAGAGGTATATTAGAGTATAACTATTACTGTATGAATTGAATTTTAATAGAAAAATTTTGAAAATTCTAGAAATAGATTCATAATATATTATCATTACTAATAAAATACATTTGAACTTGTTATTTTGGTTTTTTAATTTGTTTTGAGAGGCAGAATTTCTTTTCTCCATTCATTCTAGGGGAAAAAAAATCTAGATTTCTAATTTTTCCAAAGTTTTATGTATACTCTCAAGAAGTGAAGCAAAACTACTTCTACTTATAATAGGCCTTTCTCTCAAGTTGGACAAACTGGCCCAATAATATCACATTACAATGAGAGTTTGGCTTAAAATATTTAAAATATAACCTGTGTAACCTAGTCACAACTGGAGGGAGCCAATAATGTTCTCCTACTGTTTGATGACAAAAAGAACTTCAGGGAAGTTGCATTTATCCTGCTCTTTCACTATGCAGCAAGGTGACTGCCAAGTTGAGTTTCACAATAGTTTAAATGGTCTAAAACTAAAAACATTTGGTGGAGTGGTATTTCACCATAGTAGCTCTATTGGTCAATAGCTGAACCAAGAGTTTACACAAAGAAGGAAAGAGGAAAATGCTTTGTCTTTGTTGCAGAGAATTCTATCCAAATTAACTTGCATTTGATTACTTAATACTTCAGAAATGATAAAATTTTCAAGGGAGTATGGTTTGTCTTTGCTGCTTTTCAACTCTCTGTCACTTCTATATCTCATCCTCTTTCATGTCCTTTGCCTTATATCCCTAGAGACCTTTCAGGCTTTGCTACTAGTTCTAAGTCTCCTCGACCTTGAAGACTGTCTGATAAGAATTACCCTTTCCATAAATATCTGCTTTATAATATGGTGCTCTGATAATTTTCCATTTCAATAGTTTATCAAATGTCTGTTATGCCAGAAATTGATTTAAGTGTTAGCATGTGCTGGATAGTCAACTAATATTATTGGAAGAGAAAATGATACAGTGATGAATAAGACCCAGTCTCTACTCTGGAGGAGACTATTGTTTAGTAAGAAAGTTAGATTAGCCAATAATTAAATTCTGTTACCTTACAATAGACAATGTGTCAGATACATCAGTACAGTGTTATGGAAATGTGGTGAGCAGAAAAAATTATTCTGCAGGATGCTGACAGAGGGAAAGGAAGCTTCATTGAAGAGGCAACTTTGAGTCTTGTATTTGCAGGTAGTGATTGAGACAGATATTGAGGCATGCATAAATTAACAGGGTTGAGAAAGAACCCAACATGTCCTGAGTCTTTCTGTTCAGTTTGGCAGGAACACACGGGGTTGGGTAGAGAGTGTTAAGAGATAAGCTTGGACAATTACACTTGCTCTAGACTTTCAAGAGCTTTCTTTGAAACATTAATGAGTTTGAATTGTTACCAAATGGGCAATGGGGACAAAAAATATTTTAAAAAATAGTTAGAAAGAGTGACATAGAGAAAGGGAGATAGTTACAATAATTAAGAATGCCAGCTTTGCCTCTTACTAGCTATGTTAACAAATTATTTATCCATTTTGTGTGTCAGTTTTGTCTATAAAATAGTGCTAATGTGTATGATCGGTGTAAAGATTAAGTGAGATAATAAAGACTAAGTATTTAGAATTAGTGTTTGGAAAAAAATTAAAAAACACTGTAGATGAATGCATGAATGAAGTGAGAGTGGAGAATATGCATCAAATTAAGGAGATTTCTAGAGTAAAAGAGCCTGTAATTGGTTACTGGCTGCATCTGATAGGAGAGGTGGAGAAAGAAATGAAGTTATCTATTAAGGTTTCCAGCTTGAGAAACAAGTATGGTCACATGAAAGCTTACAGGAGGCCAGGGATGATTGAAGAAATTACTGTTAAGACTTTTGTACAAAATCTTTTCAAGAAAACTCTGGTACATTCAGTTCACCTTGGAATACGGAAGACTGGGACTTAGAATAGAGGTAGTCATTGGGATAGAAAGACTTGGGAGTTAGTGAGAATGGAGGATGATTGTTTAAGCCATTCAAAAATGAGTGCATGGAGTAAGAGATAGAAAGAATCACTGGGGTACTCCAGTTTTTAAGATGGACAGAGGAGAAATTTCTAAAGCTAGATTTATAGATATATTAGAAATGGAGGTATTCCAGTGCAAGGACTCTTGCATGGAAGCATAACACATATGCAACATTATATTTTTGAAAAATAAAATCACTTTTTAAATAGAACATTAGAGGGAATTACTTTTCCAATCACAACCATGATTATCATTTTACAACTCTATTTTTAAACTTCTGTTTCCTAAACAAATGTTTCTTATATATTTGTGATTGGATTATAATAATTTACAACCTGCTTTTTTCACTTAACATTTAGTATGATCATCCCCCCCAAAATCTTAATATGATCCATATTGTCACATAATCATAATCAGCACATTTAGCAGCTATAATAGTCCATGTTGAATTGGACCATATTTATTTAACTATGTTTAATTGGAAGATAGAATTTTATTCATTTATTTTGTTCTGGCAAATATTTTTAGACCTAAAGCTCTTTTTGAAATTTCTAATTTTTCTTAAGTAGTTCTATTTATGAGACCAAACACTGATCATAAAATGTCTATTCAACAGAACTGCTATTTACTTTTACATTAAACTAACACATAAAACTTTCCAACAATTACCATTTTCATATTTAATTATTATTGTCATCTTCAATCTCTTCATTTTTCAGTGATTTTCATTCAAGATATGGGTATTGACATCAAATGCTCCATTTAAAAAAAATCAGATTTTGGCCAGTCTTACTATTACCAAATAGTATTTAATTGTTAAAACGCTTCAAAATATTAAAAATACTGCTTCACAACCTAAGTGCCCATAGACAGATAAATGTATAAAGCATATGTGGCATGTATATACAATGAAGTATTACTCAGACATAAAAAGAAATGAAGTTGAGTTATTTGTAGTGAGGGGGATGGACCTAGAGTCTGTCATACAGAGTGAAGTCAGAAAGAGAAAAACATATACCGTATGCTAACACATATATATGGAATCAAAAAAAAAAATGGTTCTAAAGAACCTAGGGGCAGGACAGGAATAAAGAGGCAGATGCAGAGAATGGACTTGAGGATACAGGGAGGGGGAAGGGTAAGCTGGGACGAAGTGAGAGAGTGGCATGGACATATATACACTATCAAATGTAAAATAGATAGCTAGTGGGAAGCAGCCGCATAGCACAGGGAGATCAGCTTCAGGCTTTGTGACCACCTAGAGGGGTGGGATAGGGAGGGTGGAAGGGAGGGAGATGCAAGAGGGAAGAGATATGGGGATATATTTATATGTATAACTGATTCATTTTGTTATAAAACAGAAACTAACATACCATTGTAAAACAATTATACTCCAATAAAGATGTTAAAAAAAAATACTGCTTCAAATAATCTTAGATATTTGTTTTAAAATCTTAATTCTTTATTCATTATTAAAGAACTAACTATATGAGTCACAAATGTATATGAATATAGAATAAATAAGCATAATTGAGGAAATTAATTTGATAACATAAGTCAATATAAAAACCCATTCTGTCTCTATCATTTAGTTTCCCGTTGAAAAAAGTCATATTTCCTTTGGTCTCACTTGTTGCAGTTTTTACAAATGAAATAATCACCTACCAGATTTCTATCTCATTTTTTCAAACCATTTAAATTTTGTATATATTGTAATAATATCCTGGGTCCTCTTAATAGTATTGAGGGTCTCTTAAATTGTTTCATTTCTTCATTTAAAATAATCATTAAATGATAACTATGTGCCCAGCTTTCGCTCACTCACTCTTGTCTACGTTTTTAAACTTTTCAGTGTAAACTTTAGCATCAAATTTGAGTGGGGGGAAGGAAAAAAAAAAAGCTCAGCAAAACAGTTTGCTGTTAGAAGATTTTGAAAATACTTTGGTGTGAATTATTTTGGTTTCCTTTGAAGTTTTAATGCTGTTGGTGTTTTTACTGATTTGTGTCCCCACCCATTCTATATTATCACAAAGAGAAATTTGTTTGATGACCCTACAAAAAAAAAGTTTAAAAGCCATTGTCTGGGTTTAGAAATATACACTTGACAGAAAGTTCCCTTGCAGGGTTTACGGGACCTGGAGTGAATTAATTCAATTCGTTTAGAATCTGCAGAGCCTTGTGGTTTAGTTGGATTTCAATGAGGTTGATATTTTGTACAAAATACGGCTGATGACTTGCCAATAAAACCTCTACGTAAAGGAAAATAGAGTCTTACAGCACACTGAATGAGAAACCAGATCTTTTATAAAACTGGTAGAGGGATATTTTTATTTTATGTTCTATTTTCTGTTTCACTTTGGAAATTCTACTTGTTTGCACATAATTCTTAACATTCATTTTGCTTTAACCTGTGATTCTACTTAATTAAAAAAACAAAAACAAAAGCAAACATTTGAGCACCTATCATGTTCAAGCCACTCTACTGCATTCAAGAACATTAGAGCATTCAGACAACTCTCCTTAAGGAATTCATATTCTGGTTAAGAAACAGACTATATGCTTTTTGGCAGAAAGATTAATTTACGAATTGAACAAATGTTTATTGAGCATTTCCAATATACTGAATTAGAGACACATTTGTAAAAAAGATAGGAGTTGGATGTTTGGTAGCATCAAAAATTAATAAAAGTAAGTTCAGATAATGATAAATTCTAAGAAGATAAAAAAGCAGGGGAAGGGTAGAGAGTGGTTATATGTGCATGAATATGTGTCTGTGTGTGTGTGTGTGTGTGTGTGTGTGTGTGTGTGTTGGTGAATATTTTACAAAAGCTGGTCAGAGAAGTTCTCATGAGAGAAGTAGGCCAGGAAAAGATGTGGAGAAATTAAAGACAAAGAGGGATTACAGTGCAGGGGCCCATGAGCCTAGTGACTAAAAGCAGAATGACAAATCCCAGAGCAGAAATGAGGAGGCAGTGTGGGCAAGTACAGAGTGATGTGTGATGCTTTTGTCTTTTCTTCTAAGTATAGGAACACACTAGAGGGTTTTCAGCAGGGTTGTGACCTGATATGATTGCATTTTTAAAATATCAGTTTGGCTGCTGTATGGAGAGTGAATTACAGGGGGCAAAAGGAGAAATAGTCTAGTCAGAAGGTTATAGCTGTAAAATAATAGCATAAACAACAATACAAAGAAGTTATGAGAAAAAGTAAGTCATACTTAATGCCAATGGACTTAACTTTGATTTGCTGTTAAAGAAATGTTCCTTAATAGGAGTCTGTGACACAAAGAAGGGCAAGTCCATCACAGGCAATGGAAAACTGTTTTGGTAAAAAAGGTCTGAGTTTACATTACCTCTTTCTGGGCAATGTGTAGCCCTAGCTGAGTGAAATGGAGTATCTATGAAGAAGAATATTAGGCAATAAAGCTGTGTAGGCAAGAGACCCAGATTGTGGAGAACATAAAATACAAGTTTAGGAATTAGTTCACTCTGTAGGCAGCAGAAATAACTGTAGATATCTGAAGAGAACAATGGAATGCACAGTTTGGTGCTTTAGACAAGTTGATCTAGCAGTGGTTTGTAGTATTTTTTGAGGTACTATACTGGGTGCAAGAGGATCTACTAGGGAGAAAAGTATCCTGAGGGATATGAGGTGAGCATCTGGGTAGAGGCCAGGTTTCATTGTTAAGTGAGAGACAATGGAAAGAAAGTATTAATGTAATGGGTAGAAGGAGAAGGAAGGATGAAAGGTAACTTCAAGTTTATATGGAATATACGTATCACCTTTAATTTTTCAACAAACTGACGACGTAGGTAATATTCTTATTTTACAGATGAAGAAACTGAGGTGTTCAAGGTATAGTAGCTTGCCAAGTTCTCAGAGCTAATGAGTGTCAGATGGGATTTTTAAACCCAGGTAAATTATATAACACTGTCACCAAAATGCTCTGATATAATTTAACGTTTCTAAAGATTGGTTGTGTATGCATATTGTACTGTGTTCTCAAGATATTTATTTTCATGGAATAGTTTTTATACTTGATAACTGCTGTGCTCATTTACAAATACTGCTGATGGTGTACTCCAGATATTTAAAGCAATCAAAACTGTGTTTAAATAGAAATTTGGCTTTTATTCTCATTGTTTTCATTTAATCACAAAAATAATATTAATGTATTGGTTTCTAATGTCTTATATATTATATTTTTATTGCATCTGCTCCCTTACTGATTTAATCAACTATAACACTCTTATTGTAAACCAACACACAGATAAAAAAAGTGGGATAAAGTCAAAGGAATCAAA
Source organism: Lipotes vexillifer (assembly GCF_000442215.2). Lineage (NCBI taxonomy): Eukaryota > Metazoa > Chordata > Mammalia > Artiodactyla > Lipotidae > Lipotes > Lipotes vexillifer. The sequence continues at coordinate 494,596 of NW_006790222.1, read as the reverse complement.
TTGAGGAAACAATTTAGTAGAAGAGAAAATGCTTTTACAATAAGTTTAAATAGTTTAAACATAATTTAAAATAGTTTAAAAATGATAGGTGCAATATGTATTTTTAATCTATCTTTTCTTGCCAAGTTAATATTAAAATGTGTTAGACCTGAAAATAGATAGAACACCCCTTAGGTTCTTATACCTGGTCTTAAACAATAGCAATCTTTGATATTAATGAATTATTTCAATTTAATTCTTTCAGTTATTATAGAAATGATGAACTTGGAGTTCTGACTTATCTGTTCTATCTAAAGAGCACTAATACTTTATTATCTCTCTGGAATTTGATTCCATTTTGTAAGAACAGTTCAGGGACTGAACGATGTAATAATTGTACAGAACTGACCCTTTCTAAATATTTAATGTAAATCACCATAAATTAATATTTATTGATTTCACACAGTGGACCAGGTATTGTAGCAAAGTAGATCTACAGTATATTTAAAGTAGACAGCCTATATCTTCATTGTCCACCTTTCAATGATATTTTTGACTGAAAAATATTTCTTTTGATTGTTATGCTTAGTCTTATACATGTTTTTGCAAATAGTATTGTGAATTATGTTAATACTAATTGAGATAGCTTTCAAATGAAGGAAATAAGGCTTCTGTTAGGTGGCTATGAGCCAGAATATAAGTTCAGTTCAATAATTTTTTTCATTAATAACCTGGTAGGTGTGAGGTCCTGAGTGAGCACTGAACAAAAAGAATAACTATCTATATAACAACAATAGTGATAGTTACACATATTATTTCATTTAACGCTCTTAACAACCTTGGGAACCTGATCTTACTTATGATCAACCCATTTTCCTGGATAATAAAAATGAGGTTCTAAGGTTAAATAACATAACCAAAAACATGGGATAGCAGAGCCACAATTATAATCCAAGCATGTATGATCATGAGTGCTATAAAATGCTCTTAAGTACTATATTTTTAAAGCAATTAAAAGGTATGTCAATTGGTTAATGAAAATGTTCGATAAAATAAGAATTTTCCTAAATTTTGATCAAGCCATGCAAGATATTATATTGATTGTTCCTTTTCCTTAGAATGTTACCATTGTTGTAGATTTATTTACTATATAATTTGGTCTATTCTTTGGAAAGATAATAGCATGAAAGTAGATTTAAAGGGAAAGAAAATTGGTATAGAAATATATATTTGGTAGTCACATGATATAGTGCAGATAAAAATTAGGAGGATCTAAAATAAATTCATTAATTAGTATACTCGTGTAAATAGTAAAAATAAATATACTCACCAGAAATATTTAGTGAGTGCCTAATATGGGCTGGAGACTGGTGTAAACACAAAGTCCTCAATCTCATTGAGCTTACATTTCACAAAAAGTAAATGTATGTCAGGTGGTAACAGGTGCTGTGAAGAGCTGGGAGCCTGCAGAAGAGGGGCTTTGGGATTGGGGTGTTGGGGACAGTATTTTCACTATTTTTTATACTTGGTTAGGGAAGTCTTGAAACTGTCTTGAGATAGACGGAGTGATGTACTATGTCAAAAACTCCTACCACCTCCTATAAAATGAGAACAAAGGATTGACCATTAATTTAATGGTGTAGAAGTCTCCAGGGTCTTGAAAAAGGGTCTTGTATGGATTGGTAAGAAGATAAGCCTGATTGAATTGGTTCAAGACGATATGAGAAGAGGAAGGGGAGACAGTATTAACAATTCTTTGAGTTTTGCTATAAAACAAAGCAGAGAAATGGAAGAGTAGTTGGATAAGAATGTGCATCAAGGGAGGTTTGTTGTAATTTTTAAGATGAAAATAATTTCTTAAATCAGGTTGCATGTTGATGGGAATCATCCATTAAAGAGGAAAAATCCAGGAGACAGGAGGTAGGGTGATATTCTGGAGTATTGTCTTTGAGTAGCCAAAGAGGTATGGATGGCTTCCAAGTAGAGGAGGGATTAGCTTTAGGTAGAAGTAGGGCAGCTCATGCAAATTAACAGAAGAAAATATGTAATATATGGATACAGTTGAAAGTAAGTGGGTGGAAGTGGGTGGATGTGTACTAGCAACATTTAGAAGTTCACTCCTGATTGCATTTTTTTTTAAAGAAATAGAAAGCATAGATAGCTGAGAATCAAAAATAGAGAAAAATTCTAAAGAGGGGATAGAAGTGTGAAAACTCAAGAGAACTCTGTTTGGTGAAAGAGGATTATACAGAAAAATATGTATTTTGAGGATGCTATGTTTAAGGTCCTGTGGGTCATTCAAGAAGAGTGGATATACAATCCCTTTGCTTAGTCAGGAGATTAAGACTAGAAACAGATATGGGTACTAGTGGCATAGTTATAGTAATTTAAACCATGATGAAAAAGATATGGCCAGAGAGAATGAGCAAAGTGAAGAGAGGAAGCCAAGGTCATAATTAAAGTATTTCATCATTTGTTTAGGTAAGGGAAGAGTGCCAGCAAAGGAGAAAATATAAAACAACAACAAAACAGAGAAGGATAAAGAAAACTAGGATAAGGTAACTAGATGAACATTTACTAAAGAGAGTGTTCAGTTTGGGTTTTTTTTTTTTTAACATTTTTACTGGAGTATAATTGCTTTACAATGGTGTGTTAGTTTCTGCTTTATAACAAAGTGAATCAGCTATACATATACATATACCCCAATCTCTTCCCTCTTGCATATCCCTCCGTCCCACACTCCCTAACCCACCCCTCTAGGTGGTGACAAAGCACCGAGCTGATCTCCCTGTACTATGTGGCTACTTCCCACTAGTTATCGGTTATACATTTAATAGTGTATATATGTCAATTCTACTCTCTCACTCCGTCCCAGCTTACCCTTTCCCCTCCCCATGTCCTCAAGTCCATTCTCTATGTCTGCGTCTTTATTCCTGTCCTGCCTCTAGGTTCTTCAGAACCTTTTTTTTTTTTTTTTAGATTCCATATACATGTGTCAGCATACGGTATTTGTTTTTATCTTTCTGACTTACTTTACTCTGTATGACAGACTCTAGGTCCAGCCACCTCACTACAAATAGCGCATTTGGTTTCTTTTCATGGCTGAGTAATATTCCATTGTATACATGTGCCACATTTTCTTTATCCATTCATCTGTCAATGGACACTTAGGTTGCTTCCATGTCCTGGCTATTGTAACTAGAGCTGCAATGAACACTGTGGTACATGACTCTTTTTGAATTATGGTTTTCTCAGGGTATATGCCCAGTAGAATTGCTGGGTCATATGGTAGTTCTATTATTAGTTTTTTTAGTTTTTTAAGGAAGCTCCATACTGTTCTTCATAGGGGTTGTATCAATTTACATGCCCACCAACAGTGTAAGAGCGTCCCTTTTTCTCCACACCCTCTCCAGCATTTATTGTTTGTAGATTTTTGGATGACACTGGCCATTCTGACCAGTGTGAGATGATATCTCATTGTAGTTTTGATTTGCATTTCTCTAATGATTAATGACGTTGAGCATTCTTTAATGTGTTTCTTGGCAATCTGTATATCTTCTTGGGAGAAATGTCTATTTACATCTTCTGCCCATTTTTGGATTGGGTTTTTTGTTTTTTTAATATAGAGCTGCATGAGCTGCTTATAGATTTTGGAGATTAATCCTTTGTCAGTTGCTTCATTTGAAAATATTTTCTCCCATTCTGAGGGTTGTATTTTCATCTTGTTTATGGTTTCCTTTGCTGTGTAAAACTTTTAAGATTCATTAGGTCCCATTTGTTTATTTTTGTTTTTATTTGTTCCTCTGCAAGGTGGGTTGAAAAGGATCTTGCTGTGATTTATGTCATAGAATGTTCTGCCTATGTTTTTCCTTTAAGAATTTGATAGTGTCTGACCTTACATTCAGGTCTATAATCTATTTTAAGTTTATTGTTTTGTATGGTGTTAGGGAGTGTTCTAATTTCATTCTTTTACATGTAGCTGTCCAGTTTTCCCAACACCACTTATTGAAGAGGCTGTCTTTTCTCCATTGCATATTCTTGCCTCCTTTATCAAAAATAAGGTGACCATATGTGTGTGGGTTTATCTCTGGGCTTTCTATCCTGTTCCATTGATCTGTATTTCTGTTTTTGGGTCAGTACCATATTGTCTTGATTACTGTAGCTTTGTAGCATAGTCCGAAGTCAAGGAGTCTGATTCCACCAGCTCCATTGGGGTCTTCTGTGTTTCCATACAAATTGTGAATTTTTTTGTTCTAGTTCTGTGAAAAATGCCCTTGGTAGTTTGATAGGGATTGCGCTGAATCTGTAGATTGCTTTGGGTAGTACAGTCATTTTCACAATGTTGATTCTTCCAATCTGAGAACACAGTAAATCTCTCCATCTGTTTGTATCATCTTTAATTTCTTTCATCAGTGTCTTATAGCTTACTTCATACAGGTCTTTGGTCTCCTTATGTAGGTTTATTCCTAGATATTTTATTCTTTTTGTTGCAATGGTAAATGGGAGTGTTTTCTTGATTTCACTTTCAGATTTTTCATCATTAGCGTATAGGAATGCAAGAAATTTCTGTGCATTAATTTTGTATCCTGCTACTTTACCAAATTCATTGATTAGCTCTAGTAGTTTTCTGGTAGCATCTTTAGGATTCTCTATGTATAGTATCATGTAATCTGCAAATAGTGACAGCTTTACTTCTTCTTTTCTGATTTGGATTCCTCTTATTTCTTTTTCTTCTCTGATTGCTGTGGCTCAAACTTCCAAAACTATGTTGAATAATAGTGGTGTGAGTGGGCAACCTTGTCTTGTTCTTGATCTTAGAGGAAATGGTTTCAGTTTTCCACCATTGAGAACAATGTTGGCTGTGGATTTGTCATATATGGCCTTTATTATGTTGAGGTAAGTTCCCTCTGCCTACTTTCTGGAGGGTTTTTGTTATAAATGGGTGTTGAATTTTGTTGAAAGCTTTTTCTGCATCTATTGAGAGGATCATATGGTTTTTATCCTCCAGTTTGCTAATATGGTGTATCACGTTGATTGATTTGCGTATATTGAAGAATCCTTGCATTCCTGGAATAAACCCCACTTGATCATGGTGTATGATCCTTTTAATGTACTGTTGGGTTTTGTTTGCTAGTATTTTGTTGAGGAATTTTGTATCTATGTTCATCAGTGATATTGGCCTGTAGTTTTCTTTCTTTGTGACATCTTTGTCTGGTTTTGGTATCAGGGTGATGGTGGCCTCACAGAATGAGTTTGCGATTGTTCCTCCCTCTGCTATATTTTGGAAGAGTTTGAGAAGGATAGGTGTTAGCTCTTCTCTAAATGTTTGATAGAATTCGCCTGTGAAGCCTACTGGCCCTGGGCTTTAGTCTGTTGGAAGATTTTTAATCACAGTTTCAATTTCAGTGCTTGTGATTGGTCTGTTTATATTTCTTCCTGGTTCAGTCTTGGAAGGTTGTGCATTTCTAAGAATTTGTCCATTTCTTCCAGGTTGTCCATTTTATTGGTATATAGTTGCTTGTAGTAATCTCTCATGATCCTTTGTATTTCTCAGTGTCAGTTGTTACTTCTCCTTTTTCATTTCTAATTCTGGTGATTTGAGTCATCTCCCTTTTTTCTTGATGAGTCTGGTTAATGGTTTATCAATTTTGTTTTTCTTCTCAAAGAACCTGGTTTTAGTTTTATTGATCTTTGCTATTGTTTCCTTCATTTCTTTTTCATTTATTTCTCATCTTATATTTATGATTTTTTTCCTTCTGCTAACTTTGGGTATTTTTGTTCTTCTTTTTCTATTTGCTTTAGGTGTAAGTTTAGTAGTTTATTTGAGATTTTTCTTGTTTCGTAGGTAGGATTGTATGGGTATAAACTTCCCTCTTAGAACTGCTTTTGCTGCATCCCACAGGATTTGGGTCATCATGTTTTCATTGTCATCTGTTTCTAGGTATTTTTTCATTTCCTCTTTGATTTCCTCACTGATCTCTTGGTTATTAAGTAGTGTGTTGTTTAGCCTCCATTTGTTTGTATTTCTTACAGTTTTATTCTTGTAATTGATATCTAGTCTCATCGCGTTGTAGTCAGAAAAGAAAATTGATATGACTTCAATTTTCTAAAATTTACCAAGGCTTGATTTGTGACACAGATATGATGTATCCTGGAGAGTGTTCCATGGGCAGTTGAGAAGAAACTGTATTCTGTTGTTTTGGGATGGAATGTCCTATAAATATCAATTAATTCCATCTTGTTTAATGTATCATTTAAAACTTGTGTTTCCTTATGGATTTTCATTTTGGATGATCTGTCCATTGGTGAAAGTGGGGTGTTAAAATCCGCTACTATGATTGTGTTACTGTTGATTTCCCCTTTTATGGCTGTTAGTATTTGCCTTATGTACTGAGGTGCTCCTATGTTGAGTGCATAAATATTTACAATTGTTATATCTTCTTCTTGGATTGATCCCTTGATAATTATGTACTGTCCTTCTTTGTTTCTTATAATAGTCTTTGTTTTGAAGTCTATTTTGTCTGATATGAGAATTGCTTACTCCAGTTTTCTTTTGATTTTCATTTGCATGGAGTATCTTTTTCCATCCCCTCACTTTCAGTCTGTATGTGTCCCTAGGTCTGAAGCGGGTCTCTTGTAGACAGCATGTATACGGGTCTTGTTTTTTGACCCATTCAGCCAGTCTATATCTTTTGGTTGGAGCATTGAATCCATTTACATTTAAGGGAATTTTTGATATGTATGTTCCTATTACCATTTTCTTAATTGTTTTGGGTTTGTTATTGCAGGTCTTTTCCTTCTCTTGTGTTTCCTGCCTAGAGAAGTTCCTTTAGCATTTGTTGTAGATCTGGTTTGGTGGTGCTGAATTCTCTTAGCTTTTGCTTGTCTGTAAATGTTTTAATTTTTCCATTGAACCTGAATGAGATCCTTGCTGGATAGAATAATCTTGGTTGTAGGTTTTTCCCTTTCATCACTTTAAATATGTCCTGCCACTCCCTTCTGGCTTGCAGAGATTCTGCTGAAAGATCAGCTGTTAACCTTATGGGGATTCCCTTGTATGTTATTTGTTGTTTTTTCCTTGCTGCTTTTAATATTTTTTCTTTGTATTTAATTTTTGATAGTTTGATTAATATGTGTCTTAGTGTGTTTCCTCTTGGATTTGTCCTGTATGGCACTCTCTGTGCTTCCTGGACTTGATTAACTATTTGCTTTCCCATATTAGGGAAGTTTTCAACTATAATCTCTTCAAATATTTTCCCAGTCCCTTTCTTTTTTTCTTCTTCTTCTGGGACCCCTATAATTCGAATGTTGGTGGATTTAATATTGTCCTAGAGGTCTCTGAGACTGTCCTCATTATTTTCATTCTTTTTTCTTACACTCCTCTGCAGTAGATTTTTTCACTATTTTAATTTCCAGGTCACTTATCCATTATTCTGTCTCAGTTATTCTGCTATTGATTCCTTCTAGAGCATTTTTAATTTCATTTATTGTGTTGTTCATCATTGTTTGTTTGCTCTTTAGTTCTTCTAGGTCCTTGTTAAACATTTCTTGTATTTTCTCCATTCTGTTTCCAAGATTTTGGATCATCTTTACTATCATTATTCTGAATTCTTTTTCAGGCAGACTGCCTATTTCCTCTTCATTTGTTTGGTCTGGTGGGTTTTTACCTTGCTCCTTCATCTGCTGTGTGTTTTTCTGTCTTCTCATTTTGCTTAACTCACTGTGTTTGGGGTCTCCTTTTTGCTGGCTGCAGGTTCATAGTTCACGTTGTTTTTGTTGTCTGCCCCCAGTGGCTAAGGTTGGTTCAGTGGGTTGTGTAGGCTTCTTGGTGAAGGGGATTAGTGCCTGTGTTCTGGTGGATGAGGCTGGATCTTGTCTTTCTGGTGGGCAGGTCTGCATCTGGTGGTGTTTTCTGCAGTGTCTGTGACTTTATTATTAATTTAGGCCGCCTCTCTGCTAATGGGTGTGTTTGTGTTCCTGTCTTGTTAGGTGTCTGGCATAGGGTGTCCAGCACTGTAGCTTCCTGATCGTTGAGTGGAGCTGGGTCTTGGCGTTGAGATGGAGTTCTCTGGGAGATTTTCACCATTTGATATTACTTGGAGCTGGGAGGTCTCTGGTGGACCAATGTCCTGAATTCAACTCTCCCACCTCAGAGACACAGGTCTGATGCCCGGCCAGAGCACCAAGACCCTATCATCCACACGGCTCAGAATAAACAGGAGAAAAGAAAGAAAGAAAGAAAAAAATAAAATAGTTATTAAAATAAAAACTAATTATTAAAAGTAAAAAATTAAAAAATAATTAAAAAAAAAGAAATACAAAATACAAATCCACAAATGACAAGAAGTGCTAAAAACTAAATTAAAACAAACAAACAAAAAGCAAACAGACAGGACCCTGGGACAAATGGTAAAAGCAAAGCTATACAGACAAAATCACACAGAGAAGCATACACATACACACTCACAAAAAGAGAAAAAGGGGGAAAAATTGTATATCGTTGCTCCCAAAGTCCACCTCCTCAATTTGGGATGATTCGTTGTCTATTCAGGTATTCCACAGATGCAGGGTACATCAAGTTTATTGTGGAGATTTAATCCGCTGCTCCTGAGGCTGCTGGGAGAGATTTCCCTTTATCTTTGTTCGCACAGCTCCCGGGATTCAGCTTTGGATTTGGCCCTGCCTCTGCGTGTAGGTCGCCTGAGGGCGTCTGTTCTTTGTTCAGACAGGACGGGGTTAAAGTAGCAGCTGATTAGGTGGCTCTGACTCACTCAGGCCAGGTGGAGGGAGGAGTACGGATGTGGGGCGAGCCTGCAGGGGCAGAGGCCGGCATGACTTTGCAACAGCCTGAGGCGCGTTGTGTGTTCTCCCACGGAAGTTGTCCCTGGATCACTGGACCCTGGCAGTGGCGGGCTGCACAGGCTCCCGGGAGGAGAAGTGTGTATAGCGACCTGTGCTCGCACACAGGCTTCTTGGTGGCTGCAGCAGCAGTCTTAACGTCTCATGCCCCTCTTTGGGGTCCGCGCTATAGCTGCGGCTCGCGCCCGTGTCTGGAACTCGTTTAGGCAGTGCTGTTAATCCCCTCTCCTTGCGCACCACAAAACAAAGTAGCAAGAAAAAGTTTCTTGCCTCTTCTGGAGCTCCAGACTTTTTCCAGGACTCCTTCCGGGCTAGCTGTGGCACACTAGCCCCTTCAGGCTGTGTTCACACCGCCAGCCCCAGTCCTCGCTCTGCGCTCTGACCAAACTGAGCCTCAGCTCCCAGCCCCCGCCCGCCCCGGCGATTGAGTGGACGAGCCTCTCAGGCTGGTGAGTGCTGGTCGGCGCCGATCCTCTGTGCAGGAATCTCTCCGCTTTGCCCTCCGCACCCCTGTTGCTGTGCTGTCCTCCGCGGCTCTGAAGCTTCCCCCTCCACCACCCACAGTCTTCGCCCGTGAAGGGGTTTCTAGTGTGTGGAAACCTTGCCTCCACAGCTCCCTCCCACTGGTGCAGGTCCCGTCCCTATTCTTTTGTCTCTGTTTATTCTTTTTGCTTTTGCCCTACCCAGGTACGTGGGGAGTTTCTTGCCTTTTGGGAGGTCTGAGGTCTTCTGCCAGCATTCAGTAGGTGTTCTGTAGGAGTTGTTCCACGTGTAGATGTATTTCTGATGTATTTGTGGGGAGAAAGGTGATCTCCACATCTTATTCTTCTGCCATCTTGAATCTCCTCCGAGTGTTCAGTTCTTAAACGAGTTCGAATAGGATGAAGACCAAAAATAGACTGCTGCATTTTGAAAATTAGGAGACTATGGATTATCTAACTGGCAACTATTTCTGAGGAGTGGTGAGTGTAAAGCTATAATCTAATTGCCTGAAGTTTTAAGGTATTTGGCCATGACTGTGGAAGGAAACATCCTAAGAGGTTAGTAGATGTAAAATGAGGTGGAGTCCAGGGATTATTTAGATTTTAATAAAAGTTTACTAAGTATCCGCTCAGTGCCAGACACTGTCCAAGGCGGCCTTGAACAATGTGGACGTTGTAAACAAAAGAGACAAAACACCAGTCCTCACATATCCTACATTCTAATTTATGTTATTTCTTTAGCCTGAGAAGCCTTGAGCATTTTAAAATTTTATATTAGGAGAAAGATTCAAAAGAGAGAGATGAATAAAAGAGGTGGTTCCAAGGTGTGACAGACTGAAGGGAAGTTCACAAAGGGCATGGGGTCATTGATATCACAAGAGGAAGCCAGTATAAAATGCAAAAAAACAAACACCTGGATTTTCAGTTCATGGCATTTACATGAACAAGGATTTTGTACAGAAGCACAGTGGTTCAGTGAGAACAATATAATAGGTTTTATTAGATTGTGATTCTATCCCCACACTTAATTAACTATACAAACAGAGGAAAGGCCCTTGAGGGACCATGGTTGCTTCTGTGTAAATAAGAAGTATCTGTTCAATTGCAAGGTGTTCTTACATTGGTTAAATTAGATTATAGATTCTCTAAAGAGCCTTATAAGTCAAAACTTTTATTATAAGAAAATGGTAATTGACAGGGCACATCTGCAAATCTTTTGACCTATATTTTGTGGTTCTTACAATTTAATTTTTGTAATTATTATTTTTATTTATTAGACTATAATTGTAGTAAAAATTCATATTTTTTTAACAAACTGAATCAGTTATACATATACATATGTTCCCATATCTCTTCCCTCTTGTGTCAAATTTTTACTTGATATTTTAATGTTTTTATATTTGTAAAATACGTTTACATTTATAAAACACTTGATTGTTTATTATGAGCAAGTTAACAAAATAAATTTAGAATATATAATTCCCCTTGACAACTGTGCACTAATACAAAAACAAAGACATTATTATGCTTTGTATGATTACATGTTACAATAGATGAGCCTTGGCTTACAATGACTGCTTTGTCTGATGTTTATTAGCCCATGCTTTGCTGCAGTTGAACTTGTCCTAAATTCACTGTTTCAGAGCTACAACGTGTATAGTGCCTTCATTGTCCTGTGAATAATACTCTCTTGCTTGAGTCAAGAGACTATAACCTTAGGACTTCTAATGTTCTTTTCTTATAGGTTCTAGAAACTCCTGCTAAATGTTGAAATATGTAAAGACATTAAAATAGTTCAAATGATGGAAACTTTATCTGATACGATTTTGAAAAATAACTGTGTAATCTGTATAGGATGAGAATTATCCCTCATTTTCCTTCTTGGTGCAAGCATTAATGAATGTCATCTGAGTGTGAATTTCAATTTGTCATTATTCTATTTAATTTCAAATAAGACAATTCCATGATACACTAACTTTTTTATAATTCTAATCTCTATTACTGGGAGTTTCCAATAATTCTGAGATTATTACTTATGTTTCAAAATGATATCACAAAAGTTAAAGATAAAAAATTTGAAGTGTAATATTTTAAATGCTAGAATGTCTCAGAATCTTCTTAGTCATATAACTCTGATTTATAAAAACAGTAATGCTCTTTCCCCTTAATCTCTTCTATATTACTAAGTAAACAAATAAATACTTATATTCAGAAATATTCTATGACTGCCCAGCTACATGTTTGGAATGTAGAGTCTAGAATCTCTTCACTACTGCAGTATATGTCATTGCTTTTGGTCGTTTTAATAATTAATTCTGCAAATATGGTGGTGAAGATGGAGTGAGATTTGGCTCAATCCTGCAATAAGCTAGTTTTTCCTGTGCAGGGGGCCACAAACCATGTATCTACCCTGAGGCTCTGGTGATTCTGCCCAGTTCCCCCTAAACAGAGTGAAGAGAAGGAAACTTTACTCTCCTTCCCAACTTGCCTCCTTCCTTTTCACCATCTTCATCTTCAATATTTGTTGCTTTCTTAACTGCTATATACTGAATAGACTTTTATAAAAAAAGGTGGAAAATACTAAAGAAAGCTATAATTACTCATAGCTCTGTAACTCAGAAAATCAGTCTTAGTACTCTGCTATCCAATCATCTTTTGGTATATTATTTATAATGAACACTGTAATTAATATTTTAGAAAAATTAAACCATTTATTTGATACTGTTTTGTAACCTATCTTTAGATTTGGTGGTGTGCTTGGAGCAACATCAGCTATCCTTACATATTCTTCAAGATTATGATTTTTAATTTTTCTATCACATGCTAATGTAGGGATGCATTGCAATTTATTTAGTTAATCTACTGTTGGAAATTTATATTGTTTTCAATTTTTTGCTGTTATAAAATAACCATATTATTTTAGACTTTGCTTCATATTGCCAAGTTACCTACAGGAAGTTATCAGTTGATATCCCAACTTAGTATGAGAATCCTCACTTCCTTGTATGTTTCACAATACTAAGTACACTATACTTATAGATAGATATATAAATACACAAGTCTGTGTGTGTATGCTGTATATGTGTATGTATGTATATATGTGTATATATGATAAAGCATAATATATAAAACATATAAGTGATGATGGTATCTTATTTTTTGTTTTATTTTATATTATTAAATATTTGTAAAGTGAAACGTTCATATATTACTGCCTATCTCTATATTTTCTTTTGAAATTATTAATCATGTTTATTGCTCAATTTTTTCTTCTGAGCAATAATCTGTAAGAGTTATTCGTGTTTTAATGATATTTTCCTTTTCCTATTATCAGTATGTTGCAAATTTTCCCCAGATTGTTAATAAGTTCATAGTTAAAAAAAAAAATCAACCTGCTTTCTTTTTTGTTTTGAAATGCCATAATTATTTCATCTGATGTTAGGTCTGTTTACATACTTCTAGTCCATAAAAATATTCTATTTCTATTTTATTACCATTTTTATATTATTGCTGCTTTATAGTAGATTCTAATACTTTTAATACAACCACACCCATGTAAATTCTGTAAGTTTTTTAAATTGCTTGATTATTCTTGTTATTTATTCATTTATTCTTCCAGAAAAAAAAAAAACACCTATTTATTTTATTTTTTCTTATTTACTCGCTCTTCTAAAGAAATATAGTTTGGAAAAGAGAAGTAACAGCAAGTTTGTATGTTAATGGAAACAAACAGTGGGTGTTGAAAAAAATTTTTGCTACAAGAAGAAAAGGGGAGACTTACTTGAGTAGGCTAGAGCAATGGGATCTTATGCACAAGTGGAAGTTCTGCTTCTTAGAATAACACACGGTGTTTACTCAGTAAGGATGGCTATGGGGGAGGAAATGTTCACAGTCTAAGGAGAGAAAAGTAAGTACGAAATAGTAATCTAGGAGAATCTAAGAGAGTGAGTTGTCTGGTTTAATAGCCCTTTTCAAGATATTGTTCATGAATGTAAGGTGAAACCATTCAGTATGATTGTACAGTGTGATTTTTTTTTCCAGCCATGTTTAGATACACAGCTGTAAGGAAAACAGGTGGAATTGATTTTGACTAGGGTTGGATTTAGTTAAGAATAGAGTGAAGCAAGAAAGAGACAAGGGAGTTGGAGTTTTAAACAGTGATTTAAGTGAAGTATCATGAAATTTATCACCAGTAAGGAAAGTGGTGAGGAGCTGAGTTGGGGATGAGGGACAGAAAACAGGTGGTACCTCCATAGATTGTAGGTCCTGGTGGGGAGGAGAATCACTGGAGTCAGGGTACTTAGAGTGAGTGAACTGGGAAGAAAGAAGGTGGTAGTCAAGGAGTATGACGTATAAACTGAGACTATGATGTGGTTTTTTATTGTTATGACCAGAGGAGATGAAGTAGTACTGATAACAAGATCACTGAATGAGTGGAAATCAAGGACCCTAGAGGCCAGTGTGTTGAAGGAGTTATGGGTATAGATATTAAAACCACCAAAAGCTGATATAAAATTAGTGTTGGAGATTGTGACAATGAGCAAAGATTTCTGAGAAATGGATATGTAGTTGTACCGAGAAAGGGTACTGGATGGGCGACTTAATATTATGAGATTCAAAGATGAGGGTTGTTAAGGAGACCTAGTGCACTAGATGTTTCCTATGCCTAGAATGTTTTCCCCCCAGACCTCCCAATACTTTGCTCTTTCTTATTCATTTATTGGGTCTTTGTTCAACTATCACCTCCTTCAAGAGACGTTGCCCCATCCTCTAATCTAAAATAGTCCCTCAAGGCATGCTCTACTTTGTACTTTACTTGTTTTATACTTTAATCGCATTTATAACTAATTGAAAATACCTTTTTTATTTACTTCTTTTTATACACTGGTTCTCTTATAGAATATAAATATTTTGAAAACAGTGATTTTTTTATCTTGGTTGTGGCTGATTTCCCAGACTTAAGATTTCTGGCATATAGTAGGCAACCAATAATTAGTTGTTGAATGAATGAATTGATATTCATAGGGTTAAATAGTGTCTCCCACTTTCCTGTGACTTCTTCCAGAATCCAAATACAGTTTCTTAAAGCCACCTTCCAATTCAGAATATTTATTCTTATAAAAATTCCTATTTACAACCCTCTCCTCAAGAAAGATGAATGAAAAACACAAGTAGGAAAAGGTAAAAAATAAGCTTGTTCTGTTTGCCTTATGATAGTTATTGAAGTTAGGACTCAAAGATGTTGTCACTCATTACTTCAAGAAAGACTCACCAGTGGGATAATGAACTTGAAGTATAGTTATCTTCTGATTTATTGTTTTCAACTATCACTATACTGATATACCTAGCAAATAACTGCCCAAAGATTGGCACTCCACAACAGTAAACTTGATGCCCCTCTCAGTATGACTATACCCTTTGCTCACTTTTTTTTGGAAATCAGACTAAAGATAAATTTAAAATCTTATTAGTCAGAAAAAAAAGAAGGAAAAAACCCATTTATCTGTCTTCAGTTGTTCTTTCTTTATACAAAAATCTAAATATCTTTATATTTTTGTGCTAAATACAAAGTACTAGAGATAAACTTATGTTCTTATGTTTTGACTATAAGTAGAAATATCAAGTAACTAATTAACATGCTATTTAGTTTATGTATAATAAACTAGAAATAGCATGGTATAGAAGAATGAGCCCTTGGTGTTGTCAAGAATTAGTTAAGATAACAAATGTAAATTAATTTCCTCTTCTTTTCTTTTTAACATACCAAATATGTGTTATTTATCTTCTTACACAGAATAAAATTATCCACCTTAATTTGATGCCCTAGGCAAGAAATTTTTTCCACATTGTATATGGTTATTATGTAGCATGATTCTAATTGTTGCTGTCCTATTTTTATAAAGTGTCATTCTGTAATCACATCAGTAATGTAATGTTTCTAATCATTTACATTTTAAGCCTCTGGTATTATGAACATTTAACACAGTAGTTGATTTATGTTTATATACTCAGAATATTTCAAGTTCAAAGCAAAGTGTTCTTTTGGTGTTTTGAGTATTTTATACACAACTGAAAGAGAAATTTGCTTCTATTTTCAATTCTGCTGCCATTTATTGAACACCTATCAAGTGAAAGGCTCTGTATTAGTCAGCTTGGGTTGCCATAGTAAATACCATAAACTGGGTGGTTTAAACAACAGAAACTTATTTTGTCACAGTTCTGGAGGCTGGGAAGTCCAACATCATGGTTGGTTTCTGGTGAGGATTCTCGTCCTACTTTTCAAATGGTCACTTTCTCAGTGTCTCCTCACATGACAGAGCGAGAAGAGAACAAGCTCTTTGGTGTCTCTTCTTCTAAGGATATTAATCCCATTGTGAGGGTTCCACACACATGACCTCATCTAAACCTAATTATTTCCCAAAGACTTCATCACCAATACCATCACTTTGGGGGGTTAGGATTTCAACATGTAAATCTGGGGGAAACAATCCAGACCAGAGTAGACCTTAAATTAAGAAACACACATTATTTTTTTGAAGTAAAAATCAGTTAGATTGTAATTGCAAGAGTTTACCACTATTTAGATTTCCTATTGGAATGTGGTTCTTTACAGCTGCTTGAAAATTATGTTTTCTATAGATTATGAAACACTTATGGGCACTCTACACTGTAAGATTTTGCATCCAAACAGACTATGCAATCTGGGAATTTTGGTTTGTTTTTTTTGTTTTATGAAAAAAAGTTTTTATATGTACAAAACTAGACAGAAAAGTTAATGAACCCTTATAAACACATGACTAGTTTCAACAGCTATCAACTCAAGATGAATGTGGTTTTCTCTATACTTCACCGACTTGTACACAACTTACCGCAAATCTGGAATCAATCATGTCTCCAAGTTCTATTATTTTTTTAGTATTTCAAGTTTTCAATTTTGCTACTGGGGGATTTTATTGCTACTAAGTTGGTTATTGGTTGTTTTTTGTTTTTTTTTTTGCTTGTTTTTCAGTTGACAGAGTAGGATAAATATGTTTTGTTTTGATTTTGAAAGTCATATATATTCTTAGTTCCTACTGATTTTTACAATTGGAATTCAAGATTTGAGGAATTTTAGTTAATTACTTCGATCTTATATTCTCCCATGTCAAGAATCTCTGTGTCAGGAAAATCAGGGGTGATACATTTATATTATCACAAAATCACATATTTATTTCTTCTAACGTTGTACATATAACAGTGTCTATAATGCCAACACTACCACCAACATTGTTATTACTGATAGAAGGTAATTTGCAGTTGATTTGCCCATAGAATAGCCCACTAGGAATCTGAAGTCAAATTACTGTGTATGTGTATTTTTAAAAAGTTATTTTATAGTGAAAAGAACATGAGATCACCCTCTTCACAAATTTTTATGTGTACAATACACTATTGCTAACTATAAGGACACTGTAGTACAGCAGATCTCTAGAACATATTCATCTTGCACAATTGAGACCTCATGCCCATTGGTTAGCAACTCCCCATTTGGAAGAGTTCCTCTCAGTGTGGTCATACCACCAACTGGATACACATTTGGGATCATTGGTTTCATTTTATTTTTAATTTTAGAATCTCCTTGTTTAAAATTTGCTTTTGTTTTATAGTCACCTGAAATATTTACATGGGTCAGTGACAAAAATGCAAAACTAATTATATTTAAAAAACTAGCTAGTAGCTCATGTCTTGTGTTCCATTCTTTTCATCCCCTTATTTATTAAAAAAAGTTTCCACTTACATTGTCATATATGTGTGTATGTGGGTATATATATATACACACATAAATACATACATATGCATACATATCAGTAGACGAATGGTAGCCCAAATAGGCCATATATATATATGTGTGTGTGTGTGTGTGTGTGTGTGTGTGTGTATATATATATATAGACACAGAGAGAGAGAGAGATGTTATTGAAATGACAATCTGCTTTTCTTTCTCTAAGCGATTTGGTCATTGTATATGGATGCACCTCCTACAATTTTTTTTCTTTTTCTTTAGAGTCTGATAATTTTACTAGGATATGTTTTGGTGTGGGGTAGATTATTTTCCAAGGTATGTAGTATGAACTTTCAAAATATAGTTTCAAATCTTTTTTCTTTTTTTCAGGAAATGTTTTAGAATTGTAATTTTTGGTATTTGTTCTATGTTTTGTTTTTACTTTATAAGGATATAAATGAGCTACAGTTCAAATTATTCAGTTAATAGTGATTAACATAAGGTTTACCACATGGGGTCAGTTTTGGCCAATACAATCAGAATTTTACTAGTTCTAATGATAAGTATGTTACACAGTATTTCCTCTTTGATCTCATAGTCAAAGACTAGGGATGCACTCTGTCACCTGGCTTTCCCAAATTCAACTTTACCCAAACTATGTGCCACAGAACATTGAAATGTTTCTTTGGTAAAATACTTACTCTATAAAATAAGTTGAGAAAAAAAAGGTAGATTAGTCAAATTAAGCAGGCTTATTGAAAATGTGCATTATAGTCTTCAGAGAAGATTACATGTAGCGTTCTTCTTCAGAGAAGCATATTTATATCATTTCACAAATGTATCTGACAAGTAACATTTTTACAATAAACACATTAACATCTCTAAGTGAGATACAATTTGGAAGATATTGACTTAATTTATTTGCTATGGAACTGTCAACAAAGTTATATAAACACATTCAATTTTTAGTATTTTTCCATTTGTACCAATTTTTAGAAAAATATAATCTACAAATTAATGCAGTAACACTTTTATTTATGCAACACTTTATTTTCTCATAAAATAGTAGGGTATCTTTTTAAAGTATCTTTGACTTAGGAAATTATGATAATATGATTTATTCTTTTCTCAATACTCACTAGAATACTTTTACTCTTTAATCTTCAGTTTTCCTTTTTCTTTCTTTTCTTTTTATTTTTTGCCTTGTAAAGTGTAAAATTTTAGTAAACTATTTCTAAGATATATGAGTCAATGAATTTTGATTACTGGCTCTCAACTTGGCATTGGAAGTGTGGCATTAGACCATATTTTGAGTTTTATTTCTTAGATGGATAAGTTTAAGATACTCTGAAGAGTAAGAATTTTTTTACCTCTGACCAATAGGAGTTGCAAATATGAGTGTTCATCTGGTATTCATTTTATTATTATTATTATTTTAAACATCATTTTTACCTCAGCTAGAATATTTTTTTCTCTTTTTTCTGTTCATTTGGATTTTGGGGAGCTCTGGTTTTGCAATGAATAATCATTAAAAGCTAGAATCATAGAGAAATTAGAGTGTTGTTTTGAATATGCTAAATTTCTAAGCTTAATCAAACTTTCAAATTAACAGCAGAACTTTAATATAAGCTGAGTGACATGGGGGATAGCTGTTTGCTCTGTGTTTGTCAGCATCAGTTGTTACCATGCACCTTGACTAGCATGGGCACCTCAAGGTCTCCATGTTCCAGACTGTACACTTTTGATTCCTCTTTAGTTCATAATCAAGCTTGACTGTATTACCCTTTGGGTTACTACAATTAAGCATGTATTTAAGTTAAACTAGACCTTTTTTTTTCCTTTGAAAAGAATACTGAGTACCTACATTATGGATTTCACTTCTGTACATACAAAAATCTCACTTTTCAGTTAGCCATCTACAATTTCCAAAGAAAAGGAAATTCATTTTTCACACAAGAGAGACTAAGGGCAAGCTCTTGACATTTTATGGAATTCATTCACCAAAGATGGACTGCTAAGTGCACTCTTTAACTTTGTAAGTAATAATTAAAATGAGAAAGAAAAGAATTGGTCCATGGGCACACAGTAGACCCTATCACCTTAGAGAACAGATTAGAATTTTAAATGATCTTAAAAATTCAAAGCAATGATCAGAATTTATCCAACATAAAGTTCTACTTAAGCAGAAAAAATACCTGCAATATTTAAAATGAGTAATGTGTACAATCACAAAAACTGAGCATGGGTTAAAAATAAAACGAAAAAAAAGGAAAAAGGTAATCCTCCTTATATAGTGTCCAAGGGTAAATACTCTACTGCATATAATAGTGAGAAAAAGAATGGACTTGTGTATAAGGAGCTCAGTTTGAATCTTCACTCTTTATATATAAGAACTGACAGAGAGCCTGCTTTGTGCTGCACCAAGTGCAGGGTCTGGAGGTACAATTGTGAGTAAAATCATGCATGGTCCCTTGTCTTCTATGGCTTATATCTAGTGGATGAGACAGAACTCAATCACATAATAATAATAATGAAAATATATAGTTAAATAGTGAGATGAGTGATCTGAAGACAAATAATATCAGATTATAAAACTGAATATTAAAGGAAACTTAACCTTGAGTGAAGGTTAGCAAACAGTTTGCTGATAGAGGAATTTAAGTGAAGATCTGAAGGTTTAGTAGAACTTTATTAAGTAAATGAGGTGAGGCGGGAGGAGGTCGTGCAGCTAAGAATATTCCAGGGTGGGAAAAAATAGTGAGAGCAAATGTTATGTGGAGGAAAGGAGCATAGTGCATTGGGAGAATGGAAGGAAGGTCACTGTGGCCAGTGTGCAAAGAAGAGAAAGTGGAAGGAATGTGAGGATAAAGAGGTGACTGGCGAGAGATCATGGAGGGCTTTGCAGGGGCATGTTAAGGATTTTGACCTTTGTTCAAGGTGCCACAGAACAAGAGGAGGAAAACAGAGTGGGGCTTCAGAAGGAGGTAACATCCATGGCATATTCATTGAAAGGCACATGTATTTACTGTGAGTAGGTTGCATTATCTTCAAAATCTCAGTGGCTTATAAGGATACTTATTTCTCACTCATGTGTCTGGCATTGCCTGGAGCTTCAGTCTCCAAGCTTGGAGTCTCTCAGAATTTCTCATTAGGGATTCAGTATTTACCCGGACATGCCTTTCTTATATCAGGAGGTGGAGGAGGTGTGGGTGGTGGATAGGAGTCAGGGACAGGAATAGCATGGGCCAAGCCAAACCAGGCAAACTTTTTTTTTTTTTTTTTTTTTTTTTCCTTGCGTTATGCGGGCCTCTCACTGTTGCGGCCTCTCCCATTTGCGGAGCACAGGCTCCGGACGCGCAGGCTCAGCGGCCATGGCTCACGGGCCCAGCCGCTCCGCGGCATGTGGGATCCTCCCGAAACGGGGCACGAACCCGCGTCTCCTGCATCGGCAGGCGGACTCTCAAGCACTGCGCCACCAGGGAAGCCCCAGGCAAACTTTTAAATGCTTTGATCACAGATGCCTCATTCACATCTGCTTACACCACTGCTTCCATTAGCCAAAGCTAATCACATGGCCAAGTTCAAATTTCATAGAGTGGGAAACATGCTCCTTCTATAGGGGCAGGGGAGTAATTATCTTGTGAACAATAATATAATCTGCCAAAGGGCTTTTCTAGAAACCATGGGTTGAAGTATGAAAGAAAAATTACCCTGGGCCAGTAAAACAGTCAAGGAAGACTTTATTCAAGACTGTTGCAACAGAAGAGAGAAACTTGCAATGGGGAAAAGAAAAAGAATTAACAACTGCAAGTTTTCTAAAGTAAATAAGAAAAGGGAGGTCAGGGGCCTATCAAAAGATATCTGTCTAAAGTTTAATCAAGTTGAGAGGAAATTTAAGGCTGTCTTGGTCAGAAGGACGAACAAGCTTACAGTTAGAAGCATCTCAGAAATATCCCTTATAATCTTTCTTTATGAAATGATACACTTCCAGGCATTGTTTAATTTCTTCTTTGAACCATGGATTATTTAGCAGCATACTGCTTAACTCCTCAACAGCTGAGGGTTCTTTAGACACCTTTTTGTTAAACTTCCATTGAGATTAGAGAACACACTCTATTTGACTTGTGAGTCTTGTTTTATGGTCCAACATAAGAACAATATATATATATTTTTTTGCGGTACGCGGGCCTCTCGCTGTTGTGGCCTCTCCCGTTGCGGAGCACAGGCTCCGGACGCGCAGGCTCCGCGGCCATGGCTCACGGGCCCAGCCGCTCCGCGGCATGTGGGATCTTCCTGGACCGGGGCACAAATCCGCGTCCCCTGCATCGGCAGGCGGACTCCCAACCACTGTGCCACCAGGGAAGCCCAAGAACAATATTTTTAAACGTTCCATAAGCACTTGAAAAGAATGTATATTTACAGTAACTAGGTGTGGTGTTTCATATTATATACTTTAGGTCACACATAAATATAACATGCAGTACACTTTTATATATATTAAGATATTAGGTCAACTGAGGGTATTGCTAACAAGACTTGATAATAGATTGCGTATGGGGAGACTAGAGTTAATAAAGGAATCTAGAGTAACTAGATTCTTGTTTTATGGTTTGAGCCAGAGTGTGAATGGTGATTATATTTCCTGAGGAGAAGACTCAAAAGGAACTAGTTGGAAGAATATGTTAAGTTTGGCCATGCTGAGTTCAGATGCTTATTTGACATCCAAGTGAAAAAGTCCATCCACAGCAGTAGGAGTTCAGAGCTCAGGGGTAAAGATGGAAATGGATATATAGATTAAGGAGTCATATAAATGATCCTTAGCAGCATGGATTTAAAGAGGTCATGTTGGGGGAGTGTTTAGTCAGAGAAGAATCCTAAAGCATTCCAACTTCAGAGATAGAACAAGAAGAAAGAACCATCAAAGGAGAACAAGAAGTAATTAGCAGAGCAAAAGGAAAACCATAAGAGTTTGGCTAATAGAGTCAAGGAAAAATGTGTTTTTATGATGAAGTGGTTAACTTTGTTGAATGCTCCCAAGAGGTTAAGTAGTATGAGAATAGAAAAGTGACTATTGGTTTTGATAACTGGAGATCCTTGGTAACCTTAACAAGAACAGTTAGCAAAAGCTTATATAACATTTATCTATATTTTTTGCCAATAGAAAATTTATAACATTATTTAATCATGAAAGAATGAATGGAAGATTAAAAACTATAGTTTATACCTTAAGCTCATAGTTTTGAAGGGAGTAAGACGTGCAAAAAAATTAAAAAAATTTTGCAAGTCCTATGCTAAAGATATATCCCATTCTATAGAAGATGGAGATGTGCATGACCAGTTTAGCTCAGGGAAGCTTTCAGAGAAGGAAAGGTCCTACAGGCTGAGGCTTGAGAAGTGCCTGGCAGTTTTCTAGACAGATGTTGGAGGAAAAAGTTTCCCAAAGGCACTGATGAGTAGGTTCTAAAGACTCAGAGGTAGGACATTTAATGGGATATTTAGAGAACTGTACAATCACCCTCTGAGATATGTAGAAATGTGTGTGATAGGGAGGTTGGTCATGCCAATGACTATAGGGTGTTACAAGCATTTGTAAGGGGTAGTAATACTAAATTTCCTGGAATCTTTGAGTGGATTCTCCTGCTCAACTTATCCTGTAAACCTCAACAGAGCATTGTTAAACAGAGAAACACTATAGTAGAGTATGCTACATGGCTGAGAGGATGAGTATTTGGAGAGTGGGAGTGAAATCCAATATGACAAATGTTTTAGAAGTAGAATCCATTTAATCTGATTACAGATCAGATAGGTCTGAGGTCACACAAGGTTGTGACTGCCACATTTTAGACATAAATCACTGTGTGGGTAGCAGTTATTTTCAATCAGATAGAACTATAGGGACAGAAGCAGATGTCATAGAGTGGGAGATGACAAGTTTGTTTTGGAACAGGCTAAAGGGTTTGTGGTACATATCCAAGTATAATGTCCAGCAGATAGTTGAAAATAGGAATGTGGACTTCAGAAGAGATTGGGAATGGAAATAGAGTTGAAAATCATATGTTAATATTAAAGGAAACCCAGAGTAGGTAACATTTCTCAGGGAGAGTTAGAATAAAGGAAAAGAGAAATTAATCAAGATAAAAAATAAACTTTAAGAATTTTATATGCTTTATTCAAAATTCTTTTGCCATACAAAACTTGTCTGTGTTTTATAAAGTTGCTTTAAGGAAAGCAAATGTAGTGATGCAAGGAACTGTATATTTTTAATATGCTCAGTCAGAGTATTTGGAAATTTCTATTTTATTTTACATAATATCTACTCTGGTAATTACTAGTGGTCAAGTAATACTATGATGTAAAATGTTTACTCTTCAAATATTCCTTAATAATGGAATTGTTTTATTTTTAGTGTCTATTCTTTTCATGTTACTTAAATACTACTTGGAAAGTTACCAAACTAAGATAATTATCAAACAAAGATAATTTTCCATCCACTTTTCTATTTTTCTCCTTTTTTTTTTTAACTGAAAATAACTTTTAAAGTGTTTTTTCTTAATGAAGTGACTTTCCTAACCTAGTAAATTGTAAGAATCATTAATAGTTCCTCAATCTTTGAATTCATGTTCCTAGGAGGGAAAATCTTAATGTAAGAAATGACTTCATTGCAGTATCTTAATTTACAATTTTATACTTCTGTAGACTGATAACAATGATTTTAAAATTAATTCTCTTTTTACTACAAATGGAGATTGGCTTTACAATCTTACTTCATATTCTTCTTCTATTTTGTTATCTTTTAAATTCCTCATGACATTTGTGTAACAGTTCATAATTTACAAATTATTTGTAGTTATCATGTTACTTAATTCTTACTACAACTTGGTGACATGGGAATTAGTAATGCCGTTTTATGGAAAAGGACACTTCAAATGAGAAGTCAACGTTTTACAGCTCATAAGTGTAGAGTGGGCCCTCAGATCAGCTCCTCTTCTTATATGTCCAGAGTACTTGGACCACACCTGAGCAATTTCAAAACGATATCATATTTTTATTAAAGCAATTGCTCATGCTGCTTTTGCAAATCCCCTGTGAACACATACTAAATTAGAAAATTGTATCCTTTAAAGAAAATAGCTATGACATGATTGATTCCACCATCCCACCCCATACCTGACTTTTTTTTTTAAACTAGGTACAAAGGTCTCCAATGAGATTGAAAAGAGTACTACATGTTTGGGGTTATAACAAAGAAAGGTTATTTTCATCTCCAACAGTTCCTGGCTGATCACAGTGTTCCATGCCACAGAAAGGCCTGAATAATTTCGTTAAAGAAGCCAAGAATTAGCATTCTTTCTGGGTGAACTTCAATTGCACACAGGTTGGCCTCTCGTTTTTGCAGCAGTGTTTTCATTATGTCAGTTGAACGTCTGCCCCCTCCGTTCAAAGCAAAATGAGAAATTTACACAAGGAAGTGGATCTTCAGCAAGAAAATATCTCTATGGTGCCCTTTGTCTACTTTTTTTCTCAAATTTTAAATAATTGAAACTTTGATGCTTGTTGCTATCAATGACTGTCTATTTTGATATTATTATACATAAGGCTGTCTTCTTTATATGTAACTATACAAGCTCTGGTGGTCTTTCCCAAAACAGTGTGCTATGATGGTCAGTGTGAGCCACTCCTCCAAAATCAGCATCAACAAAGGGTCTGAGATCATGTTAGGGTCCTCTAGTTGTGACTTATTATTTGTAAATTACAAAGTCACACTTACTGTAGTGCTTCTGTGTGGAAGTATAAAAAAATTATTATTGTTATTTTTATTTGTGAACTCAAAATGTTTGTTAAAAAAACTTAAAACTAAAATAAGTGTAATAAGCCCATCAAGGTGAAATTAAGTAGTTATAATTATATCTTTATCTCAAGCACATGCACAACTTGATTATTATTAATAACGGGAGAATAGCATTGTACTAATTTGGACCACCTAGTAAACATGATTTTAATACTATTCAATATCATAAAGAATTGTGATTTTTTTGGAAACAACAGCAGAGTATAAAGTGCATTTCACATTTGCCCATGGCCAACAATTAAAATTCCATTTATAAGGAGGACAAACAATAAACTTGTAGATTTAGTGTTTAATGATATTTGTACCAACATTTATGAATTGAACTGTAGTTACTCTACAATTAACCAATTAAAATGAAACAAGTGGCAAGTGTAAGGACTTATTTAGCTAGATATAGTGTCTAAGATCTTTATTTAAAAATTTAATATTTTGTTCATCATGGATATTTGCATTAATTTTGATGTTTTAGACTATTACATTAAAATGTTACTTATCTTGATTGCTAATTTTGGGAGGTTCCCCTTAAATTTTGCACTGGGGCAAGTGCCTTATTTTTATCACCATGGTCCTGGCCCTGGACTGTGTTTAGATATTTTTAAGACAATAATAAATTTTGATATTTGTAGAAATATACCTCTAGGAAAGGTTTCATCCTTAGCCTGTTATCTTAACTAGTTGTCTGTAAATATCTCTTTGACATAATGTTAGTTGGAAAAAAAAAGAGAGAGAGAACTATATATCGAGAGGATAAGACACAAGGGTTTCAGAATTGTACTCCAGAGAAGTGAGGAGAGAGTTCTGCCAGATTATTTTGTACTCTGGTACAGCATTCTTTTTAAAGGTTGTGAAATTGAAAGCATAATCCTATCAAGTTTGGAGAAATTCTGTAGCCTTAGGTAAGCCAAGCTTTGAATTTCAATAAATATTACCAAATCATTCTTCTTTACGAAGGAATCAAATTCATTTAGCACCACAAAGGATGTCAAAGTTACCTGGAAAGAGGGTTCCTTGTGGAACACATTGGCAGTCTTTGCAGCCCCAATCATTCTGGAGAGGCAGATTCACCAAGTCTGCCATTTAGAAAAAGAATAGCTCTCTGGCCTGTTTTTTTTCAGAAAGTTTTCAGGGGAATTAGTTTTCAGAAAGTTTTCAGAGGAATTTGAGCTACTTAGGTGTGATATTATTTGGAACTGGAAATAAAACTTGTGCTAGAAGAATTAAATTTGTCTGAAAAAGTATATAAAAATAAAGCCAGAAATTTTCTATTTCAAAATTTTTATAAAATATTGCCATTAGATTTATGTACTATATATCTGTATGTAGTCAGAACTTTGGATATTGAAGCCATGAAAATAATTTTTAATGTAGTTTATGCCAATTTGCATTTCAAGGTTCAAACTGACAATTTAGAAACTAGATGCTGTCATAAAGGCTTAAGAGATAACATATAATTAAAAATATAATCACAAGAATTTCTAAAATGTGGGTATAAAAGGAGATGATCAGAGACTACGCAAAAGAGATGAGACTGGCTTGGCTTAATGCTTTTTATATTACTTGAGATATATTGGATAATCTAAAGCACATGCTGTGTGCAAAATAATAAATATGAAATATGAAGCAATTATATTTTACTAGTGACAGTGAAATAAGCCAAGGCAGGTGTATTATGAAACTAATGGTATGGAAACTTCCTTATTAGGGTTTCAATTTTAATTAATTGTTTTCCAATCCCATGAGTTGAATCTTGCTTTTCTTGTCAAGTCAGAAGTCTCAGTGCATTTTCATTTGTCAATAAAATGTTTTGTGACATACTGAAGAAACTGGCTCCAAGGGAAACTCGGGAAAGATATCCATGAAACCCTTAGACTTGTATGTTATTCTAATAGGAAATCACATTAGAAATAAATCTCAATGTAGTACAGCAAAAAAATATATATATATATTACCTGTGAAATCTTGTTGACTTACTCAGAATCACAGTTAGAACATATTAGAAACTGGGCTGAAATCACTTATGGGCTACAAACCAGAATCTTTTCCTCTTCACCAGCTTGACTCCCTGTAGTCTTGCCTTGAATGGTCAGTCTGTACGTTTCTCACGTTGGCTTTAGTATAGTTAACTGAGCAGCTTAATTTTCAACTAAGCTAAAGTCAATGTCTAGTGTTATTTATTTTGTATTATTATTCTTGTATGTATTCTGCTAGAGATGGGAAACTCTGTATATTTAAGTGGATACAGAGTTTAGACAGTTCAGAAATAAGAAATGTAAGAATATTTAACTAATCTATGTTGCTGTGGAAAGTCCTTAATTTGGGATCAATTAATATAATTGTAATAAGTGAGAAAGGTTTGCACTTCTGTTTTGGTGAGCATCTGACCTGCAGCGTTCATAAGCAGGATGGAAAACTATGGGCTGAGGTTACCTAGAGCACTATCCCAGGAGGAGAATGGCCAATTGTAAAATCAAAATTGGCTGGGGTGGGTGGTGGAGTTCTAGCATAGGTGACTGAAAATAAAATATAGAATAAGTTATTATTATTTAATAATACTAATTATTTAAATATAACAATTTTATAAAGATTTTTAGTGGTTGCCAAAACAATTTAAATGTTCCTTATCTTCTCCCTCCACCTCAACTGCTATGTATTCGCGGAAAGATATGAACATGGAGGTAGTTGGGGGAGTGTTTTTCTTTCCCTTTGGGAGCGGCCTCTATAGCACCAAGAAAGTGTAAGGTAGCAGTGGGAGAGAAAACAATGGAATTCCTTTGGAAAATAAATTAAATACATATTTTCTTCATTTGAGGTCTTTATCCCTCATCTTAGACTACTTTGTATGCATTCTATTGGTCTTCTCAACATTCTGCAGTAATACTGAAAGAGTAGACTGCTTTCTAAATTAGGACATATGGGATATACACAAATAGCAGTTTGGATGGAGTCACATGGCAAATGTCAGAGGATGGTTAGAACTGAAGTCTCAAGGGCTGCTAATGCCTCAGATTTCTCAGGAAAGTATGTGTATGCTTTTATATGTTAAAGTAAGTGTGCTTGAGAAGAAACCTGGATAGCCAGAAATTGGAATATTAATACTAATATCACCTCTAATATTTTTCTCATATTTATGTTTTATCTGTAAAATAATATAATGTAGATGTTATAGAGAACTGTGAGTTATTCAAGTGATTCTAAATAGAGTTGTTTCTAAACTGCCTTCTGAGTCTTAAAGATAAATGTATTTTATGTATATTGTATAAGTAAAAGCAAGGATAATATGTTCTTTCCTTGATTGAAACAATCACATTCGTCTATAATCATACTCTCTGTTGCATTCACCTTATGATAGATGAATTACATAGGCAAGTGTGTGGAATAGGAATTTTAACTATAATGTGAGGAGCTTAAAACCAAAAATAAATAACTAAAATCTACTTTGGAATTAACATTAGGAAAGAAGAAAAATAGAAGGCAGGCGTGTAATACTTGTTCAAGTGCTATATGCTTTGAAGATTAACTTTATACCTGTAGGATTTTTGCCATGTTTCCTGTTACCTGAGTAACCCAACATACTGAGTTGAATATTTAGGGTCACCAAAAGGCGTGTGAGTATCATTCTGTATCTTCATAAGCTCAAAGTTAATAGTCAGCAGACGTTGGGAAGCCATTGAATGTATCTGAACAGTTCAATCAGGTGATTAAGGCTGTGACATAGGAATTTTATCTGGAAATAGAGTGCTGGATAAAGTAGAATGAGGAGGCTAGTTAGAAAGTTGTGATTATCTAAACAAAAGAAAGGAGCGCTTCATTAGGGCAGGACAGTGAGACTAAAATGGTGTAGACTCCATGAAAATTGCCACTTTCATGCACTTACCTTTTAAGAGAAGTAGAAGCAAAATGCACCGTTTCAAGCTGAGATAGTGAGGAAGAAGGGATGAATGAATACTGAGCCTTACTGTGTGCCATCCACAGTACGCCATTTACACATATTATTTCATCCAATAGTAACAGAAGTACAGTCCACAGGAAAAGAAAGAAGTTATGAAGGGGATTAACAAAGAGGGGCACCATGAGTTTCAGACAGAGAAGACCTCTAGCATAATTTGGAGAAGACCTCTAGCTCAAGAATTGAGCATCAGTGATTCTGGAAATAAAAGGAAACATCTAGAAATGATCATTAAAACTTTGAAAGTATATAAAATAATTCATGTATGTTCAGAGAAAAAAAAATAAGAGAATGTTGGTCCAAATTTTAGTTAAGGTCTGTTACTTTTATTGGGTGACAGAAAAAACACAGGCCAATGATAAGGACAGATAAGCCAAGAGACAGCTAGCAGGATGTCCAAAATAGTGCTGTATCATAAAAACCAGAGAAAAAGAGAGTTTTAAAAAGGAAAAATTGAACAAAAGCAATATATGCTGTAAAGAAAATGAGGAGAAAGAGGATTAAGACACAGCTTTATATTTTGAAATTAGAAAATAATTGGTGATACTAAACTTTGAGAAAACAGGAACAAATTTGTAGTCCTTTCTGAGAAAAGTCAGCAATTCACAGACCAGGCCAGGATATAGCAGATCTAATGCCAAACAATATTTTTGAGAAGAGGATCTTGTTGAAAATGCAATTTGGGAAACTTCTGGGAGCACCGTTGGAGAATACAGCCAAGCTAAGTCATTCAAACTGTTTGATTAATAGACTTAGAGAAAATAGGTCCAGGTTCAATCCGGAAGGGATTGAGAGAAGAAGCAGAAGCAAATCAGGGAAATAGATAACAGTAACATTTATGGGATACGAAATTCTGAATAACCTCACTCACCAAGGTTCAAAAAAGGCAAATGAACGATTATGATAAATAAAGAATTCTGATACTGCAAAATGTGGATTCTGGGTTTAAAAGAAGAACCAATGTCTTGCTGCAGGAAAGAAACTGTGTCTTGCTGCATAATATGTTATGGTCTCTGTAGCCCTGGTCCTCAGCAAAGTGCCTGGCACAATACACTGTCTGTAAATGAAGCAGGAGTTTAGTGAATGAATGAAAAATAATGGGTTTTGAACAGGAGAATGAAACGACTAGGATAATATTTTAGAAAGGTCACTCTGTCTGCAATAAGGAATAGGTTTGCTCTGGGAATGATTGTAAACAGCCAGGGTATTGCAGAAATATATATGAGAGCTGTAGAAGAAATAACCATGATTGTTTAAGTGGAGATAAAGAGAAGTGGGTAGATTTGAGAGATGTTTGAATTGAAGAATCACCAGAACTTGGTTATCAGAAGTATGAGGTAAGAGTGAGGGAGGAGCTGGGATGGTGCTCAGGTTTCTGACTTGAGCAATAGAATGAAATACGATGCCAACAGATAAACCAGGAGAATATAAAAGTGATTAATTGGGGGATGGGCAATGATATGATAATGAGTTCAGCATTAGATTTGTTAAATTTGATATCTCTGTGGACCATCCAAGTAAAGATGATCAGTAGGCAGATCTCAGAAAAGAGCCTTGGACTAGCAACATTGAGATAAGGGTTTTTTATCAGCCTAGATTTGCTTATTAAAACCATGAAGGGAAATAAAACTGCCCACAAGAAATATACATAGGCAGGAGATAGAAGGACAGATAAATGTCTGAGGAATGTCTTCGCTAAAGGATGGGCAAAGGAGCTCACAAAAGAAAACAAGGAGTGGTTTAGGGTGTGGAGACAAAATAAGGAAAGTATGGCACTGCTGAAGTAAAAATTAAGGGTGATACAGCTGCATAAAGGTCAGAGAAGATCAGAACTAAATACATATGTACCTTTAGAATTGCTTTTATTTAGGCCACTGACCTTGATGGGAGAAATTTCAGGGTAGGGAAGGAGGAGGGAGCTATCTGCAGTGTTAAGAAGTGAGTGGAAACTGAACTCTCGGAGTCAGTGAGTGTGTTGGGGAAGTGAGACAGGGTTGAGGAGAGTGATGTAAGATGCAAATAGAAGCCAAGAGTTCAAGCTCCTCTTTTCAGAAGTTGGGTGTTGGATCATGAAACAGGGCTACAAGTTTATACTATTATATTAGATCCTCCAAACTTCCTCCCAAACTGACACCTGTTATGTGGAGTGACTGTGGATAAAGGGCCAGGTCAAAAACACTAACTGTGGTTTGTTTGGGTGTTTTTGGCTTGCAGTGTTATTAAGCGTTGTGGACAGGAAAGAGAAGAAGCATTATTGTGGGTCATTTTTTTCTAAAAGCAGACAAATCCCAGTATTACCATAATCCTTCCTTCATTTCATTATTTTCTCACTTTCCTTATCTTCCTGCTATTCAAAACAGGCCAGAATATTTTGTCTTTCCTCCACCTAAGACATAACATAAGGTTTTAAAAGTACTCCTTTCATGGAATTTTGAATTACACAGTTTACCCAAATTAATTTTATAGCTTACAAAAACTTAAAAGTGCCAAAATGGATTATATTGTTATGCTTTGAGTCCTCTTCCTTGAGAATAAAATATATATGTATATATAATCAGAGTGGTATTAAAAATGTTTAACAACAAAATAAGTCCTATCTATATGTATATCTTAACCTTTATGCATATAAATATCTATTTATCCATCTATCTATATGTAGACATTTGCACAAGCTTTCCAGAGTTGGTGTTTCATAGGCAAATGTGCATAAATATGAACCTTGGTTGGTATATCATCCTTTTTAAAGATTATTGCAATGTAGCCACTGTATCTCTTGACTCTGATCTTAATATTTGTATAAAATAGCACCTTCAATAAATTTTAACTCCATGAAAATTAATACCTGAATTAAAGAAAACTGAATTCCAGATTTGTTACATGAAACAAACTGCTGATAAAACATTCTTTGTAAGCCTATAGCCTATTCCCTTTCTGCACTGACTGGGCTTGGCACTTTCAATTTGAGGAAATGGCAATATGGTTAAGTGCATTTAAATTTTACTTTCATATTCATCCTCCACAATAGTGCGGATTCAGACACTTTCCATCCTTTCAAATCCTCAAAATCTATATTTATTTTTTAAAATATAAGAATGGATGTTTAAAACTAGGAGATGATGTAATTATACATAGTATGCCATTTTATTGACTTTTGTATGTTAAATTTCTTCTATTGTGAACAGTAGAGAGTTTCAGAGACTTCAAAAACCAAAACCAAAAACAAAACAAAAATAAAACAAAATGTGTTAGCTTTAAGATGGTGCTCAGCATTCTTAAAGTTTTTTTCTGACCCTGCTTTGTTCATGTGGCTATTCTAAGTACTTTGTAGCAACTGATAGATATTACCCCTGCTTTTATTTTTTTAAAAAAAACATCTTTATTGGAGTATAATTACTTTGCATTGTTGTGTTAACTGCTGCTGTATAACAAAGTAAATCAGCTATACATATACATATATCCCCATATACCCGCCCTCTTGAGTCTCCCTCCCACGCTCCCTATCCCACCCCTCTAGGTGGTCACAAAACACTGAGCTGATCTCCCTGTGCTATGCAGCTGCTTCCCACTAGCTATTTTACATTTGGTAGTGTATATGTCCATGAACTCTCTCACTTCATCCCAGCTTACCCATCCCCCTCCCCCAGCCTCAAGTCCATTCTCTATGTCTGCGTCTTTCTTTTTTTAACATTTTTATTGGAGTATAATTGATTTACAAGGGTATGTTAGTTTCTGCTTTATAACAAAATGAATCAGTTCTACATATACATATATCCCCCTATCTCTTTTGCCTTGCATCTCCCTCCCTCCCACACTCCCTATCCCACCCTTCTAGCTGGTCACAAAGCACTGAGCTGATCTCCCTGTGCTATATGACCGCTTCCCACTAGCTATCAATTTTACATTTGGTAGTGTATATATGTCCATATATACACTACCACTCTCTCATTTGTCCCAGCTTACCCTTCCCCTCCCTGTGTCCTCAAGCTCATTCTCTAGCACGTCTGTGCCTTTATTCCTGTCTTGCCCCTAGGCTCTTCATGACCTTTTTCTTTTGTTTTTAGATTCCATATATATGTGTTGCATACAGTATTTGTTTTTATCTTTCTGACTTTCTGAATGACAGACTCTAGGTCCACACACCTCACTACAAATAACTCAATTTCATTTATTTTCATGGCTGAGTAATATTCCATTGTATATATGTGCCACATCTTCTTTATCCATTCATCTATTGATGGACAATTAGGTTGCTTCCATGTCCTGGCTATTGTAAATAGTGCTGCAATGAACATTGTGGTACATGTGCCTTTTTGAATTATGGTTTTCTCAGGGTATATGCCCAGTAGTGGGATTGCTGGATCGTATGGTAGTTCTAATTTTAGTTTCTTAAGGAACATCCATACTGTTCTCTATGGTGTCTGTATCAATTTACATTCCCACTAGCAGGGCAAGAAGGTTACCTTTTCTCCACACCTTCTCCAGCATTTATTGTTTGCAAATTTTTTGATGATGGCCATTCTGACTGGTATGAGGTGATACCTCATTGTAGTTTTGACTTGCATTTCTCTAATGATTAGTGATGTTGAGCATCCTTTCATGTGTTTGTTGGCAATCTGTATATCTTCTTTGGAGAAATGTCTATTTAGGTCTTCTGCCCATTTTTGGACTGGGCTATTTCTTGTTTTGATATTGAGCTTCATGAGCTGCTTTCATATTTTGGAGATTAATCCTTTGTCCATTGCTTCATTTGCAAATATTTTCTTCCATTCTGAGGGTTTTCTTATTGCCTTGTTTATGGTTTCCTTGGCTGTGCAAAAGCTTTGAAGTTTCATTAGGTCCCATATGTTTATTTTTGTTTTTATTTCCATTCCTCTAAGAGGTGTGTCAAAAAGCATCTTGCTGTGATTTATGTCATGGAGTGTCCTGCCTATGTTTTCCTCTTAGAGTTTTATGATGTCTGGCCTTACATTTAGGTCTTTAATCCATTTTGAGTTTATTCTTGTGTATGGTGTTAGGAAGAGTTCTAATTTCATTCTTTTACATGTAGCTGTCCAGTTTTCCCAACACCACTTATTGAAGAAGCTGTCTTTTCTCCACTGTATATTCTTGCCTCCTTTATCAAAGATAAGATGACCATATGTGCATGGGCTTATCTCTGGGCTTTCTATCCTGTTCCTTTGATCTATATTTCTGTTTTTGTGCCAGTACCATTCTGTCTTGATTACTGTAGCTTTGTAGTGTAGTCTGCAGTCAGGGAGCCTGTTTCCTCCAGCTCTGTTTTTCTTTCTCAAGATTGCTTTGGCTGTTCAGTGTCTTTTGTGTTTCCATACAAATTGGGAAATTTTTGTTCTTGTTCTGTGAAAAATACCCTTGGTAGTTTGATAGAGATTTCATTGAATCTGTAGATTGCTTTGGGTAGTATAGTCATTTTCACAATGTTGATTCTTCCAATCCAAGAACATGGTATATCATCTCCATCTGCTTGTATCATCTTTGACCTCTTTCATCAGTGTCTTATAGTTTAGTGCATACAGGTCTTTTGTCTCCTTAGGTAGCTTTATTCCTAGGTATTTTATTCCTTTTGTTGCAGTGGTAAATGGGAGTGTTTCCTTAATTTCACTTTCAGATTTTTCATCATTAGTGTATAGGAATGCAAGAGATTTCTGTGCATTACTTTTGTATCCCACTACTTTACCAAATTCATTGATTAGTTCTAGTAGTTTTCTGGTAGCATCTTTAGGATTCTCTATGTATAGTATCAGGTCATCTGCAAATAGTGACCGCTTTACTTCTTCTTTTCTGATTTGGATTCCTTTTATTTCTTTTTCTTCTCTGATTACTATGGCTAAAACTTCCAAAACTATGCTGAATAATAACGGTGAGAGTGAGCAACCTTGTCTTGTTCCTGATCTTAGAGGAAATGGTTTCAATTTTTCACCATTGAGAACAATGTTGGCTGTGGGTTTGTCATATATGGCCTTTATTATGTTGAGGTAAGTTCCCTCTATGCCTACTTTCTTGGGGGTTTTTATCCTAAATGGGTGTTGAATTTTGTTCAAAGCTTTTTCCGCATCTATTGAGACGATCACATGGTTTTTAACCTTCAATTTTTTAATATGGTATATCACATTGATTGATTTGAGTATATTGAAAAATCGTTGCATTCTGGGATAAACCCCACTTGTCCATGTGTATGATCCTTTTAATGTGCTGTTGGATTCTGTTTGCTAGTATTTTGTTGAGGATTTTTGTATCTATGTTCATCAGTGATATTGGCTTATAGTTTTCTTTTTGTCACATCTCTGTCTGGTTTTGGTATCAGGGTGATCGTGACCTTGTAGAATGAGTTTGGGAGTGTTCCTTTCTCTGCTACATTTTGGAAGATTTGGAGGAGGATAGGTGGTAGCTCTTCTCTAAAATTTGATAGAATTATCCTGTGAAGCCTACTGGTCCTGGGCTTTATAGTTTGTTGGAAGATTTTTAATCTCAGTTTCAATTTCAGTGCTTGTGATTGGTCTGTTTATATTTTCTATTTCTTCTAGGTTCAGTCTCAGAAGGTTGCACTTTTCTAAGAATTTGTCCATTTCTTCCAGGTTGTCCATTTTATTGACATATAGTGGCTTGTAGTAATCTCTCATGATCCTTTGTATTTCTGCAGGGTCAGTTGTTACATCTCCTTTCTAATTTCTAATTCTGGTGATTTGAGTCTTTTCCCTTTTGTTCTTGATGAGTCTGGCTATTGGTTTATCAATTTTGTTTAACTTCTCAAAAAGCCAACTTTTAGTTTTATTGATCTTTGGTTCCTTCATTTCTTTTTCATTTATTTCTGATCTGATTTTTATGATTTCTTTCCTTTTTCTACCTATAGGATTTTTTTCTTCTTCTTCTTCTTTTTTTTCCCAGTGTGCGGGCCTCTCACTGTTGTGGCCTCTCCTGCTGTGGAGCACAGGCTCCAGACGCACTGGGTCAGCAGCCATGGCTCAGGGGGCTAGCCGCTCTGCAGCATGTGGGATCCTCCTGGACTGGGGCACAAACCTGTGTCCCCTGCATCGGCAGGCAGACTCTCAACCACTGTGCCACCAAGGAAGCCCCTCTTCTTTTTTTAGATGTTCTATATCTAATTGCTTTAGCTGTAAGGTTAGATAGTTTATTTGAGATTTTTCTTGTTTCTTGTAGTGGGGTTGTATTGCTATAAACTTCCCTCTTAGAACTACTTTTGCTGCATCCCATAGGTTTTGGGTCATAGTGTTTACATTGTCATTTGTTTCTAGGTATTTTTTGATTTCCTCTTTCATTTCTTTAGTGATCTCTTTGTTACTTAGTAGTGTATTGTTTAGCTTTCATGTGTTTGCAATTTTTTTTTTTTTTTTTTTTTTTTTTGCGGTATGCAGGCCTCTCACTATTGTGGCCTCTCCCATTGTGGAGCACAGGCTCTGGATGCACAGGCTCTGCGGCCATGGCTCATGGGCCCAGCCGCTCCATGGCATGTGGGATCCTCCCAGACCAGGGCACGAACCTGCGTCTCCTACATCGGCAGCGGACTCTCAACCACTGCACCACCAGGGATGCCCATGTTTGCATTTTTTACAGTTTTTTTTCCTGTAATTGATATCTAGTTTCATAGTGTTGCAGTTCAAAAAGACACTAGATATGATTTTAATTTTCTTAAATTTACCGAAGCTTGATTTGTAACCCAAAGTATGATCTATCCTGGAGAATGTTCCATGAGCACTTGAGAAGAAAATATATTCTGTTGCTTTTGGATGGAATGTCTTATAAATATCAATTAATTCCATCTTGTTTAATGTGTCATTTAAAGCTTGTGTTTCCTTATATATTTTCCTTATGGATGATCTGTCCATTGGTGAAAGTGGGGGTTAAAGTCCCCTACTATTATTGTGTTACTGTCGATTTCCTTTTTGATGTCTGTTAGCATTTTCCTTATGTATTGAGGTGCTCTTATGTTGGGTGCATAAATATTTACAATTGTTATACCATCTTCTTGGATTGATCCCTTGATCATTATGTAGTGTCCTTCTTTGTCTCTTGTAATAGTCTTTGTTTTGAAGTCTATTTTGTCTGATGTAGAATTTCTACTCCAGCTTTATTTTGATTTCCATTTGCATGGAATATCTTTTTCCATTCCCTCACTTTCAGTCTGTATGTGTCCCTAGGTCTGAAGTGGGTCTCTTGTAGACAGCATATATATGGGTCTTTTTTTTTTGTATCCATTCAGCCAGTCTATGACTTTTGGTTGGAGCATATAATCCATTTACATTTAAGGTAAATATCAATATGTATGTTCCTATTACCATTTTCTTAATTGTTTTGGGTTTGTTATTGTAGATCTTTTTCTTCTCTTGTGTTTCTTGCCTAGAGAAGTTCCTTTAGCATTTGTTGTAAGGCTGGTTGGTAGTGCTGATTCTCTTAGCTTTTGCCTGTCTGTAAAGGTTTTAATTTCTCCATCAAATCTAAATGAGATCCTTGCTGGGTACAGTAATCTTGGGTGTAGTTTTTCCCTTTCATCACTTTAAATATGTCCTGCCACTCCTTTCTGGCTTGCAGAGTTTCTGCTGAAAGATCTGCTGTTAACCTTATGGGGATTCCCCTGTATGTTATTTGTTGCTTTTCCCTTGCTGCTTTTAATATGTTTTCTTTGTATTTGATAGTTTGATTAGTATGCATCTTGGCATGTTTCTCCTTGGATTTATCCTGTATGAGACTCTCTGCACTTCCCGGACTTGATTATTTCCTTTCCCATATTAGGGAAATTTTCAACTATAATCTCTTCTAATATTTTCTCAGTCCCTTTCTTTTTCTCTTCTTCTTCTGGGACTACTATAATTCGAATGTTGGTGCAGTTAATATTGTCCTAGATGTCTCTGAGACTGTCCTCAATTCTTTTCATTCTTTTTTCTTTATTCTGCTCTGCAGCAGTTATTTCCACTATTTTATCTTCCAGGTCATTTATCCTTTCTTCTGCCTCAGTTTTTCTGCTATTGATTCCTTCTAGAGAATTTTTAATTTCATTTATTGTGTTGTTCATCATTGTTTGTTTGCTCTTTAGTTCTTCTGGGTCCTTGTGAAACATTTCTTGTATTTTCTCCTTTCTATTTTCTTGATTTTGGATCATCTTTACTATCATTACTCTGAATTCTTTTTCAGGTAGACTGCCTATTTCCTCTTCATTTGTTTTGGTCTGGTAGGTTTTTAATTTGATCCTTCATCTGGTGTGTATTTCTCTGTCTTCTTATTTTGCTTAACTTATTGTGTTTGGGGTCACCTTTTCCCAGGCTGTACATTTGTTGTTCCTATTGTTTTTCCTGTCTGCCCCCAGTGGGTAAGGTTATTTCAGTGGGTTGTTTAAGCTTCCTGGTGGTGGGGACTAGTGTCTGTGTGCTGGTGAATGAGGCTGGATCTTGTCTTTCTGGTGTGCAGGACTTCATCCAGTGGTGTGTTTTGGGGTATCTGTGAACTTATTATGCTTTTAGGCAGCCTCTCTGCTAATGGGTTGTGTTGTGTTCCTGTTTTGCTAGTTGTTTGTCATGGGGTGTCCAGCACTGGAGTTTGCTGGACATTGAGTGAAGCTGGGTCTTAGCGTTGAGACGGAGATCTCTTGGAGAGCTCTTGCTGACTGATATTACGTGGGGCCTGGAGGTCTCTGGTGGTCCAATGTCCTGAACTTGGCTCTCCCACCTCAGCGGGTCAGGCCTGACACCTGGCCAGAGCACCAAGACCCTGTCAGCCACATGGCTTAGAAGAAAATGGAGGAAAAAAAGAAATAAAAAATAAAATAAAGTAAAATAGAATATACAAATTTATTAAAATAAAAAATAAAAATATTATTAAAATGAAAAAATAAAAAAGTGTTAAAAAAAATGAAGAGAGCAACCAAACCAATAAAGAAACCCACCAATGATAATAAGCACTAAAAACTATGCTAAGATAAATATAAAAATCAAAAACTAGTCACTCATTTACAGCAAACCCCAAGTCTACAGTTGCCCCCAAAGTCCACTGCCTCAATTTTTAGATGACTCGTTGTCTATTCAGGTGTCCCACAGATGCAGGGTACATGAAGTTGATTGTGGAGATTTAATCCACTGCTCCTGATGCTGCATGGAGAAACCTCCCTTTCTCTTCTTTGTTTGCACAGCTCCTGGGGTTCAGCTTTGGATTTGGCCCTGCCTCTGAATTTAGGTCACCCTCTGGTGTCTGTTCTTTGCCCAGACAGGAGGGCGTTAAAGGAATGGCTGATTAAGGGGTTCTGGCTCAGTCAGGCTGGGGGGTAGGGAGGTGTATGAGATGCGGGGCGAGCCTGCAGTGGCAGAGGCCAGCATGATGTTGCAACAGCCTGAGGCATGCCATGTGTTCTCCTGGGGAAGCTGTCCCTGGATCACGGGACCCTGGCAGTGGTGGATAGTGACCTGTGCTTGCACACAGGATTCTTGGTGGCTGCAGCAGCAGTCTTAGCATTTCACACCCATCTCTGTGGTCTGTGCTGATAGCTGTGGCTCACACTCATCTCTGAAGCTCATTTAGGTGGTGCTCTGAATCCCCTCTCCTAGTGCACCCCAAAACAATGGTCTCTTGACTCTTAGGTATTTCCAGACATTTTCCCAGACTCCTTCCTGGTTAGCTGTGGTGCAGTAGCTCCCTTCAGCTATGTTCACATAGACAATCCCCGTCCTCTCCCTGGGATCTGACCTCCGAATCTGGAGCCTCAGCTCCCAGCCCCCACCCGCCCTGGTGGGTGATCTGACAAGCCTGTCAGTCTGGGGAGTGCTGGTTGGCACTGATCCTCTGTGCGTGAATCTCTCCACTTTGCCCTCTGCACCCCTGTTACTGCACTCTCCTCCGTGGCTCTGAAGCTCCCCGCCCCCGCCCATCTCCCGTCTCCACCACTGAAGGGGCTTCCTAGTGTGTGGAAACCTTTCCTCCTTCATAGCTCCCTCCCACTGGTGCAGGTCCCGTCCCTATTCTTTTGTCTCTGTTTTTTCTTTTTTCTTTTGCCCTACCCAGTTATGTGGGGAGTTTCTTGCCTTTTGGGAAGTCTGAAGTCTTCTGCCAGCATTCAGTAGGTATTCTGTAGGAGTTGTTCCACATGCACATGTATTTTTGATGTATTTGTGAGGAGGAAGATGATCTCCAAATCTTACCTCTCTGCCATCTTGTAGGTCCTCTTTAAATCTTATATCCTGATAAGGGGTGACATATATAGGTATATTATGAATAAGCCATGGTTCATGTTCTTTTTTGTACTGTTTACATTTTACTTCATTTGAAGAACATTTCCTCCCAATTCCAAGTAATGCAAAGAGCTGTAAGACTAGAAATCATCACTCAGGAACAAAAGTGTACAAATATCTACATCCATGAATTTAATGCAAGACTACAGAGATACATGATGTTTTGTTATTTGTAGGCACCAGCAAGTTTTCACAACCTAAGATCAAGGTTGAACACAAAGAATTATTACAATGGCTACTTGAAATGTTACAAAATTGCCCTGGGAAGTATGACCAAAAACAAACCAGCAAACAAACAAAAACAAACCTTAGAGGTCAATGTAAGGCAAAAATGTACTGTAGTTAGTACATTACTGCATAGTTACTTTATAGGTCAGTTACAGATCTAAATAGATCTTAATGGTAGAAAACAAAAGTTTATTTGAGTCATAAGTGTGGCTTATTATTATCTATTGTGAAAGCTACAAATGCAACTATTTAGGGCATTTACCTCATTCCACAGGGTGACCTGTAATGTTGATGCAGCCTACAGCACTAACATTTCTCTATTATTCTTTTATTTTATATTTCTATCGTCATGATTAAGTTGGGAGGATCTACAATATTCTAAGACAGATGAAATCTTCTTATGGCTATGTCAAATATTGGACAAATAAAAGTAAAGCCTCATAAAAATACTAAAATCCATTGAATTGTACACTTAAAATGTGTCAATTTTATGGTATGCAAATAATATCTAAATAAAGCTCCTTAAAAAAAAGGATAGAAGCAGGACAGGATATCATTTGAAGCCACTACTGACTGAAGACGGGATTCTTGGGTCTTCTGTGAAATACAGTAGTGTCAGTTATTCATCTCCAACTTTTTATCTTAAACTGCTTTTTTCCATCAGATACTTTTCCATCTTCAAAAATGTCCAATCAGGGGCTTCCCTGGTGGCGCAGTGGTTGAGAGTCCGGCTGCCGATGCAGGGGACACTGGTTCGTGCCCCGGTCCGGGAGGATCCCACATGCCACGGAGCGGCTGGGCCCGTGAGCCATGGTCGCTGTGCTGCGCAACGGGAGAGGCCACAACAGTGAGAGGCCCGCGTACCGCAAAAAAAAAAAAAAAAAAAAAGTCCAATCAGCTTCAGCTCATAAAAACAAATACGAAACAGAACAAATCTTTATCCTTCTTTCCTCCTTTTCTGCCTTCTCTTAGGTTTTAGTTTTTTTTTAAAAAGTCTGCACATTCTATTTCTTCATCTTTAGCCCCCACCCAGTTCTGGCCCCTCACTTTACTATTGGATTGAGACTGATTGTGCAGCATTCACTAGTTGTTCTTGGATTGCCAGATATAGTGATTTCTGCACAGTTCTCATCTTCCTGGAACTCTCTGAAGTAAGGGACATTCTTGAGAATCTCTTTTCATTATCACATTTTTTGTTTTTGGCTTCAGTGATGCTATTTTTAACTTGTCATATCCCTTCTCTAATTAGAGTTTTACAGTGTTATTTCTTTTTTTGGCTTATCTTGTAGGTCCCACTTCTCCCAACCCTAGACACTTCCCAACTACATTCTCTCATTCTCTTGGCATTAGCTCTCACACTTCTATGAAAATGACACCCAAATCCCCAGCTCTATCCTTACTCACTGTCTTAACTTTGGGTACATACTTTCCACTTTCTTTTTGATTTCTCCATCATCTCATACTGAACTTCAAAAAAGGCATCTTTCCTCTTCCCCCAGACTTTATCTCCCAATCTTAATTAATAATATATTCATACATCTAGTCAACCATCTTATGATGTTTATATTATCTACAATTACTATCTCTTTTTTATTTTCTGTATCCAGTCAGTTACCAGGTCCTGTCCTTTCTATCTTGAAATTTCTTTCATGTTATATAAAACCTTTCTCTGTTTTCGTAGTTATAAACTATTCCCAGGACTTTAAAGCAGGGAAGGGACTGTTACATATACAGTCTAGTAACACAGAATTCCCTCAAGACCTTACTTTTTGTAACACTCCAGGAGGCTGTCCTGACACAAAGTTCATCATAATGTGAAAGAACAATGTCTTTAGAATCAGGCCAGGGCTGGAGCTATCACATATGGTGCATTGCTGTAAATTAGAAAAAGAATCCTAAAATATACATCTTTCTATTAAAAAATAGTCATAATATTGATTTTGCAAGACAAATAAACTCTATTGACACCTGTGGGAAATTTTCAATAATAAATATACCAATCTACCTCATCTATACCCTTATATGTAGTGTTCTAACAAGTGCAGAAATTATACAACCATACACGGTAGCACTGCATGCATCTATATTGTTCAAATCCTGGCCCTACAGCTATGTAACATTGGTAATATACTTAACCACTTTAAACTTCAGATTTACGACCTATAAAGTGTGACTAATACTACTATATCTTTCAGAGATTTTAGCAAGGGTAAATAAGAAAAAAATATATATATATATATATTTATATATATGTAAAATTAGCAACTTCAAGTTTACCTGCATATGTTCTTAATCCACTGCCCCAATAGTACAAATCACTAAAAGATGCCAGATAGTGGAATTCCTTACACTGATATAAAGATAAGATGAAAATACTGTTGGTTTTAACAGCTTACTATAAATCATTAAAATTTTTATCTCTGAGAATATTTCATGGAGGACATTTCAAAAGAATTAGAAGAATAGATGTCATATTTTTCCAATAACTAAGGGTGTAGCCCAGAGCCTAATGTTTATACCTGAAAGTTGCTATTAGCTATTTGGACAAAATGATGAGAAGGCTTTTAACACACTACAAGAAAGTGTCTTGGTTTCATCATTTCCGTGTTATGATTATATTTTATTATTCTCATATTTTAGGATCAGCAAACTACAGGCTATGGGTTGTATGTACTCTTTTTGTAAATAATGTTTTATTGGGACACAGTCACACACATTTATATATGCATTGTCTAGGCTGCTTTTCCACCACAATGTTAGAGTTGAGTAGTTGTCACAGAGAACTGTTGGTCCACTAAGCAAAGAATATTTACTATCTGGCCCTTTTCCTAAAATGTTTGCTGATCCCTGCCTTTCTGGCCACTTTAAAAATATTAATTCACTTGAACTTCAATTTTGCTCAATTTTACACATATGAAGAAAAAAGATTGTATTAATCTGGAGTATGGTGAGACTTATTTTTCCTTCCAAAGTATATTTTATAGCTCAACAATGGAAAGCTAGTTTCTGTGTGCTGCCTTTGACATGTACAATTCCCAGTTTTTTTTTTTTTTTAAAGAAAACAATACAAACACAAACCCCCTAAGGCAGAACAACCTGTTTCTTTTCACCAGATTTTTATTGGCATTACCTAGAAAATGTTTCCTGTAAGAAATAAGCTTTTCAACAAGTGACATTTTCCTTTCTTTTAACATTAAAAAGTGATAGTAGGGAAACATCCATTTAATAGTCAGAAGAGCCATGAATTTGATGACATAGTGATGGAGTTATTTTCCTGTTGGAAACTATTTTTGATTGAAATTCAGGGAATTCGTGATTGCCTATATTTTTCATTAAAGCAAGTAGTTGAAACCATACTTTTCATATGGGAAAACAATTCCTCTTTTGCAAGATTAAAATAATTAATAATCTACATTAAAAGCTCAGTAAATAATGGTTTCTTAATAGTAGTTACTTTTTGTATTATAAAGATTAAGTTCATTAAGTAAAATATGTCAAATTATTTCAGCATACCCTTCAAAAAGTCTATTTAATGCTCAACTCCCCATCAGTTTGTTTTGAATTACTTAACTGTTCCTTCTGTGTGCTACTTCTCATTTTAAAAATGAATAAGAATTTAACACTCCTCACCTTTTTTCACCTTTA
Organism: Lipotes vexillifer; assembly: GCF_000442215.2. Taxonomy (NCBI): domain Eukaryota; kingdom Metazoa; phylum Chordata; class Mammalia; order Artiodactyla; family Lipotidae; genus Lipotes; species Lipotes vexillifer. The sequence continues at coordinate 450,597 of NW_006790222.1, read as the reverse complement.
ACTTAAAAGAATTCTACCAAAGACATTTATAATTTAAAAGCCAGTTGCCTGGTGTCATTTGGATGTGTAGATATACCTAAAGGTATAATTAGTTATGGAGCAAGGAAATATACAGCAAACTTTAAGGGATTTATTTTTATCAGGCTTTCCAATTTCCTAAATATCAATGGCCAGGGAATGGACCTTAATTATAAGAACATCCTCCAAGAAGTTTGCTGTCAGTTAAGATATTCTTTGTAGTGTGTTTTAGAGTCAAGTCATGAAAGTAAGTTTTCCTATTTTAACTGTGAAGCAGTTAAGAAATACTTTGGGTTCCAATATAGAAAATCCTCAAAGTTAAATAAAATTGGTAGGAGAAATGAAATCTCTTTTTTTTTTTTTGCGGTACGCGGGCCTCTCACTGTTGTGGCCTCTCCCATTGCGGAGCACAGGCTCCGGATGCGCAGGCCCAGCGGCCGTGGCTCACAGGCCCAGCTGCTCCGCGGCATGTGAGATCTTCCAGGACTGGATCACGAACTCGTGTCCCCTGCATCGGCAGGCGGACTCTCAACCACCGCGCCACCAGGGAAGCCCATGAAATCTCTTTTTAAAAGAAGAAATTCATTACAAAAAAGTAGCATTTCCACTGATATCCAAATATAGGTACAAAGCACAGCAGGGTGCATATTAGCTGGATTATGAAAGATATTCATAGACAAGCATAGTTCAAAGCAATCTAGTTCTGGTTCCTGCTCCTGCCATTGTTATGAGGATTCATTTTATCTGGAAATATAAATCTCCCTAAAGTCACAGTGGTTTTTGGGGAAAATATAAAGAATTTGAGCTTAGAATTTAGTCTGGATTCCTAAGATCTTTTGGACCATGTATCTTTCTCCTGAAAAAGCTTCAGACCAAATTGTAGTCTATATTTTATATCGTATTCTAGACTGTGGCCCTACAAAGCTTAAAATTTACCTCCTTTGGGGACTATAGCTCATGAGCACAGGTATATGGAAGAGTTGTTCTGTACTCTTATTATACCAGAAGTGCTGCTTACCAAAACAATCAGTTTGTTCAAGTAATTGGAAAACAATGTGAAGTATTTATACACAGTGAACACAGCCTAAGACAAAAACTATAATTTGGGAAAATAATAAGAAGTTAGGGTTGGACAAGATGGCCATGAGAAGTTATCTATCTCATTTTGTATAAGAAAGACATACTGGAAAGATGACAGGTAGACTTGCTGTATCCACATTCCAGTTGGGAAAAGGGATAAAGAATCATCTGAATGATTAGGCTTTAAAGTTTAAGGCCATTAGGGATTTGGATTGTTTGAGATGAAAGATCTGAAACATCAGCCAAGAATTTGTTTAGTTGTCAATAATGTGGGAAACTATTGATACAATATGGTTCTGGGATATCCAACATAGAAAATAAAATTTGAAATTGTTTCTCACACTTGTCTTTGTCTCATATTTTTATAGTTTCTTTTTTGAGGAAAAAAGACCAAGCCTCATTTTAAGGTTAATCTCAAAATTCCATGAATGAAAAGAGAAGGACTTTAAGGAAAGGTCAAAGCACTCTAGTCAAGCCTCTTGTTTTGGTTAGAGGTTCAGGGCTTATTGAGTAAGAAGATGTGATGTGTTTTCTGGAATGACCAATCTCACTAAAGGGTAGACTTTCTTTTTAAAGAATTTTATGCAAAGATGACAGAAGTCTCTTTTCTTTATGAAGATGTATGACTCATTAATGAATCAGTCTTTGTCTTACACTAGACAGCAATCACATGCTCACTAGTAAGGTTGCTTCTGTTAGCAAAAACTGTCTCATCCATAAGCAGCTAAAAGTGGAAGCCAAATACATGAAAATAAATTGAATGCAAAACAAACTCAAGATTTTGAAATGTAAGTGATCAGCAAAAAGAATGATAATCTTGGAATATAAGTAATGACTGTATTAGATCTATTAATCTATCTATGAATAGATGGGTAAAGTGCTAGGAACAGGCAAACCCACAATCATGTCTGGAACAAAGGGTCTCAGAAGAGACAAAGGGATGAAGTCAGATGTGAAGAGATTTTGTGTAAGCCACCAGAAGAAACACGAACACTGCACTCTCACACTTGGGTCTCTATCTCATTGGGCATCTGTCTTGATCATTCAAAACAGAAAATTTTAAATCTCTGCTCAGGCTGGGCCATTACACATAGCCCCAATCCTATGTTGAGTATGTGGCAGAGATCCCTGGGTAAACTTTCCTCTCATTTCCTAAGGCTTCCATTGGAGACAAGTTTTCCCCCCACGTATTAGGAACAACTTACATGTAGAATGAATTCTGTTTTTTTAATATCTTATGTGGGATAAGGGGAGAGTTGGCCATTGTTATTTCTTCCTTCCATAAAATTAGTCACCAAAGTGAAGTATTGGAACAAGAGTACTCAAAACAACATCATTAGGTGAATAAAGCAGCATAAAAGGCCATAAATTTAATTATCTCTGTGTGTACACTGTCTTCTCAATTGTACTCTATTACAAAGTGGATACTTATTGATTTACTTAGTGTCTGCTTATATTTTGGTTTCTGCATCTGTTGTCATTTTCCATAAGGAGAAAAGAATAGCTTTCCCTTAGAGTAGCAATGTAAATGATCAAAGTAAGATTTTGGAAACTAAGTTCTCTTTTTTCTGTTCTCTTCCTTCTACTGTTTTTCATTAGTCATCTCAGGAGATTAAATTTTCTTTAGAATACTAATTAGATGTAATTTTGCCTTGTCACTTAAGAAATTGTTAATCCTGGAAGTTAAATTTTGTGACAAAACAAAATTTTAATTGATTTACTTTTCACATCTGCTGTAATTAACCCAATGTGTCTAGTTCTTGAGGAAGAGGTCTATAATTCTGTATGAAAATATTGAGCAATGAAAGTCTATCTGGAAAAGATTTTTCTCCCCAGCCAATCACATTGTTTTTCCCCTTAATTAAAAAAAAGGGGTATTCTAAATGCCAGCTGCACTTTTCAGTTGACCAGAGGAAAACCCATAACAGCCTCCTCTATCTTACTGAATGCAGCGAACATGCTTCAGTCCTCATCAGACTTATTCTCTGCAGCCTCCATACTCTTGCCCAGTCAAGGTCCCTCCTTCCACAGATCCTTATTCTTCATGTCTTCCATCATGCCATACTCTGTTGGATTTTCCTGAGTTTCTTTGTTTCTCTTCAGTTTCCCTTGCTGGTTCATTTTCCTCTGCTCATTCTTTAAACGTCTGCATTCTCCAGGGCTCTGCTGGCATTAGCCTCTCTTCTCACTTCCCATCTCTCCTACCTTATGCAGTACAGCTAAGTCTTTAACAACACAGGCTACATAAACCACCTACTTACATTTAATCCTGTGCATTAGTTTCCTGTTGCTGTGTATCAAATTCCCACAACTTTGTGGCTTAAGACAACACTCATTTAGCATTGCACAATTTTGCAGGACAGAAATCTGGGTGGCGTTCAGCTGGGTCCTCTGCTCAAGGTCTCAACAGGCTGAAATCTAGCTGGAGGCTTGGCCTGAGGACTCATCTGAGAGGCTTGGATCTTCTTCCAAGCTCACTAGTGTTGGCAGAATTTAATTTCTTGTGATTGTAGAACTGAAGGCCCCATCTTCCTGATTGCTGTTGGCCAGGGCCTAGTGTCAGTTCTTAGAAGCTGCCTGTGATTCTCTGCCCTGTGGCCCCCTACCTAGACTTTATAACACTTCCAGTTTGACGTTCTTTTAAAGGGATGAACTGATTACGCTAGGCCTACACCATCTCCCTTTTGTTTTTAACTCAAAGTCAACTGATTAATAACTAAATAGTAGGAATTGTATCCCATCACATTTACAGCTTTTGCCCTGCACAGGAGAGGAAATTGTGTGTACAAGGTATGTACACCAGGAGTTAGAAGTGTTTGAGGCCATCTTAGAATTCTGCCTATCACATCTGCCATTTACTAGCTGTATGAATTTAGGCAAGTTATATAATTTCTCAGTACCTTGGATTTTGCATCTTTAAAGTGGGATAATAAACAAAATATTCTTTGTGGAGTTATTTTGAGGACTAATGGGATTGATATATGTAAAATCCTTAGAACTGTGCCTGATACATAGTAAGAGCCTGCAAATTTTGTTATCATTATTAATCTATTTTCTCCCCATAGATATTGCATCCACTCCCATGGCATCACACAATTACTGATATTCTTATGGTAGATATTGCTTTTCCAAAAAATTGCACTTTTTCAATCTAAACTTAAGACTTCACTTGCAAACCTGATCTTTCCTAGTGATTCTTATCACAGTAAATAGTACCATTATACTATTATAGTATAATAGTTCCTTATACTTTCCAATTTTCTCTTCCTTTCCTACCATTCATTCATTAAAAAATTATTTTTTGGAGAATCAACTATTTACAAAGCATATGATGACAGAGGATATAATGGTCGGTAAAAAGATACAGTCTCTGCCCTCATAGAACTTATAATCAAGTTATAGAGATAGATTATACTGTATCCCACAAAACTTATTAAAACAAACCCATTTTCTCAATATCTTTTGCAAACACTCAAGTCAAAGCCACTACCTCTCTTTCCTGAACTAGAGAAGTAACCCTTCACTGGGTTCCAACATTAACTCTTCCTCCACTTTTTTCCTCCTCTCAGAGTTACCCTCTTCAAGGCAAACTTATTATGTCACTCATCTGCAGAAATCCTTTCAATGGCCTCTTGTAATATGTAAGATAAAAATAAATTTTCTTCATAACCTGCCATGCTCCTGCTGGAGCTCTCCAGCTCTGTACACCCCCACCCACCCCTCCCTGTCTGTGCTTTAACCCTATGGCCTTCTTCTTGCTCCTCCGTGGTGCCGCGCTCCTTCATGCCTCAGCACTGTGCACCTGCCAGTCCTTCAAAACTGGCCACTCTCTCTCTTTCCTGCTCTGTCTTTGCCTGATCATTCTCAGTTTAAATTTTATTCCCTCCAAACTAAATCAGGATCCTCATTATACTCAAAGTACCGTATGAGTCTTCTTCATCACATTTAAGATAACATATAGTTGTGTATTGATTTGAGTCATTATTTGATTAATATCTGCCATCATTCTGAAGAAGGGATGTTTGAAACAAGATCTAAAAGAAGAGCTTCAGCCACATGAAAAGTTAGATTTCATAGATTTCAAGTGTGTTTTGCTTATGAGGGAATATGACATAGCTTGTATTTTAAATGTAAAGGCTAATCTCAGAATGGGGATTTGAGGGGCAAGCTTCCTATGTAACTACCTCTGCGTTAATTCAGACCAAGCTTACCTTATTAGTATTTGGGAGGGAACGCATTTGTGATCATGAGAGTTACTGAAGACTTGAACAAGAATGTGAGAAAGTGTTCTTTAAACTATAAAACTCACAACATGACTTTTGCTGCTGTTATTGTTAATATCACCAAAATATCAGTTTATCCAAACACTTGAGCTCGGTTGAATTTGATCCATTAGATTACACCCAAATACTTGGTTTACTTTACCAAATTATTTAGGTCTACCTGTGCTTTTTTCCTTAAATTTACGTATGTTGTGTGTGTGTGTGTGTGTAATACCATTCTATCTATCAATATGTAAACATACATTTGGAATACACACTCACACATATACATATGGTGTATGTGTGGTGCATATGGTATATACACATGCTTCCTATAATATGTTTTAGTCTAGTGTTCATTATCATAAAATGGGTCAAGTTCAGCAGTCCTATTATTATAGCTTTATTTAAAATGTTAATTTTTAATACAATTCAATAATGCTTAATAAGATGATATTTGGGATATAACCCATCAATAGGCTTTGCAAATAGTGAAACAAGTCAAATTCCTTTAGCTTAAAAGTGTTTACTGATTTTTAAAATATATTTTATGAATATTCCAAAACTTTAGTGGTCAAGGCAATAAACAAAAACTTCTAGATGATGAATACGCTACTAATTTTTTGTAGAAAATATTAAAAATCATTGCTAAAAGTAAAAGCACCTTTATCTTCAAGCTAACTGACTGTAGTTTCATAATTATTGACTTGCAGATATCTGCTTTGGATGGTTTCTGAAGCCAAATTCAGAACAATCTTAAGGTAAGCTGTTTACTCGGGGGATGTGTATGTTTATGTATGTGTATTTTAGTTTTAAAGAATAAAAATATATACCAAAACAGTGTGTAATAGAATATTCAAATGTATTTTTAGTAACTGAGCATTGAGAAATTCTCCAGTTCATGATAAACACTCAATGTTATTGGTTCTGTTTTATCTTTTTGCTATTTCTCAACTTCAGAAATATCAAAACATGTGATAAATTGTTTGATGACTACTTATTAAATGTCCTCTCAGTGCCCTCTTGCACAATAGCCATGCAAGTAAATCACTGTGCAAATACATAAAACAAGTAAAGGACAATTAATGCTGAGTTAATAGAGGTTGGAATGAGTTATCAAATATGGGCTGGAGTAATGGGGACATCATAGAATTAATAATAATAATAATGATGATGATAATAATAATAGTAATACCATCAGCAATAATCATACTATTTACTTAATGTTATAACACAGGCACTCTACTAAACACTGTATATGCTTTAACTCATACAATCCTCACAATTTTACAAAGCAAAAGTATTATTCTTACTACTATTATTAATCTCATTTTACAATGAGAAACCTGAGGCTGGTTAAAGTTATGTAGCAGATAAGTGGCACAGTTACAAGCTGAGGCCTAACTAACGCCCAAATTTTTGTTTCCTATCACTGTGTAAACTGTCTGGAAAAGATAAGAGTTAAACTGAATTTTGCAAATTTTCTACTGAAGAGACAATGAGAAGGGAACGTTTTGTGCTATGATGACCACTAACAAAGGCGTGAAAGATCCTATAGATATGCAGTGTGCTAGAGTGACAAGTTGGAATGAAGAGCATTTGAGGAAAATGTAATAAAAATTGTATAGCCAGAGCAGACTGAGATTATGGACATACTTTGATGGATAATATTGAGTGACTGTTCCAGTTTCATCTCTAGGGTCCTCTACCTGGAAACTACTAAATTGGATTATTACCATTGGCGTTGGGTACAAGAATCCACAATGTGGTCAGAGTGATCAGTTAAAAAAGATAAAAAGTATTGAATTAAAAGGGATCTTTGAAAATTATATAGTCCTGTCAAGGCATGAAATGATGTCCTAATTCTAATAGAGGCCTGAAGACCTGGAAGCAAACAAATATGACAGCTCTTTATGATAGATTAGATAAAAGGAATAAAAGAAGGAAGAACAGAGAGGGTTTTAAGATTATTCTCACAGCAAAATAGGAAAAATTTAAAAACTGATAGAAAAGTAATATAAACTATTTTGTTAGAGAACAGAATGAGTTTGGTTTCTCTATTTTGCATCTGAAATATTGAAGGAGACCCACATTCACAGTTCTTACAGGACATAGAATGTTAAATGAAGAAAGGGGTGAAGATTGGGTCCTAATTCCATTAAATGTATTTATTACTTTAGAGGGGGTGATTACTCTGGAAGGATTAGTATAAAAATAGAAGCACATGTGGCTGATATTTAAACACCATTTTCAGTTGAACATTTTAAGAACGAAATATAGGGTTGTAAGCTTGAAAAATATATGTAAGAAGATGTAACTTGTATGCTGTCTATATGTAACACTAAATTCTCAAAGGTTTTATTTGTTTTGGATTATTGTTCTGGGATTTTGTTTATTTCTTTGTTTAGCAACATAGTGCATTTCTTTTAAAAGTAAGTAATGCAAATTACTTAAAAGTCAGCTCTAGAAAACATTTATTTTAAATGCTGACAATGTTACTTCTTTTACTTTAAGGATTTTCTTTCATTGGGCATTACCATTATCCTGTTAACAATGCTTCAGGCAAAATATAATTTTAAATTACTTTTATTTAAGAATCTAAGCTCTCATTCATTCATTGTGCAATGAAATATGTGAATTAGATGATAAACAGGAAGAGAAAGAAAGAAGGTAATCTCTACTTAGAGTACAAATTACTTCATTTGGAGTGATGTCTCTCACTAATGCTGGCCTACAATTCTATAATATTTCTAGTAATACTAAAAAAATTTTCCCTAATATTAGTTTAAAATACAGGTTAAAATAATATGTATACTATTATAAACTTCTTACACTGTACTAAACATACTCACTCATAGATTAAATTCATCAAATATTTATTCAGTACCTAAATTCAGTGCTAAATTCTGGGCCCATTACAATACTTTTAATACATATGGCTTCTCTTTTCAAGATGTTCACAATGTAGTTAAAAAAAAATATATATATATATATATATATATATATATATATAAACAAATTATTACATCATAACGTAATCCCTTGTCATAGAAGGACAAAGGATTGGATTACTTCTGATTGAGTGGATCAAGACTGGTCATAAATATCATAAAGGAAATGTAGATCTTTAATTTACAAGTCAAAAAGTAAATATACTTCCTAAATCTAAAGATTTGAGCTTAATTATGTTTATTTAAAATATAAAAGCAGTACAAAGACTAATTGAATTTCTTAGAGTTTGATTCTCAAAGGCTATGTGCTTTTGTTTTTGTTTTTTCTATATTTGGAGTCTGGAGGAGAATCTTTATATAGTGCTATCAATACATTTTTAGAAAGTAGAGATTTAAAATGTGAAACATATTGCCTGTGGTCTGCTAATTTTTCTTGACATTAGTACCATCAGGAACTGTACTTGTTTCTGGTTTTATTTTTAAATTTATTTATTTATTTATTTTTGGCTGTGTTGGGTCTTTGCTGCTGTGCTGGGGCTTTCTCTCTGGCTGTGGTGAGCGGGGGCTGCTCTTCTTTGCAGTGCATGGGCTTCTCATTGTGGTGGCTTCTCTTGTTGTGGAGCACGGACTCTAGGCATGTGGGCTTCAGTAGTTGTGGCAGGCAGGCTCACTAGTTGTGGCACGCGGGCTTTGTTGCTCCGCAGCATGTGGGATCTTCCCAGACCGGGGCTCGAACCTGTGTCCCCTGCATCGGCAGGCGGACTCTCAACCACTGCACCACCAAGGAAGCCCACTTCAATTTTTAAAAACTAAATTTAAGTAGGATTAAAAATAATTTATAGAGCATTCCTTTTCTGGCAGCTGTTAAATGAAAAACTCTAAAAATATGACTATAAAATACTTCTTTTTAAATGCTTTTCTGAAAGGGTAAGAAAGCAAAGAATCCAAAGGGGACAAAAACGAAGTGAAAAAAGAAACCCAAGAGGTAAGTAAGGGCAACACTGGGACAGAAGATGAAGCAAAGCGCTAACTCTAGTTGTAGTCTGATAGAAGTGTCTCTCTCAGAGAATCAGAACCCTTAAGGACAACACTCTAAGAATAAGGGTCTATACAAAATAAACCTACCACCAAGAAGGTACATCAAAGAAACATGTCTATCTAGACCTTGCATTGGGTGGAGGGACACAGATTTGTCCTTAGAACTCAGAATTATTAGATGGCTTTCACTGAGATTTGGTGGCAGAATTTACCTGTGTGATCAACGAACTTTATCCAGTAATTTAGAGTGGTTCTATATTCACAGTCAGTGAGTAGAAGCAAAATAAATCACCTACTTTGTGAATCCAAATTGAATGTTCCCAAGATAAATTTCTAAAATAATTAGTTACCAATTTAAAAATTGCAAAGCATAAAAAATAAATTAGACTTGAGAGAAGGCTGAATAAAACCATGACAGAAGACATAGTCTTACAAAGATACATTGTATGGGAATGATCAGATTCAGAAAAGAAGTATGTTGAATATTCTAAAATTAAAAGAGAAATTAATTTTCTATTGCTATTTTTATTTTCTATGACAAATTACCACACACTTAGTGTCATAAAACAACAAATTTTACAAGTGTCACCAGATGAAACTCAAAGTGTAGGCAGGATGCAATTCATTCTGGAGGCTCTAGGGAGAATCGAATTAATTTCTTGTTCATCTGGGTTGTTGGCACAAGTCAGTTCTTTGTGGTTATAGGACTGAGCTCCTTGTTTTGTTGTTGGCTCTAGGTTGAGGGTTTCTCCCAGTTTCCAGATGCTGCCACATGACTTGACTTTGGGCCCCTTTTTTACTTTCAAAGCCAGCAAAGGCAGGTTGAGACTTTCTCACATCATATCTCTCTGACCTCTTCAGTCCAAGTTGGCAGTGTCTCTGCTTGTATAAGATTCTCAAGAGCTCTGTGGATTTTCCATATATGTCACAAGGATTCAATCCATTAGACAAAGAGGCTCATGCGCAGATCTTTCCAAGAAAATATCTACTTTTGGCTTCTGATGAGACGACTGATGGGATTTATGATAACTTCTTTAATTTTTTCAAAGAGTCTTTTATGTTACTGATTACTCTGATCTTTCAATCTTTCTGAAATAGCTCAGAAAAATAATCTCTTAATTTTTAAGTAAATTTAAATTTAAATGAATATCTTAATTTTAACATTTTGCCATATGGGAAGGTTGAGAATTTCCAAAATCATCAAGTCCTGATTCCTTTTTGTTTAAGTGTTCCTCTGTCAGTTTATCTCTTTCCTCTTGCATTTACTCTAAGGAAAAAGAAGAAATCAGTCTGCACATTCAAAACTTTACTTGGAAATCTCCTCAGTTAAATATCCAAGTTCATTGCTTACAAGTTCTGTTTTCCATATAACTGCATGACACAAGCCTTCTAAGATTTCTGTGTAACAAAAATCCCTTTTCCTCTGGTTCCCAATAACATGTTCTCATTTCTTTCTGAGCCCTCACCAGCAGCATTCTTAAAATCCATGTTTCTATTAATAGTTTGTTCATGACCATTTATATTTTCTATGAGGCAATTTAGGACTTCTCTGTAATGCTCTTTACTTCCTTCTGAGCCCTCATGGACATTCTTTAATGTCCATATTTCTGCTAACAGTCTATTCAAAGAAAACTAGGCTTTTTCTTCCATACTTCATAAAATTCTTCCAGTCTGTACCCACTGCCTGATATCAAAATCAATTTCACATTTTTAGATATTTGCTACAGAAATACCTCAATTCTATTACTAAAATCTATATTAATTTTCTATTGCTGCTAAAAAATTATTACAAACAGTGGCTTAAAATAGCATAAGTTAATTATTTTATAGTTCTATAGAACAGAAGTTCAGTACAGTACAGTTCTCATTGGACTGAAATTAAGGGTGGCAGATATGTTCTGGAAGCTGTAAGGCAGAATCAGTTTTCTGCCCATTCAAATTACTGACTGAGTTCAATTCCTTGTGGATGTAGGACTGGGGTCCCCATTTTCACACTGACTGTAAACTGAAGGTTGTTCCCAGCTTCCAGAGGCTGCTGCCTTTCTTGGTTTATGGCCTCTTCCTTACCTTTCTACAGCCAGAAACACTGGGCTAAGTCCTTTTCACATTGCATCTCTTGACCCATTCTTCTGCCTTCCTCTTCTGCTCTTAAGAGCTCATGTGATTGGATTGGGACCATCCAGGTAATCCAGAATAATCTCACCATTTCAAGGACACTACCTTGATCACATCTGCAAAGCCCTTTTTCCCAGGTAAGGTAACATATTTGCAGGTTTCTGAGGAATAGGTCATGGGCATCCTGGGAGTGGAAGGAGGACCATTATTCTAACTACCAAAAATATATTTAAAGAAAAAAATGTCTGAAAATATGAGCAAGGAACCAGACAATGTAAAAATGAGAAGTGGCTTTGGAAAATAATAATAGAAATGAAACATATTATAATTGAAATTATACACTTAAAAAGAAGTTTAATAGCATTGACCCAGCTAAATTTGTGATCCAAAGAAATAATTATCAAAGAGAGAAACATCACAGAAAGAAAAAAATGCAAATTACCAGAGAGACTATGGACCATGGAACAGATGATGAACAGAATGAAAAGATGTAAAGCATGTAATTAGTGTTCTAAAATCAGAAAATAGATATAAGGAAGAGGAAGAAATACTTAAAGAAGTAACGGCAGAGAATTGTTGAAAAATACTTAATCTTCAGATCTTGGAAGCCTAAGGAACCTGAGACAGGATAAATTATAAGAAAGTTTACATGTAAACACATAAAAATGAAACTGCAGAATGCCAACACTAAAAGAACTGGAAGCAGCTAGAGAAACAAGACAGCATTGTTAAATGGAAGGTGATTAGATTAATGGGCAACTTCTAAGTAGCTAAAATGGAAGCCAGAGTTACAGGGATATGGGATCTACCAGAGGATTCCATTTTTCTGTGAGCAGCCCATACTTCACGCTACTCTCTTCTTCCAGTTATGGGTGTTATTGTGAAGGCTTATTTGTATTTCTTCACTTAACCTTTAAATACTGTGTAGTATTTCTAATATCTAACAAATATGAGCATAAATAAAAATATAACACATATAACTATTGATTTATTCAACAAATATCCTTATCAGCTCCCTGTGGTGCTCACGAGAATGCAGGTTCTATTCTAGGCATTGGGGATATAAAAAAAAATCTATTCCAATCAAGTTATCTACTTATATCAATCTTTCATGAATTAGAGGTTGTAAGCATAAAGTCACACCTTTTTTATTTATAAGGTAACTCCCCTCATTTCCTTGCCGGTCATAAACCTTATATCTTTATAACTTTTATATGATTTTCAACAATTCCATGCACCCTCCTAAATGCTACAGTTTACTCAGGACTTAGCAGCTATCATCAATCAAAAGTAGTTTGTTTAATATCAAATATGTGCTCACTCTTGTACTTGGCACTTTTGGGAACAATGGGAAAACCACTATAGCACTAGTGTATCTTTCAGTCCCATTAAATATTATTTATTGCAATGAATTTTGGCAGACTCGCCTTGTTATTTCTGTTGCACAACTGAATTATTTTAGGTGCTTAATAAAGTTTCTCATTAATTATATTAGAATGAATTATTGAATATATTAAAAGCTGTGGCTTTATGTTTTGAGCATGGCTAATGTAAGAAAACTGCATGAATTTTTATTCCATTTCATCAAAACAATAATTGTTTTCTTCAATAAAAGAAAATCCAGGAAGACACAGGGGATTTAGTCCCTGAGATTCAATGAAGAATAAAATAAAATGACTGTGAACTTTTCATAAAGCAAACATTTATTTTCTCCCAGAATTGCACAACATTCATCTGGAGTTTAAGAAAACATTTTACTAATTACTAGTGAATAATAATTTACTAAATTTTGCTAGAGGTATAATTTTATCTGGAAAATATATAATGTCTATGGCATCCCTTTTATAGAGGATAGAAGATTAGTGTCAAACAGAATTGGTTTGAATTCTAGTTTTGCACATTACTAACTGTGGCTGATTAGGCAAGCTATGTATCATTTTTGAGACTTCTTCTCATGATAAAAAAAATAAAAGCAACTGGAATTTAAATGCAGTCTCATCTCTTTTATTTTTTTTCACATAACTTGAAACTTGGCATGCCCATATTAACAGGAAGTCCAATGCCTCCCTCCTGAGGTCCTTGCTGCCCTCACTCCCATTGCTGAAGATTCCCAGAGGATCACTCTATCTAATGTAGTCTGCCCTGCTTCCAAATCCCAAGCAGAAAGAAAACAGGTGAGTCTATCCATTGCTTTCTGTCAGCATACGTGGAGCTGCTATGGAAAACTGGTCCCCCAGCAGATTCCACCTAGTGATTTTGCACTGCTACAGGGATGTCCTTTCTGAACTGATCCCTGCACACTGTGGACTTAATAATTCTATCTGTCATCAGCTATCATTCCTGTAATACCCACCATCATATATTGACCAGGACAGGAAAGGCTGCCAGCCTCAACCTTTCTCCAGGAATCTCTAAACTATGGTTCTGAGCTTGGGTCAATGGGCTTGCACTCATTCCTGCTGACAACCTCAGTCAGAAACAGAAATCCTTTAAGGAGGTTTCAATAACACTAAATCACAAAAGGATATTCTCCAACCCCAAGTAACCTCTTGGAAAACTTACTCAGTGACCCGCTGTTGTGGGAGGTGAGCCATAATTTAGCAGGTCATAAAAGGTTCTAAATAATAGAAAAGGTTCTAAATAATCTTTCCCCAGGAAGATAGGTACCTGGGAAAAGATAGGTTACTAAGGACAAATCACATGACTCTTTAAAAAGAGATTCTCTCTAGATGACTCACTGACTTCACTAGAGAAGCTTCTTCTCTTCCTCTTAGGTTCTGCCTCATCAGTTACATTGTACATCCTGTTGCTGAGAGAGTAAATGAGATGACACATAGCAAATGCCTATCAGTTCCCACTATTTAGTAGACACTTAATAGATTCTAATTTTCTCCTTTATCTTATTTCTTAATTTTTAGTTTAAATCTTTACTGTTATTTTGATTATTCACATAAATTTCATAAGTGAGATTATAAAACCAATAAGGGAAGAGAGTTATGTTTTGTACATTTTTTAAGCCTCAGCATAATACCTTACAGAAAAATATTAATTGCTATGTAATTACTGATTTAGTTATTACTTTGAAGTTTATTTTTCCATATGTAGATAATATAATCTTCTTTTTAAATTTCCTTGTATGACTTTCTGCTATCATACTAAATTATTATTCTGAGCAGAAGCTTGGCATGGAAAGGATATGAAATTCTAATATATATATTTGCATTTTGATTACTGAATCACCTATCAGTCAATTACACTTAAATTGCTTAGAAATTTTCACAAGCCCTTGAAATGATGGGTTTCATTCCTTCTCATAAATGGTGAGGCAAGAATACATTTGTATGTGTTGCAGTGAAAGTAACTGAAAGGAACTTAAATTTGAATTCTAAGTCTCTGCTGACACCTGTAAGAGTATAGACAAGCCATTCAATATGCCTCCTGTGGCACAAAGGGTAACAATAAAAAAATTATTATAATGATTAGAGGAAATAACTGTGTAAGTGCTCTATAATAGGAGCCCTTTAATTTAAAAAATGCACACTTATTTTGAAAAAAATGAAAAATAAGTGAAATAATTCATAATCTCACATCTCAATAATAAACTTTTGTTAACATCTTGAGATATTTTGAAGTCACAGATACATAAATTTTACCATTCTATTTTTTTAGTTCATCTTATAGTTTGTTGAATTTTGAAACTTTTCATGTCACAAATTTTTCAAAACCATTTTTTAACGTTATAACATATAATTTGGCCACTTCTCTTAGTTACATAAGTTTTTTTTTCTAATGTTTCACTTAAAGATAATTTTATTTTTAACATCCTTGCAATGTTCTTATATTCGTGTATATGAACATTTGTAAGATTCTTATATTTTAGGTTTACATCCTTAATATCTGCTACTTTAACCTTCCTTGATCCATTTAATCTGGAAATACCTCCATAGACACATGACTTGTACAAATCTATTATTCATTTTACTGAAATCCACACTTGGGTGCTGCCCTGGGCTAGTGTTAATAGTACTCACTTCATCTATTGAAGTCTAGTGGCTGCCTGACCCTCTCTCACTGAGCTTAATTTTTCTCCCCTTTCCACGGTCCACATTGAATCTATCTTTTCTAGAGTGTTATAATAATTTATCAAACTGTCCTTCCACCCAAAAAGTATTCTTTTAATTCATTTGTTTTTCTAGGATTTTTTATTTATTTATTTTTTAGCACTTACAATCACATCTATATTTTCTCCCTTCTGTGCTTTGCTTGTTAAGTTTGGTGTCAGAGCTGTAGTTCTAAGTTTATACAATGGAAGTGGTAGCCTAAATCATATTCTACAGAATACAGTGCAAACATGGGAAAGTTAAATATAACAACAACTTGCCATTATATAGCCCAGTAGCTAATACTTTGGAAAAGAGAATCAATATTCAATTTATTGCAGCAATTATAACACTGAGCTCAAACCAAGATAAAATATTACAGACATAAATATAAATATTTTTCTTTTATACTTGAAAATATAATTTTATAAATATGGGGTGGTAAGTGATCTGACTTGCCATGAATTCATATGAAATAAATAATTATACTTTATTTTTTAACATCTTTATTGGGGTATAATTGCTTTACAATGGTGTGTTAGTTTCTGCTTTATAACAAAGTGAATCAGTTATAAATATACATATGTCACCATATCTCTTCCCTCTTGTGTCTCCCTCCCTCCCACCCTCCCTATCCCACCCCTTCAGGCAGTCACAAAGCATCAAGCTGATCTCCCTGTGCTATGCAGCTGCTTCCCACTAGCTATCTACCTTACGTTTGGTAGTGTATATATGTCCATGCCTCTCTCTTGCTTTGTCACAGCTCACCCTTCCCCCTCCCCATATCCTCAAGTCCATTCTCTAGTAGGTCTGTGTCTTTATTCCTGTCTTACCCTTAGGTTCTTCATGACATATTTTTCCCTTAAATTCCATATATATGTGTTGGCATACGGTATTTGTCTTTCTCTTTCTGACTTACTTCACTCTGTATGACAGACTCTAGGTCTATCCACTTCATTACAAATAGCTCAGTTTTGTTTCTTTTTATGGCTGAGTAATATTCCATTGCATATATGTGCCACATCTTCTTTATCCATTCATCCAAAGATGGGTACTTAGGTTGTTTCCATCTCTGGGCTATGGTAAATAGAGCTGCAATGAACATTTTCTTCAATAAGTGGTGCTGGGAAAACTGGACAGGTACATGTAAAAGTATGAGATTAGATCACTCCCTAACACCATACACAAAAATAAGCTCAAAATGGATTAAAGACCTCAATGTAAGGCCAGAAACTATCAAACTCTTAGAGGAAAACATAGGCAGGACACTATATGACATAATTATACTTTTTTAGAAGGACCACAAGTATACATACCAGCAAAGCACACTAGCTGCTGATATAACTCATGTCAAAATACATTGTGTTTATAAATCAGAAGAAGGGTGGCACTTTTCTCACCATGTTTCTGACATTCTTTCCAGCAGCAAATTCTAATACATGAGAGACTCTTACAAATATGTATGAGTCCTGCTGTTAAGGCTTGCATCCAGTTGGTCTTTGGAGCTTGTCCTATCCAGCTGATACCCTTAGCTGCCTCTAAAGGGTAACACAGATGATGTTTAGGAGTCAGTGAGTTTCCCCTGCAGCATCTGAGATGGGCAGTCTTATGGATAGGAAACCACATTCCCCTCTTATCTCAGAGAACCGTCCCTAAATCTGTGATAACTATCACTTCATTCTACCAGGATGCCTCTTACAAGACTGTTCCCTAAGTTACAGCTTCCAACTGTGGTCATAACCTACCTAACTAATAGGAAACTTAGAGTTCTTGCCATGCATCGTGGAGTCCCACAGGTAACTAGAGTGGGCTTTGCTCTCTCTCCCTGTCTGTGCCTTTTGGCTATCTCCCAGCTGTCCCATTCCCAGGCTCTGACAGTACTGGAAATATCTGGGATTCTGCTGCTCAGTAACTTGCAAGCAGGAAGGAAAGCCAGCACCCTACATTCAAAATCACAACCAAATCTCAAGGGAGGGTTTTCTGTCCACCTCTCCTATACCCTACCAACACCCAACAGAGGCAGGGGAGCAATGTGAGTCTCCTATTTCTCCATAAATTCTTCTGTCCAACTCTTTCTTAACTTTCTTTTAAAATTTCTTCTATGTTAAAAGATCCTAGGAAATCAGTTCTGCCTATTTCCCAAGGAACCACGACCGTAACCCAAACTTGAGGGAGGATCCTTTGCAGTAGTTAAGGGCTGGGCCTTTATTCTCAGCCAGCTGAGGATTGTCACCACAGGATTGAACCCTGCCTTTTCCTTTCAGACACAGCTTATAAAAGAGGCTTACCACTAGTCTATGGCTGAGGTTAGGAAGGAGCATTTTCCTCAGATCTTTATTTTATGTTGTTACAGCAATTCTTATTACTTACTGCAGTTAGAACTAATAATTTTCTACTCTTTTAAGCGCTGTATTTGACAAATTTAGAATTATTACACATGTTGATGCACATATGTATGTAGTTTATCAACTAGTTCCTTTTTACATTTTAACCAATGAAAAGGTGATCACTTTTAAAATGTCATCAGTGTATCTTTGATTTTGCTTAAGCAATGTCACTGTATTACTCCTGGTTTATCACCTTGATCTAGCAATAAGTACAGGCAGCATTAATGCTCATATCTATTACCCCTCAATACATCACAAATTCTATTCTGTGGTCTGGAATTCCCAATGTTCCATTTATGAATGCTATTTGTGACGAAAGCTGGACCATTTTCCCTAGCAAGCCAGTTAAAATACATATGGGCATTGATTTGTTTCTTTTGAAACTAGGACATTGATTCAATTATCATATTGGAGGAAGTTCATGTCGGTAAACTTATATCACTTCTCTTATACATATCTAATAAATGTTTCACAATTCAAGATTTTACCTAGAAGTATGTAAAATGAAAAAATATTCAGGACCTTGACGAAATAAAGAGTTTAGTTTAATATCGCTGTCCTTGCACAATGAAGAAACCACCTGAAATAAATATGTTCTTCAAGCAGCACTTTTCATGAATAGTTTTTAGCTATTCCTGTAAGAGACAGCAACATTATTTTTGTATTGCTGAAGTGCTTTGAGAGTAATGTCCTGGTGACAGCATAAACAAAACACAAAGGCCAGTTTGTTTTTATACTTAAATGGGGGATTGTTGGTGAAGAGCTGTGCCAGCCAGTACAGAGTGGGATAATGTTTTATTCCTCTCAAGATAGATGGATTGCTGAATTGCCTGAGATCCTGCTGTTTTATACCTTGCCCCTTGAATTTGAAAATAACTGCTCCTTTTTTTCTGAATGGATAGTGAGAAAATATATAATTTCAGTAAAACTCAACTCATAATATTGTCATTAAAATTATGTCCACCTGGTATTTTATCCACACAATATATTGCCAAAATATTAAATGTCTTATTTATTAAATATTATATTTTTGGTAAATTATATCATTATAAGACAGGGTATGGGCAATTGGCCAGTGGGTTACACTTTTAAAATATTCCTTCAAATGAAAGGAATTAAGTTTTACATCATTGATAAAGCCATTATTTGAAACTTTTTTGCTGGGAGATAATAAATTCAACAAATGTCTTTTGAGTGCCACAGTGAAGTCTCTGTAGGGGATAGACATAAAAAGAAAGCATAGTTTCCACAATCAAGGAGCTCTAAACAAATAGAGAAAAATTATTACATGTACAGAAGATTATAACAGAGGGATGCAGGAAAGTTACAATGACTATGAGACAAAAAAGGGAAAGTACTTCCCATGGAGATGAATAATTGGAAACGATGGAACATGGAAAAGGAGTCTCACAGCTGAGGAGGGAGAAATTAGAAGAGAGAAATGGAGTTGGATCATGGAGATCCTTAAATACAAAGAGATAATTTGATTTTTGTCCTGTAGATATAAAGGAGTTATGATGGCTAGTTTTATGTGTCAGTTGACTAGGCTGTAACATCTAGTTGTTTAATCAAACACCAATTTGGCTTTGCTGTGAAGATATTTTGTCGGTGTGGTTAGCATCTAAAATCAGTTGACTTTAAATAAGTAAGTTATCCTCCATAAGGAGGGAAGGCTTCAACCAATCACTTGAAGGCCTTAAGAGGAAACACTGAAGTTTCCCAGAGAAAAAGAAATTCTGCCTTAAGTCTGTAGCATCAGCTCCTGCCGAGTTTCCAGCCTTCTTTCCTACTCTAGGGATTTCTTACTTGCCAGCCTGCCACACACAGTCACTGAGCCAATACCTTAGAATAAATCTTTTTATATATAAACACATATATATCCTATATACTGTACATATATATTCTATATGCTATACATGTATTCTATATGTTATACACACACACACACACACACACACACACAGGCACACACATATCATGTTGGTTCTATTGTTTGTTTCTCTGGAGCAGCCTGACTAAATCAAGACTTATTACAAATTTTCAACAAAACTGTGCTTATAACTATTATGACACAATTAAGTCTTGTAATTTTAAGCTTTTATTGAACATTAATTTATGCCAAGTTTAAATGTTTTGAGAAAAAATAATCACAAAATATAGTACCAGTTTTAGTAATTTTCTGCACTCTGCACAGGAAAATACTGTTTTTTCCAAATTCTTTCATTTAACCAATCAATACAACATTGTTATAAGATAGATATTAATAATGAGGCTATTATTATCTTTCTAATTTTACTAATGAATAAACTGAATTTATAGCTAATATATGTGAGGCTCAGGGCCAAACTGCATGCTACAGCTCATGAAATGTTGTGTATTTAACCACTAAAGTGCACATCTTCTCCTAATGTAAAACAAATTGGCTGCAGTCAATGACACATGATCAGAATAAAACTATGCCTTTAAATATTCATAAAAGAAAATATAAACAGGCATATTTGTTAGAGAAGAGAGTTTTTGCAGTACGCGGGCCTCTCACTGTTGTGGCCTCTCCCATTGCAGAGCACAGGCGCCGGGCACGCAGGCTCAGCGGCCATAGCTCACGGGCTTAGCCGCTCCGCGGCATGTGGGATCTTCCCGGACCGGGGTACGAACCCGTGTTCCCTGCATCGGCAAACAGACTCTCAACCACTGCGCCACCAGGGAAGCCCAAAGAAAAAAACAGGGAAGTAGCTTAGATCATGACTACCAGATCTAAGAAAAGTTAAAGTGATTGTAGTGTTTTCACAACCTCAGACAGCCAACTTCCACCAGATTTTAACAAACGTTGACAAACTATTACAGTAGTGCTATTCAAAGTATGATTCTAAGACTATCAACATCAGCATCATGACCCAGGAATTTACTAGAAGTGCAAATTTGGAAGCTTCAACGCAGATTTTACATATCAGAATTTCTTAGAGTGAGGTCTGGGAATTTGTATTTTAAACGAGTTTACCAAATGATCCATGTCATGTAAAGTTTGAAAAGCACTGCACTACAGCAGCAAGAACCAGCAAATAAGATGTGAGGTAAGCTTCGCCAGGACACCAGAATAAAAATACCAATTTGGAAATAACTGGAATTAACAGTGGTTGATGAATGTTCTGTCTTAGTATGATACAAGATAAGAATCTGGGACCACAATAAATCCAGAAGGGACAGAACTTAAGTAGTATCATGGAGAAGATGAAACTCTCCCACTCAGGTAAGGATGAGTTTGGACACAAAGAATAGGTTACATAGCATAAGTGAAAGTGGTCAGGGTGATATGCATCAAGGATCAAAGCAGAGTTAAAGATTAAGGCAGATGGGATAAGCTGAAGAGGCAAAAATCCTGGGACAAAAGAATAGCTATTTTAGAGTGTGACTAAAGATGTAAGAATCCATAGCCAAAGGTCTGAAGTTGAATATAAACTGTTTATTTGGAAACAGGCAGCCCAGATATGTTAGGCCAACCACATCACATTTGCCAATTTTCCATCCTAAAGAATTAGGTCTTGTTAATAGGTAATACTATCACAAATTGTGCCACTGAATCATATGACTATGAAGCCACAGAAATATTTTTGGCACTCTTTATGTGCCAAGTTCAGTGATAAATAACAGAGATAAAAAATTAAGTGAGACAAGTGTGATCTCTGCCATTAGGAGAGTCAGGCATTAAATACACAGTTATTATACAAGTAAGTAATTATGATTGCTGTAAGTATTACCCAGGAAAAGTACAAGTATTATGAAACTGAATCACAGGATACCTAAGCTAGCCTGCAAAGAGGAAGGGTAGGAGGATGATCAGGAATGGTTCCCAGAGGAAGTAAATTTTAAGTTATAACCTCAAAGATGAGATGAAGTTGATTAAAACAAGAGCTCGGGAAAAAGTGTTCTAGGCCAAGAGGGAAGTCTGTACAGAGTCTGTACATTGGGGAAAAACATGAGGATGGCCAGGGTGGTTGGAATGTAGTGAATAAAGGGAGAATGCACAAGATGAGATTAGTGATGATACAGACCCATTATGCCCTGTTGAAGAATTGAATAGCATCCTAATTGCAGTAGAAAAACACAGGACAATTTTAAGCCAGTAAATAATATGATGACATCTGCATTAAAAAATATATCCTTCTAGGTGATATGATAGGGTATTTGACACAAATTACACAGGGAAAACTTTTAGGAGGTTATCGTACTAGTTCAGGCAAGGCATGGTGATGACTCAGATTATGTTAATGGTAGTGAGGAAAGAAAAAACAGACAGATTCAATATATGTATATTTACCAAGCACAAACCAATGGGCTACTGGCCAAAGAGGAAGAAAAAAATATAAAGTATACAATCTCGGTTTTTGGTATGAGCAGATGAGTAGAGATTTGTACCATTAAGATAGGGAAGACTGGTGGAACCAAGTTTCAGAGAAAAGTCAAGAATTCAACTTTGGACTGTCCAAGTTTAAGATGCCTATCAGTTACCCAGTATAAATGTAAATATAAAGTAGACCAGTGGATTGATGGGTCTGAAGCTCAGAAAAGACACTTTGCCTGAAGATGTAAGTTTGGATTCATTATATGTGGTAGGTCAAGTTATTAGGGTGGATGAAAATGCCTAGGAAGAGAAGATGAAATGAGAAGAGATCTCTTATCTTTCAATCTTTAAAGGATGATAATAAAAATGTTGCACTGGCAAAGGAAACTGAAAAGGAATGGTTAGAAAAGCAAGAGGCAAAGATGAGTGCAACAGAAACCAGTTGAAGAGATGTTTCAACTAAGAAGGAGTCAGTAAATATGAGACAGAGAGCAAAAGGATTAAAAAGAATGAAGTGAATAGGACTGACCAATTTACAGTCCTTTATTTTCCTGCATTTATTGTACTTTCTTAGTCAATCTCGGTTACACGTGTCCACATCCACTGATTTGTTCCAAGCCAGAATCCTCTATGTCATTTATAACATCTTCTCTCTAATCTCCCACATACAACCTACATCTTTAAATAGCATCTTTAAAATACTGAAAGAAAATGGAAAAAAAAAACCCCTGTGAATCTAGAATTCCATACCTAACAAAATATCTCTCAAAAATGTAGGATAGGGCTTCCCTGGTGGCGCAGTGGTTGAGAGTCCGCCTGCCGATGCAGGGGACACAGGTTCGTGCCCCGGTCTGGGAAGATCCCACATGCCACAGAGCGGCTAGGCCCGTGAGCCATGGCCGCTGGGGCTGCGCGTCCGGAGCCTGTGCTCCGCAATGGGAGAGGCCACAACAGTGAGAGGCCCGCGTACCGCAAAAAAAAAAAAAAATGTAGGATACATACTTAATAATTTTTTAGATAAAAAAAACCTAAGCAAATTCATTGCCATCAGACTTGTACCATAGTAATGGCAAAGGAAGTTCTTCAGGCAGAGGGAAAATGATACCAGATGGTGTTCCCTAGAGCTGTGCAGTACAGAAGCCCAGAGTATCAAAACCCATATTCTATCTACACTACTTTTGAGTCAGAAGCTGAAAGGGATATTGGCAGAAACCCAGTTGTCATTTAACTTATTTTTTAACTTTTTATATATTTATAAATGAACACTAGTAAATTAAATTAATGTATCAGTCTCAGATTACCTATAATCAAATCGATTGTTTGATGTCTTATATAATTGATATTTTATGCACAATAAAATCTATTATTGAGTAGTTACTTAATAATGTATACATAATACAATCTCTAACTTAGAACTTGCACTAAGATTAGTTGTTTCACCATGCCAGAATATAAAATATGGTTATGTTGTGTTCAATACTTAAATTACTTTAAAACCCTGATAATTTTTTTTTCATCTTAGCATTAAGGAGTTAGTGAAAATTTGAATAAGAATCAACAAATACTTTTAAAAGGTGTTCATATCTTTTTTTTTTTTTTTTTGGCAGAAAATAACCCTTGTGTTTCTACAAATGGCTTTCCTATGGGAGGTAGTATTTTATTTTTCTTTTTTCTCTTAGGGTTTTATTGAGATATAATTGACATATAGCATTGTATAGGGTTAAGGTATACAGTATAATGATTTGACTTACATACATGATGAAATGATTACCAAAATAAGTTTAGTGAAGATCCATCATTGCATGTAGATACAAAATAAAAGAAAAAAATATTTTTTTCCTTGTGATGAGAACACTTAGGATTTACTCTCTTAACAATTTTCATACATAATATACCACAGTGTTAATTATATTAATCATGCTGTACATTACATTCTTAGTTCTTATTTATCTTATAACTGGAAGATTGTATGTTTTGAAACACCTTCCTCTAATTTCTCTTCCTCTCACTCTTGGCCTCTGTTAACCAAAAATCTGAAAAAAGGGTTTGTTTATTTGTTTATTTGTCTTTTGAAATTTAATTGACCTACAATCCTATATTACTTCCTGGTGCACAAAATAGTGATTCAATATTTCTATACATTACAAAATGTTTGCCACAATGTTTCGTTACCATATATTACCATTCAAAGATATTACATTATTATTGACTATACTCCCCACACAGTTTATATCACCCGCATGACTCATTTATTGTGTAACTGGAAGGTTGTACCTTTTAATTTCCCTCACTTATTTCACTCATCCCCCACTCCTTTCAATTTCCCTTACGCTTGTTCATTTACTTTATTCTTTTATTCTATATAAAGGTGAAATATATGATATTTGTCTTTCTCTGATATATTTTACTTAGCACAATATGCTCTAGGTCCATTTATATTGTCACAAATGGCAAGATTTCATTCTTTGCTTATGGCTGAGTAACACTCCAGTTTTTATTTATACCACTTATTTACTCATTCATTTATTGATAGGCACTTAGGTGGCTTCCATATCTTGGCTATTGTAAATACTACTGCAATGAACATAAGGGTGTATATATCTTTTTGAATTACTACTTTTATTTTTTTGTATTTTATTTAATTTATTTTTTATATAGTAGGTTCTTATTAGTTATCTATTTTATACATATTAGTGTATATATGTCAATCCCAACCTCCCAGTTCATCCCATCACCACCAAACCCCACCACCTCCCCCCCTTGGTGTCCATATGTTTGTTCTCTACATCTGTGTTTCTATTTCTGCCCTGCAAACCAGTTCATCTGTACCATTTTTCTAGGTTCCACATATATGTGTTAATATACAATATTTTTCTCTTTCTGACATACTTCACTCTGTATGACAGTCTAGATCCATCCACATCTCTACAAATGACCCAATTTCATTCCTTTTTATGGCTGAGTAATATTCCATTGTATATATGTACCAAATCTTCTTTATCCATTTGTCTGTCAATGGGCATTTAGGTTGCTTCCATTACCTGGCTATTGTAAATAGTGCTGCAATGAACATTGGGGTGGATATGTCTTCATGAATTACAGTTTTCTCTGGGTATATGCCCAGTAGTGGGATAGTAGTAGCTGGGTCATATGGTAATTCTATTTTTAATTTTTTAAGGAACCTCCATACTGTTCTCCATAGTGGCTGTATCAATCTTCATTCCCACAAACAGTGCAAAAGAGTTCCCTTTTCTCCACACCCTCTCCAGAATTTATTGTTTGTAGATTTTCTGATGATGCCCATTCTAACTGGTGTGAGGTGATACCTCATTGTAGTTTTGATTGGCATTTCTCTAATAATTAGTGATGTGGAGCAGCTTTTCATATGCTACTTGGACATCTGTATGTCTCCTTTGGAGAAATGTCTATTTAGGTCTTCTGCCCATTTTTGGATTGGGTTGTTTGTTTTCTTGATATTGAGCCGCATGAGCTGTTTATATATTTTGGAGATTAATCCTTTGTCCATTGATTCATTTGCAAATATTCTCTCCCATTCTGAGGGTTGTCTTTTTGCCTTGTTTTTAGTTTCCTTTGTTTTGCAAAAGCTTTAAGTTTCATTAGGTCCCATTTGTTTATTTTTGTTTTTATTTCCACTATTCTAGGAGGTGGATGAAAAAAGATTTTGCTGTGATTTATGTCAAAGATTGTTCCTCCTATGTTTTTCTCTAAGAGTTTTATAGTGTCCAGTCTTATATTTAGGTCTCTAATCCATTTTGAGTTTATGTTTGTGTATGGTGTTAATGAGTGTTCTAATTTCATTCTTTTACATGTAGCTGTCCAGCTTTCCCAGCATCACTTACTGAAGAGACTATCTTTTCTCCATTGTATATCCTTGCCTCCTTTGTCACAGATTAGTTGACCATACATGGGTGGGTATATCTCTGGGCTTAGTATCCTGTTCCACCGATCTATATTTCTGTTTTTGTGCCAGTACCATATTGTCTTGATTAGTGTAGCTTTGTAGTATAGTCTGAAGTCTGGAAGCCTGATTCCCCCAGCTTCATCTTTCTTTCTCAAGATTACTTTTGCTATTCAGGGTCTTTTGTGTTTCCATACAAATTGTGAATTTTTTGTTCTAGTTCTGTGAAATATGTCATTGGTAGTTTGTAGGGATTGTGTTGAATTTGTAGATTACTTTGGGTAGTATAGTCATTTTCACAATATTGATTCTTTGAATCCAAGAACATGGTACATCTCTCCATCTGTTTGTGTCATCTTTGATTTCTTTCATCAGTGTTTGTAGTTTCCTGAGTACAGGTTTTTTACCTCCTTAGGTAGGTTTATTCCTAGGTATTTTATTCTTTTTGTTGCAATGGTGAAAGGGATTGTTTCCTTAATTTCTCTTTCTGACCTTTCATTGTTAGTGTATAGGAATTCAAGAGATTTCTGTGCATTAATTTTGTATTCTGCAACTTTACCCAATTCATTGATTAGCTCTAGTAGTTTTCTGGTGGCATCTTTAGGATTCTCTATGTATAGTATCATGTCATCTGCAAACAGTGACAGTTTTACTTCTTTTCCAATTTGTCTTCCTTTTATTCATTTTTCTTCTCTGATTGATATAGCTAGGACTTCCAAAACTATGTTGAATAATAGTGGTGAGAGAGGACATCCTTGTCTTTTTCCTGATCTTAGAGGAAATGCTTTCAGTTTTTCACCTTTGAGAATGATGTTTGCTGTGGGTTTGTCATTTACAACCTTTATTATGTTGAGGTAGGTTTCCTCTTTGCCCACTTTCTGGAGAGTTTTTATCATAAATCGGTGTTGAATTTTGTAGAAAGCTTTTTCTGCATCTATTGAGATGATCATATGGTTTTTCTCCTTCAATTTGTTAATTAGGTTTATCACATTGATTGATTTGTGTATATTAAAGAATCCTTGCATTCCTGGGATAAACCCCACTTGATCATGGTGTATGTTCTTTTTAATGTGTTGGATCCTGTTTGCTAGTGTCTTGTTGAGGAATTTTGCAGCTATATTCATCAGTGTTATTGGTCAGTAACTTTCTTTTTTTTTGTAGTATTTCTTTCTGGTTTTGGTATCAGGGTGATGGTGGCCTCAGAGAATGAGTTTGGGAGTGTTCCTTCATGTACAATTTTTTGGAAGAGATTGAGACGGATGGGTGTTAGCTCTTCTCTAAATGTTAGTGAAAGCATCTGGTCCTGGGCTTTTTTTTGTTGGAAGATTTTTAATCGCAGTTTCAATTTCATTACTTGTGATTGATCTGTGCATATTTTCAATTTATTCCTGGTTCCATCTTGGAAGGTTATACCTTTCTAAGAATTTTTCCATTTCTTCCAGATTGTCCATTTTATTGGCATAGAGTTGCTTTTAGTA
Organism: Lipotes vexillifer; assembly: GCF_000442215.2. Taxonomy (NCBI): domain Eukaryota; kingdom Metazoa; phylum Chordata; class Mammalia; order Artiodactyla; family Lipotidae; genus Lipotes; species Lipotes vexillifer. The sequence continues at coordinate 422,910 of NW_006790222.1, read as the reverse complement.
GTCCCTTAGGATGCTTTGTATTTCTGCGGTGTCTGTTGTAACTTCTCCTTTTGCATTTTCAATTTTATTGATTTGAGTCCTCCCCCTCTTTTTCTTGATGAGTCTGGCTAAAGGTTTATCAATTTTGTTTATCTTCTCCAAGAACCAGGTTTTAGTTTTATTGATCTTTGCTATCATTTTCTTTGTTTCTATTTCATTTATTTCTGTTCTGATCTTTATGATTTATTTCCTTCTACTAATTTTGGGTTATTTTGTTCTTCTTTCTCTAGTTCCTTTAGGCATAAGGTTAGACTGTTTGAGATTTTTCTTGTTTCTTGAGATAGGCTTGTCTTGCTATAAACTTCCATCTTAGAACTGTTTTTGCTGCATGCCACAAGTTTTGGTTCATCGTGTTTTCATTGTAATTTGTCTCTAGGTATTTTCTGATTTCTTCAGTGATCTCTTGGTTATTTGGTAATGTATTGTTTAGCCTCCATGTGTTTGTGTTTTTTACCTTTTTTTCCCCCCCGTAATTGATTTCTAATCTCATAGCATTTTGGTCGGAAAAGATGCTTGATATGATTTCAGTTTTCTTAAATTTACTGAGGCTTGATTTATGACCCAAGATATGATCTATCCTGCAGAATGTTCTGTGTGCACTTGAGAAGAAAGTGTAATCTGCTGTTTTTGGATGGAATGTACTATAAATATCAATTAAATCTATCTGGTCTATTGTGTCATTTAAAGCTTGTGTTTCTGTATTAACTTTCTGTCTGTATGATCTGTCCATTGATGTAAGTGAGGTGTTAAAGTCCTCCACTATTATTGTGTTACTGTTGATTTCCTTCTTTTATAGCTGTTAGCAGTTGCCTTATGTATTGAGGTGCTCCTAGGTTGGGTGCATATATACTTATAATTGTTATATCTTCTTCTTGGATTGATCCCTTGATCATTATGTAGTGTCCTTCCTTGTCTCTTGTAATAATCTTTATTTTAAAGTTTTTTTTTTCTGATATGAGTGTTGCTACTCCAGCTTTCTTTCAATTTCCATTGGCATGGAATTTCTTTTTCCATCCCCTCACTTTGAGTCTGTATGTGTCCCTAGGTCTGAAGCAGGTCTCTTGTAGACAGCATATATATGGGTCTTGTTTTTGTATCCATTCAGCAAGCCTGTGCCTTTTGGTTGGAACATTTAATCCATTCACGTTTAAGGTAATTATCGATATGTATGTTCCTATTCCCATTTTCTTAATTGTTTTTGGATCCTTTTTGTAGGTCCATTTCTTCTGTTGTGTTTCCTACTTAGAGAAGTTCGTTTAGCATTTGTTGTAGAGAGGGTTTGGTGGTGCTGAATTATCTTAGCTTTTGCTTGTCTGTAAATCTTTTGATTTCTCGATTGGCTCTGAATGAGATCCTTGCCCAGTATAATAATCTTGGTTGTAGGTTTTTCCATTTCATCACTTTAAATATATCATGCCATTCCCTTCTGGCTTGTAGAGTTTCTGCTGAGAAGTCAGCTGTTAACCTTATGGGAGTTCCCTTGTATTTATTTGTCATTTTTCCCTTGCTGCTTTCAATTATTTTTCTTTGTCTTTAATTTTGGCCATTTTGATTACTATGTGTCTCAGCATGTTTCTCCTTGGGTTTATCATGCCTGGGACTCTGCGCTTCCTGGATTTCAGTGGCTATTTCTTTTCGCATGTTAGGGAATTTTCAACTATAATCTCTTCAAATATTTTCTCGGGTCCTTTCTCTCTCTCTTCTCCTTCAGAGACCACTATAATATGAATGTTGTTGCATTTAAAGTTGTCCTAGAGGTCTCTTAGGCTGTCTTTTTCTTTCATTCTTTTTCCTTTATTCTGTTCTGTGGCAGTGAATTTCACTGTTCCATCTTTCAGGTCACTTATCTGTTCTTCTGCTTCAGTTATTCTGCTATTGATTCCTTCTAGTGTATTTTTCATTTCTGTTATTGTATTGTTCATTTCTGTTTGTTTGTTCCTTAACTCTTCTAGGTCTTTGTTAAACATTTCTTGTATCTTCTCCATCTTTGCCTCCATTCTTTTTCTGAGGTCCTGGATCATCTTCACTATCATTATTCTGAATTCTTTTTCTGGAAGGTTGCCTATCTGCACTTCATTTAGTTGTTTTTCTGGGGTTTTATATTGTTCTCTCTTCTGGTACAAAGTTCTCTGCCTTTTCATTTTATGTATCTTTCTGTGAATGTAGTTTTCCTTCCATAGGCTGCAGAATTGTAGTTCTCTTGCTTCTGCTCTGTGCCCTCTGGTCAAATTAGTATTTTTCTTTGAAAAAAAAAATAGAAGTGGAATTGATAGGTTGTATGGTAGTTCTGTTTTTAATTTTTTGAATAATCTCCATACTGTTTTCCAAAGTGACTTCACCAATTTACCTTCCCACCTACAGTGCACAAGGGTTCCCTTTTCTCCACATCCTTGCTAACAGCTGTTATTTGCTGTCTTTTTGATAAAAACCATTCTGGCAAGCGTGAAGTGATATCTTATTGTGGTTTTGATGTGTAGTTCCCTGATGATTAGTGATGTTTAGCATCTTTTAATTTTTCTTTTGGCCATCTGCATGTCTTCTTTAGAATAATATCTATTCAGATCTTCTGCTCATCTTTTAATAGGGTTGTTTGTCTTTTTCATATTTAGTTGCATGTGTTGGATATTAACTACTTATTAGATATTTCATTTGCAAATATTTTCTCCCATTCAATATGCAGCCTTTTCATTTTGTTGACAATTTCCTTTGCTATGCAAAAGCATTTTAGTTTGATTAGGTCCTGTTTGTTTATTTTTGCTTCTGTTTCCCTTGGCTGAGGAGACATTCCAAACAACTATTGCTAAGAGCAATGTCAAAGAACACACTGCCAATGTTTTCTTCTAGGAGTTTTATAGTTTCAGGTCTTACTGAATGGATTTAACTCTAATCCATTTTAAGCTTATTTTTTAATATGGTGTGAGAAAGTAGGCCAGTTTAATTCTTTTGCATGTAGTTGTTCAGTTGTCCCAACACCATTTATTGAACAGCCTGTCTTTTTCCCAGTGTATATTTTTGCCTCCTTTTTGGTAGATTAATTGACCATATAAGTATGGGTTGATTTCTGCACTCTCTATTTTGTTCCACTGATCTATGTGTCTAGTATAGGTTGAAATCAAGGCATGTGATACCTTCAATTTTGTTCTTCTTTTGCCAGATTATTTGGCTATTTGGGTCATTTGTACTTCCATGAAAAGTTTAGAATGATCTGTACTAGTCTATGAAAAGTGCCATTGGTATTTTGATAAGGATTTCACTAGATCTTAGAATGACTTGGGTAGTATCGTCATTTTTAAAATATTAATTCTTCCAATGATCATAATATATCTATCCAGTCGTTTGTGTCACCTTCAGTTTCTTTCATCACCCTCTTATAGTTTTCTGAGTACAGGTCTTTTACCTCCTTAAATTTATTCCTGGGTGTTTTATTGTTTGTGATGTGATGGTAAGTGGGATTGTTTTTAAATTTCTCTGATAGTTTGTTGTCAGTGTATAGAAACACAACAGAATTCTGTACATTAATTTTTTATCCTGCAACTTTAATTAATTAATTTATTAGTTCTAATAGTTTTATGGTGGCATCTTTAGGATTTTCTCTCTCTCTATATATATATATATCATGTCATCTGCAAACAGTGAGTTTTACTTCTTCTTTTTCAACTTGAATTCCTTTTATTTATATTTCTTGTCTGATTGTGTGGCTAGGATTTTCAATACTATTTTGAATAAAAGTGGTGAGAGTGAGTATCCCTGTCTTGTTCTTGATCTTAGAGGAAAGGCTTTCAGCTTTTCATCATTGAATATGATGCTGGCTTTAGGTTTGCCATATATGGCCTTTATTATATGGTATGTTCCCTCCACACCCAATTTGTTGAGAGGTTTTCATCATAAATAGATGTTGAATTTTGTCAAAAGCTTTTTCTGCATCTGTTGAGATAACCATATGATTTTTATCCTTCATGTATCACACTGACTAATTTGTGCATATTGAACCATTCTTGAATTCTGGGATAAATCCCACTTGATCATGGTGTATGATCCTTTTAATATATTTTTGAGTTCAGTTTGCTAGTATTTCATTGAGGATATTTGTATCTATGTTCATCAGTGATATCGGCCTTTAATTTTCTATTTTTATAGTGTTTTTGTCTGGTTTTGGTACCAGGATGATTCTGGCCTTAGAATGAGTTTGGAAGAAGCCCTCCTTCAATATATTGGAATAGTTTGAGAAGGACAGGCATTAATTCTTTTTTAAATGTTTAGTAGAATTCAACTGTTAAGCTGTCTGGTCCTGGACTTTTGTTTGTTGGGAGTTTTTTTTTTTTTTTTTTAACTACTGATTCAATTTCATTACTGGTAAATGATCTGATTTCCATGTATTTGTTCAGTTTTTCTTGGTTGTCCATTTTATTGTTGTATAATTGTTTGTAGTAATATCTCATGATCTCTTGTATTTCTGTGATGTTGGCTATAATTTCTCATTTTTCACTTCTGATTTTATTTACATCTTCTCTTTCTCTCTCTATCTGATGTGTCTGGCTAAAGGTTTATCACTTTTGTTTCTTATCTTTTCAAAGAAATAGCTCTTTGTTTCATTAATATTTACTATTTTTTTTGGTCTCTATTTCTTTATTTCTGTTCTGATCTTTATTATTTCTTTTCTTCTACTAACTTTGGGTTTTGTTTGTTCTTCTTTTTCTGGCTCCTTTAGCTGTAAGGTTATTCTGTTTACTTGAAATTTTTATTGTTTCCTGAGGTGGGTTTGTATCACTACAAACTTTCCTCTTTGAGCTACTTTTACTGCATCCCATAGATTTTGGATCATTGTGTTTTCATTTTCATTGGTCTCCAGGTATCTTTTGATTTTCTCTTTGATTTCTTCAGTTGTTTAGTAGCATATTGTTTATCCTCCCCATGTTTGTGGTTTTTGTAAGTTTTTTCCTGTAGCTTATTTCTGGTCTGATAGCATTTTATGGTTGGAAAAAGTGCTTGATATGATTTCAGTCTTCTTAAGTTTATTGAGCCTTGTTTCATGGCATAGCATGTGATCTCTCCTGAGGAATATTTCATGTGCCCTTGAAAAGAATGTGTATTATTCTGCTTGCTATTGGATAGAGTGTTCTTTATATACCTGTTATGGCTGCATAACCTAATGTGTCATTTAAGGCCACTGTTTCATTATTGATTTTCTTTCTGAATGATCTCCCCAAGGATGGAAGTGGGGTGTTAAAGTCCCCTATTTTATTACTGTCAGTTTCTCTCTTTATGGTTTCTAATATTTAGTTTATGTATTTAGGTGCTTCGATGTAGGGTGCATATATATTTATAATTATTTTATCTTCTTTTGATCGATCCCTTTAGCATTATATAATATCCTTCTTTGCCTCTTGCTACATTCTATGTTTTAAAGTCTACTTTGTCTGATATGAGTATTGCTACTCCAGCTTATTTTCATGTCCATTTGCATGGAATTCCTTTTTCCATTCTCTCCTTTTCAGTCTGTGGGTCTTTAGATCTGAAGTGAGTTTCTTATAGGCAGCATATATAGAGAGATCTCTTTTTTTATCCATTCAGCCAGTTTATGTCTTTTGACTGGAGGATTTAGTCCATTTACACTTAATGTAATTATTGATAGGTATGTACTTATTGCCATGTGTTAATTGTTTTGGGCTTATTTTCGTAGTTCTTTTCTTTTCTCTCTTCCCCTGTGATCTGATGATTGTTCTAGTGTTACATTTGGATTCCTGTTTCTTTTTTTTGTGTGTATTTATTGCAGATTTTTGGGTTTTGGTTACCATGAGATTTACATATACTAACCTATATATGTGTATACATGATTATTTTAAGTTGATGATAACTAAAGTTCAAACGCATCTAATAACACTGCATTTCTACTACCCACTCCATATTTAATGTTTTTGACATCATATTCTACATCTTTTTGTTTTGTATATCCCTTTACTTATTGTCGCTATAGTTGATTTTACTACTTTTGTCTTTTAAGTTTCCTACTAGCTTTAAAGGGGTTTACTTACTACATTTACTGTATATATGCCTTTACCAATGAGATTTTTCCTTTCAAAATTTTTATATTTCTAGTTGTAGTCTTGTCTTTTCTGCTTAGGGAAGTCCCTTTAACATTTCTTGTAAGGCCTATTTAGTGGTGCTGAACACTTTTAGCTTTTGTTTCCTGTAAACTAGCTTTTAATCTCTCTTTCAAATCTGAATGATGGCCTTTTCCTGAGATAGCATCTTCTGAGTCATTAAAATCTGATAAAACAAAAAGACTCAGAAAGAAAATCTGGTTGAATTTATCAATCAATCAATAAGCATTTGTCATAAACCTATTTTATGTAAGCTCTGTGTTAGATGCCTATTATCAGAAATATAAAGCATGGTGTTAGATTGCAAGGAGTTTATGTGATAAAAGTAACTAACAACTTTTAACACTCACTATGTCGAAGTGCTATATGAGGTAAGTTTTTTTCATGTTCTTTCATTTAATTAAATCTCACAGTATTCCTATTATGGAGGCATTATTATTGTTATTTCATTTAACAAATAAAAATATTGAGATTTAAAGGGCTTAAGTAACTTGGCTATGGACAAACAGTAAGTAAATGTAAAACACGATACTAAACTCCAGGGTGTAAGAAATTAAAGCTTATGTTTTCAACTATTTAGATCCACCACCTCTCTCTTTACAACACATTGGGAAGGCAAGAAAAATATATTTGAAAAAACGAACAATGCAAGTTAGGAGAAAAAATACTCTTTTATTTTTCTTTGTTTAGGCAACATTCTCTACTGTTAAGCAATACTTGTGAACTTATTAAATTGAAAAATATTAATAAGCATCTTCAGCAACTAGGGCTTTCCCAGTTTTAATAAAGAAGGAAACAGACAGCTTAATCAGTGAGAGTACAGAAATAGATGACACCCTGAAAACCATAAGTTAGATAAGTTAAAGCCCTCAAGGCTCTTTCAACATCTCTTGTAGTTATCGCCACACCAAATTTGAACACATCAGCCTTAAACTACTAGAAATTTAGGAGCCAGCTAACAAAATTATCAAAGGGCTGAAGAGAATCTCCCTAGAGAAAGTAAAGTTAAAACAACAGCTAAAGTTGTTAGAATTAATAGAAGTTAATCAGTGTTCTGTTTTAGGTTGAACTGAAGTGGGTATATAAGACAACAGAGAATTCAAATAGGTCAGGGCATAGGTGAGGTTGTGGAGATAATAAAACTTTTCCACTTAAGGATAAATGAGTTTGGACACAAAATCAGAGCAGAATGTCCAGCATGAGTAACAACAGGTCAGTCTACTGACTGGTACAGGTTTGACAAGCTAGGGAGTCAAAATCTTAGGATAGAGATAAGTGGTGCAGATTTTTAGAAGGAAGCTTAATAATACACAAGAACTCTTAGACAAAGATCTAAAATAAATGAAACACTTATTCAAAGGCAAGCAGGTCAGTTCTATCTTTTTAACTCTATCATAATGCCTGATAATTCAAACTTAGAGAATCAGACCCTCTAATATAAACACACAATGTGTATAGATTCATTCTTCCATGCATTCAGCACATATTTGGTACCCTGTGTAGTAATCACAATGATGCACATCATACCTGTGATAAATGAAAGGTAAATGAGACAAATATGATCTTTGCTGTAGTGAAAATTATATTATAGTGGAAGAGTTAGACATTAACTAAATAATTATAAAAGTGTGTTTTTAATTATAATTTTGATCAGCTATAAAGGAAAGTTACTGAGTATTGCAAGAATGAATTACAGAAGGAGGTATCCAAGTTTGCAAATTCGTAAAGTAGAATATACAGCCTGAAAGACGTCATTTAGCCAGGCAAATATTTGGAAAAAAAATTCCTGACAGAGGAAGAATAGTCTTAAAGTTAGGAAAAACAAGGAGATGGCCAGAGTTGATAGAATACAGTGAAGAAAGGGGAAAAGAGAACACGATGAAGCTGTAGGGTTGGCTAGAAACCAACAGGACATTATATACTATGTTGAAGATTTTGAATATTATCTTAATTGTAGCTTAGGAAAACACTGAACACTTTTATGCCAGTAAACAATGTGATGACATTGGCATTTTTAACATTTTAACTTTTAGGTGATCTCACTATGTATTTTGTATGGATTAGACAGCAGCAGAGTAGATATGGGGAGCTCATCTATAAGACTGTTTCAATAGTCTGAGAGACAATGATAGCTTGAACTTTGCTATTGACAATAAAGACAGGAAAAAGTAGATGGATACAGTATATAATTAGGCAGTAGAAAAGAGGGTTGAAGCTGTAGGCTTTAAGCATAAATAGGATGGTGTAGGGTGATGTCATTTACTAGGATAGGGAGGACTGGAGATGATCAGATTTGGGGGAAATATTGGGAATTCAGTTATCTAAGAGTGAGATATAACCAAGTAGAACTATGAAGTTGATGTGTTGAATTTCAGAAAAGATTTCTTGCCTAGAGACAAAATTTGAGTTCATCAGCATATAGATAATCTTTCAAGTAAAAAAGGTGATATCTCAGTTTCTGGAATGAGTAGATTAGTAGATGATGGTACCATTTCCTAGTACAGAGGAGAAAAAGGAAAACCAAATTTAGAGAAAGGAAGTCGAGTTCATTTGTGAATTGCCTGAGATATACAAGTATAAACATCAAGTACAAAAGTAGGCTGATGGGTCTGGAGTTCAGAAAATAAATTTTGGATGGGGATATAAGTTTAAATTCAGTATACATTATCTGTCAAGTTATGCAAGTACATAAGATAAAGTTTATATCATTTAATTATTAATGATGACTGTTTTTAATAACTGTCTTGCAAAATCCTGAAATTTAAATGGTCTCTAACAATGGGCTGGCTCCAACAGACCACTGATTCTAAGTTAGATTTTGACCTGTAGCCCATGTCAGCGAATATTTCCCATGTCAATTAATATTTTTAGAAAAAAAAAGGGCCCAAGTCAATGTTAACTGGACTGGAAGAAAGGTGTTTTTGCATTCATACCTGCATGCCCCAAGCCAGGTTTTTTCCCTTCTATTTCATATACCTGTTTTTCTTTGTATTGTTTATTTGGATTATTTTTCAAACGTAATTTTTACTGGTTCATATGCTAGATAAGAGTTTTGCATCTGACAATTTTGCACCAAGGGTTAGTCTAGATCATATGTTATTCTTATATTTAAATTAAGACTTTCAATCCCTATGTTCAATCAATTATCTATTTTTAATTTAAACTCTTGTGTATTTCAGTGAAGTGTCACTTTTTCATAAAGATCCCCATACCCACTCCCTACAACTAAAATATTAGTTATATTTTTAGATACTTTATGAGTGCCTCTTCAATTTAATAGGACAAATGTCTATGATGAAATATTTTCCAGGAAATTACAGTTGCAAGTTTAAAGATAAAACTCCTTATGAAGAAGCAAAGTTGATTGCCTTATGCAATGACTCTATGAAAACCAATATTTTACAAAAGGACTTACTGGAATATTAATATCCTGCTATGAGACCTAGTTTTGGTAGAAAAATAAAATGCATTGCAAAGTATTCATATAAAAAAGAACTTATACACAATTACCTTATTAAATAAATTATAAC